>NC_048595.1:425147252-425472252 GCF_003668045.3 Cricetulus griseus | reverse complement strand
TCTATCCTATGCATATGTATTTCCTTTTTAGACTTCAAGTCAGAATATTAGTTACTAATGCCTTATTTGCTAAATTACATTTGTCTGGATTGAAATCA
The DNA here is from genome assembly GCF_003668045.3 of Cricetulus griseus. Classification (NCBI taxonomy): domain Eukaryota; kingdom Metazoa; phylum Chordata; class Mammalia; order Rodentia; family Cricetidae; genus Cricetulus; species Cricetulus griseus. The sequence continues at coordinate 425,472,154 of NC_048595.1, read as the reverse complement.
GTTAGTAGCAATTTGGGAGGAGTAATGACTCCCAACATTATCACCCTCACCATCAAATGATGAACTTACTCTAATATGTTTTTATGTGAACCAAGATGGTGGCATGCTGAGAGTCATGTTGACAACACGAACCGTCACAAATGGTTTCTTTTTTTTTTGTTTTTCAGTTTTTATGGTTTTATTTAAACACAAATAAAACATGCACACCAGCCATCTACTCATTTTCTTCCCTGCAAAGCCTGGCATTGGGATTGGTGATTCTGATGGCCAGCTGTGCTGCTCTTTCTACGATGGCTTTTCGGTTCTTGGAGGAAACATTGTGAGCAATCTCAGCACAGTAAGATTTGTTGCACATCAGCAGTACTTCCAGCTCCTTGACATTGTGAACCAGAAATTTCTGGAAACCGCTAGGCAACGTGTGCTTGGTTTTCTTGTTGCTCCCGTAACCAATGTTGGGCATCAGGATCTGGCCCTTGAATCTTCTCCGAACCCTGTTGTCAATACCTCTGGGTTTCCGTCAGTTTCGCTTAACGTTGACATATCGGTCTGACTGGTGCCGGATGAACTTCTTGGTCCTCTTTTTGATGATCTTGGGTTTCACCAGAGGGTGGAGTGCAGCCATGATGCCGCAAAAGAGATGACAGCCACCTCGCAGGTAGCGTCGAGGAAGAAGCCACAAATGGTTTCTTGTTTAATTTGCTTTTCTGACTCATGTATTCATCCACTTACCCAACAGACAGTGATTGAACATTATGTATTAGTGCAAAGGGCCCTAGGAATTAGCATCCCTGCGGAAAATACTATGTTGGGGCTCGGAAATGGCCAGCTTATAGTGAACATGGCATGTCCCAAAGGAACTAGACCCTGGCACCAGAGACCTTTTTCCCAGTCCTGGTAACATGGGCCCCTAGATAAATCCACATATGCCACTTTATGACTTTTGTTTAATCTTTTTTTTATAAGTTATAACACTGTTATAAGTTATAGGGAGGCAGGTTGAGAATTTCCAATTTTGGCCAAACCTGAGGATAAATGGATTTTTCTATAAATTTCTATAGATTCATATCTATCATATGTTATCATTTTCAACTAATGCAGGCAAGTGTTAGATCTAGGGGCCCAGGCCTATGGATGGGGGCTCTGGTGACAGATGACATATAGCAGACTGGCTGGGTGCTCAGAAAACAGTTGAGACAAAAAAAAAAACACACACATTTGGTGTTTGTCAGATATTACAGTGCAGTGAAAGATACTGACATTATCAAAAAGACAAAGACACATGACTGTGGTATATTTAAATAGGGATAATTGCCAAGAAGAAGCATAGCACATTGAGAAATAATGCCCTATATCAGTGGTTCTCAGCTTTCTTAATGCTGTGACCCTTTAATACAGTTCCTCATGTTTTGGTGACCCCCAACCACAAAATTATTTTTGTTTCTATTTTGTAACTATAATTTAGTTACTGTTATGAACCATAATGTAAATATCTGTGTTTTCTAATGGTCTTAGGCAACCCCTGTGAAAGGGTGTTTGGGCCCCTGGTTGAACTGCTGCCCTAGAGTATATTGATGGGCCAGAAGAGGGTAGATATTATGTGAAGTTTATGGACCAGCATATTCCAGGCAAAAGGCTCAGCATGTGCTAAGATCCTGAGCTGGGAGGATCATTGGTGTATCAGGCAATCAGTGTCTCTACAGAGCAATGTACACAGGGAGGATACCTGGACTGGGGGCAGGGAGCCAGAGAAGGGACTACAATCAGATGGAAGACATAAAGGCATATGTGTGGGCTTCATTTTCAGAACACAGGGATACCTCTGAGAGATTTTCATTTTTTGATTTGCATTTAAAGATTATTCAACAGCTGTGTTGGGGAAAGGTAGAGAGAGTAAAAAAGGAAGAGAGACACAAGGAGGTCTCTTGTATGTCCCCAGCTGATGTGATGGCATGGTGTTGTGAACTAGGGCAGTAGGAAAAGTTCAAGATGGCTAGAGAGATTTGGGTCTTGATAATCAATTGAAAATGAAGACAGAGATGCTTAGAGAAGCGAGGGTCTGGGGAGATGGCTCAGATGGTAAGAATGCATGCTGTGCAAGCATGAAGACATGACCTCAGATCCTTAGCAGCCATGTGAAAGCCAGACACTGCACATGCCTGCAATCCCAGTGTTGGGGAAGGGGAGACAAGTGGAACTCAGGATGACCAGCCAGCCTAGTCAAAACTGTGAACTTCAGGTTTAGTGAGAAACTCTCTCAAGTAAGCCAGTAAGTGTTAGAGAAAGTCACCTGGAGATACCCACACATACATGGGCATTCCCAAAACACACACACACACACACACACACACACACACACACACACACACACACACACACACACCACATACCAAAACCCAAAATCTCAACACCAACAAAAGATGTCTATTGAGAAATGAGTACCAGTGGGAGCCAAAATGACATCTACAAAGATGGGAAAGCCTAGAAGAACTGATTGGTTGGCACATCAATAATTCTCTTTTATATTGCATGAGTCAAGTTAAGAGAACATTCCATTCTTGGAAAGAATTTTTCTTATACCTGGGTCCGTATTCCCATGAAACCAGCTGCTTATAGATGTCATAAATCAACTGTTATCTACCAGTTAGTTTTTTTTTTTTCTTGATACAAGATTGGGTCATTTGGGAAGAGGGAACCTCAAATGAAAAAATGCCTCTTTCAAATCAGACTGTAGGCAAATTGGTGGAACATTTCCTGGATTAATGATTAATGTGGGAGGCCCAGCCCACTGTAGGCAATGCCATCTCTGGTAGTCTTGGGTTGTATAAAAAAAGCAAGCTGAGTGAGCCAGGGAAAGCCAGTAGGCAGCATTCTTCTAGGATTGGTACTTCTGATCCTGCCTTCAGATTTCTGCTTTGAGTTCCTGTCCTGACTTCCCCCAGTGGTGGACTGTTACCTGGAAGTATGAGATAAACTCTTTCCTCCCTAAGTAGCTTTGGTTAGTGTTTTATCACAGCAACAGAGAAACAAATTAAGACAGCCGCTTCTCATTCCTGCCTTTCACAAGTGACCTTGCATTTGGGGATCTCAAAGTGTAGATAAATAGCACCAGCAGCAGCAGCAGCAACAACAACAAAAGCACAAACTAAAAGCATTGTACTAGTTAACACAGCTCTGGATGGATGAACCATGGCTTTAATTAATTGACACAGTAGAGCACTCACCTGGAGTGCACAGTAGAGCACTCACCTGGAGGTATCCTTTGAAGAAAATGCCCCCATAACCTTCCCCCCCATTACTGCCAAGGGGGTAGGGAATCTTCTTCAAAGATCTGTTTGCTATAAAAATCTTCAATGCTTACTCCTATTTGGCATGTTGTCTCAGGATGTTTACAGTGTAAAACACACTTAATTGACTGAGTACAATTACACTATATGCAAATCATACGTAGATAGTTCACTTATTAGTATGTTTAATTATTTTAATGTTGTTGCTCCAAAGAGATAGATCTTTAGAATATAAGGTTTTTCATATTGTAAGGTATTGACTTATGTGATATTTGTCTACCAGATGCTCTAAGAGGTGCAAGGATATAAATATAATTTTCTAAGTCACACAGGTGGGTAAAAATTGATCTTATGTTTTAACAGACATAAAAATAATGTATAAAATATTAAAATTCAAAATAAAGGCCGAACTCCTGGATGGTGTTTTGACTATTTAATTTTTCTTCAAATGGCCCCCAGAATGATATTTTCTGACCAGCAGAACATTATTTCCTCAAGAATTTTTCTTCCTTGACTTCATCTTGCCAGTGGGATTCTCTTGTTATTTATATGTTCCTGTGTGTATGGTTATCAGCTATGAAGACGTGTGAGCTCCTTAGTGTCAGGTATCAGGAGCAGTGGTGAGAGCCCTGGCCTTGGCATGTACAGTCAGCTGCCTGGAGCCAACTCTTTCATAATAAATCACCTTTGGTTTCCTTTCCTAAGTGGCTGTGTGAAGATTTGTTGAGAGGGATGACTTTAGAAGCCACCAGGCACTATTGCAAAGTAAGAGTTTTGTTTCTTACTTGGAGGAAGTTCTTTAGGTGTCTGCTTCTCCCTCCCTACTGTAAGTGCTTTAGCAAAGATCACTTTGCCCCTTCACTGGACAGTGAGGGGAACCTGGGACTCCTGCCCTCCAAATTCTCCTTCCTAAATGCTTCCAGTGCCATCTTTCCCTAATGCAGACCTCATAGGCAGTGACTGCTTGGACCTGTTAGTGCCTTCCTATGTCTTTCGGGGTCTATGTTTTCCAAGGACCTGTGACATGGCTTCCAGGCTCCACTGTGTGCCCTTTTCAGTTCTGTGACAGAAGCTTTGGCAGCTCTCCTGATATTTGTTTCTCTTCATTCACCCCCAGGCCTTTAGTTGAAGCTTCTGGCTATCCTTCAAGTGCCTCCCCGCTCTCCATTCCTGTTATGGTGGGGAGACTCATCTTTCTGAAGCTTGAGCCTTTCTTCCTCCCCTGCCTTTTCTGAGTCCCTGGACCCCTTCCTTGTTCTCACCACTCAGTTCTTTCTTCTGTTTCTTGGTGGCCTGAGTCCTAATCCATCTTTATGCTGTCTATACTGTTTTGTGAGTACTTGTGAAACACAACGAGTGGTAGTTTGACTCTGAAGCTTCATTTAGAATTATTTGGAGGTTGGCCACATCGTGTCCTGCAGAGATCAGAAGAGGCACCAGGTCCCCTAGAACTAGAGTTACAGTTGACTACACACTGCAGTGTGGGTGCTGGGTATTGAACTGGGCTCCTCTCTAAGAACAGCTAGTGCTCTTAACCACTGATCCATCTCTCCAGGCCCCCTCTACCCCATAACTTTTTGAATGAGAAGTGTGTTCTTTCCTTTGATGGAAGGTTCATGGGACTAGAAGCCTTGGGAGTATTACGGAGGTGAGGATAACTGTGTTCTCAGCCCATCCCTTGCTCTGTTTGGTTTTATAGACCCACAAGACTCAAGATCTGAACAGAGGTATATCCCATTGCAAAGCTATATGAATGGTCTCTGTAAGAGATATGATGTGAAATGTTTAATAAGGATATAGGAGTCCTGGCTTGTCTAAAATATATATCATGATGGTAGGGGCTGGGAAAGGGAACCTGTTGCGTGTCAGTTTTATATTTATGTTAAACTCCATGGATAGTTATGTCTGGCATCCTGGAATGTCCAGGGCTAAGTCTAGACTTAGAGATGAGAGGCTCTGTTCTCTTCCAGACAGTCTTCCTTCATTTTACTCCCACCAGAGAAGGGACTTCTTGTTTTACAGCTCTGAAGCCTCTGTGGGCAGTATTCAGCTCATGAATTACATAAAATAAAGGGAGGGAGAGAGGGAGAGGGAGAGGGAGAGAGAGGGGGGGAGGAGGAGAGGGAGTGAGAGAGGAGGTGGAGGAGGGGGAGAGGGAAAGGGAGAGGGAGAGGGAGAGAGAGAGAGAGGGAGAGAGGGAGAGAGAGGGAGAGGGAGGGAGAGAGGGAGAGAGAGAGAAGACAACTGACTATTTTAGTGAAGAAGTGGGGACACATCTGAATATTTCTGGCACAGATGGGGAAGAAGTCCCAATGCATTATAAACCCAATACATTGGTTTAAAAGCCCCAAACTTACACGAATGTGGTAACTTGACTGGGGAAAGACAGCCTTAGAGCATCTTAAGATTCCTGGATGATGGAATTATGTATCCAGAAGGTACCATAGCCAGCAAAATGATAGATTAAAAATCATAATCAGTGTTCTTAAGCATCTAATTAGCATACTGAACATTGACACTTCAGACCTTAATTAAGCATATAGCCTGGTAACAGAGTGTTTGGGTTTTCAGAGTTTACCTGGAAGGCCTACTCCTCAGTGAAAGAAAACGTTAAACTAATCATGCAACGTTTCTCTCTTCCATCTTTTTCAACAAGAAGCTCAAACTGCCCTTTCTAATGTCACTCCCTGGGTCACCCTCAGGTCTGGGGAGGGGAGGGACAGTGAGGAGAGCAGGATGATTTGGTTGTTGTGTTGAGAAGGTGAACCCAGCATGTTCACCACTGCAATCTCTCGCTGCATCTGAAAGAGTCTTGCACACAACTCTCTTGAGCATCAAGGTTAATCTTTAATATCCTCATGCTTTCTTACAGCACCGATGCCAGAGATCTTTTGTTTTTTTTTTTAATATCATTATGTATTTAGAAGTAATTTTGCCTCATAGCCAAGGGTAATCTCATCTCTGAGCAATGCTTCTATTTATGTAAGTCGTCTCTGAGCCTATCTATATCTTGAAGAAATCCCCAATGTAGGCAGCAGAATATAAAATTGAATACCATCATGTAATATCCCCACAGGGACTTGTTTAGCGTTTTCTTATCCAGTTACCCATAGCTACAGGGAAAGATTTTTTTTTTCAAAATTCAATACAAATTGTGTTAGCTTGTTTTTCTTCTTGACGCCCGTAAGTCCTCTTTGATCACTGTAGATTTTAGAGGAAAGAAAAAAAAATTCCTTTAGATCTTTCAGTGTCAAGGGGCACCCTAATACTTATTCCACAGCCCTTCCACAGAGCTATTAATTGCATGGAAGGACAGAGATATTTCAGAGTAAGCATCCTGGGACCTCAGTAAAGCCCTTGGCTCTGCTCAGCATTGGAAGATCTTGGGTATTATCCAAAAGGATTTAATTATTGAAGGATTTTATTATGAGGTTGTTTTATCTGAAAAACAATTCTGTCTGTCATGTCACCCATCAAGTAACAATGAATCACCAGGTATTTAATTATTGAGAGACTGTTATGTTCTGTATACTTCAACCTATTCGGAACAGCAACATCTGTCAAAAGCATGGCCTTTATTGGGGTCTATAAAGGGCAGTCATTCCATAAGGAGCCAGGGATGCTAGAATGTGAAGGCAAGGGCAGAAAATAGAACCCTCATGGTTCATCAGCCTGTGGAATTCCCAAATCTCACCGTGAACATTAAAGTGGTAGTTAATATGAAAGAATATGAGCTCTAATTTATTTTAATTTCCCTGAAGAGATCTTGTAACAGAAGAAGTTAGTCTTTACACCATTTAGCATGAGAAGGCTGAAGGAATATGGAAGGTTAGTATTGAACTGGCTGAGGAATGAGACTCATTGTATGTAACACACCTAGAAGGATAAGCCACTTCATGAAGTCAAGCCCTCTGTCACAGTGTGATGGAAGACATTTGGTTCACTTGGTTATGACTCTGTTTACCACACAGATATGCAAATGCAGTTTGTTTTCACAAGAACAGAAGAGCCACAGTACCCCAGGATCTGCCAAAATCTGCAAAAATTTAGTGACTGTCCTATAGGACTCTTTGATATTTTAAAATTATCATGGTATGTAAGACAGAGATAGGTGGGAGGATGCTCTTTCATACTCCCTGTCACATGCAATGCTCAGCTATGAAACACTCATAGTTCTTTCCCTACTTTGTAGGTTGTCCAACTGATCTAAATGTCCAAAGCTTTGCCCTGAGCCTCTTTGTATTTGTAGGTTTGTAACAGAAAGGGTGTCTTGAGCCAAAAGCTATGTCTTTTCAGGGAACTTCTGAGCTGGAGTACTTGGGAAAACAGAGGAATCTTGTTTCTCTCTTGGGCCTTTCTCTGGACCAGTGGCTGCAGGCTGCTCATTCTCTACTTCCCTTTGCTTTCACCCATTGCAAGCCTAGGATGCTTCTCATCTAGTGTTCAGGAGATCTGGGACCAAATGGTCCGCCTTCTCTGAAACAATTTAGCCAAATGAAGACTTTTAAACAAAGGGAATTCAAGCAGGAATTTATATGGTGTTCATATTCATTTTGATCAAACAAATATAGACATGGCATAGGGAAGATAGAGAAACTACAAACTTATATTATCTAAGAACAAGAGTTGTATTAACAATCCTTGTTCTGGGAAGATAAAATAATCTTCAAGGGCTTTGTAAAGGACAATTTTTGTGTCTTCACTTGGGAAACTGTCCAACCATTTAGAGAGAAGACACATGACACTCAGACAGTAGGCAAATGCATTTGTCCTTGTCACTGACTACATTGTTTTAAAATGTTTGTTTGTGTCTTCTACTCCTTGAAGAGAAAACTGAAGCCTTAACTGTCAAAGTGATGATGCTTGAGGAGGAGCTATTTAGGATATTTGTGGAAGTAATTAGTTAAGGTCAGGGGTCATCATGAGGAGGTGGAGAGTGGGGAGAGCAAGTTCATGTATATCAGAAAGGTCATGTGAGAACACGGTGAGACAGCCGTCAGCAAGCCAGGAAGAAGGCCTTCACCAGGTTCTATGGCTGATGCAGTGGATCAGAACTTGTTGTGTAAGCATGGATGATTTGCATTTGGTCTCCAGAACCCACGGTGGAAGGAGAGATATGATTTTCAAAAGTTGTCCTCCCATCTCCACACACATGCCATGGCGCGCGTGCGAGCACACACACACACACACACACACACACACACACACACACACACACACTTATACAACAATCAGTAAAATAAAATTTTAAATTTTACTTGATTTTATACAATGTATTTTGATTATATTCTTTCTCCAGGAAAAATAAACAACACAAGTCCCCTAAAACAAAAATCAAGACAAACCAAAAAAAAAAAAAAAAAAAAAAGAAAAAAGAAAAGAAAGAAAAGAAAATCAGTAAGACAACAATAACACCAAAATAAAACAAAGTGTTAAAAAAGCATGGAATCTATCTGTGTTGATCAGTTTCTCCTGGGCATGGGCCTTGCCCTGGAGTGTGGTTGACACCCCATTGGAGAAAACTGATTTTTTTCTTTGCAGGAAGTATCAATTACAAATAGCTCCTTGATTAGGGGTGGGACCTTGTCTCTCCTTCCCCTTCACAGTTTGAACTTGTGTAGGTCACATTTGTGTTTGTCACATTATCTGTGAGTTCAGACATGTATCAATCCTGTTGTGTCTGGAAGACAATGCCTCCTTGATGTCACTTACCACCTCTAGTTCTTACAATCCTTCCTCCTCCTCTTCCACACAGATTTCTCAGCCTTAAGGGGAGGGATTTGATCTCATTTATGGCCGAGCCTTCTAAACTCTTTTGCTCTCTGTACACTGGCCAGTGTGGGTATATATGTTTCTCATCATCTACTGCAAGAAGAAGCTTGTCTGATGAGGGTTAGTGATGCTCTGATTTATGGGCAGAGCAATATGTCATTAGGAGTAATTTTATTGCTGTGTTCCTTTACCAGAATAATGCAGTAGGTTTTCCCCTTGGCCCATGACCTATTTAATTTCAGGTTCTTGGTCACTTAGCAGAAGTATGGATTCCATCTCATGAAGTGGTCCTTATATCTAATCAAAAAGTGATTGGTTACCACCATAACATTTTGCCAATATTGAATCAAATTTTTTATTGTTTAAACTATTTAATCTATGATATTTTGCTAATGCAACTCAAGTTAATATGTATGAAACAAGTTAATATGTATAAAAGTTTTTATAAAAACATTTTCTTTTTTATTATTTTTAATTACTCATATTTACATATCCATTCCCCCCATTCCCTCGCCCTCCCTTCCTCCCACGTTCCCCACCCAACCCATCCCCCGACTCCTCCCCAGGGATAGTGAAGCACTCTTCCAAGGACCTTCAAAGTCTGTCATATTTTTTGGGGGAGGGTCCAGGCCCTCCTTGCTGTATTTGGGCTGCAATAGTATCCCTCCATAGGGAATGGGCTCCCAAAGTCCATTTGTGCTCTAGGGATAAAGACTGGCTCTGCTGTTAGAGGAGACTGTGGGTAGCTGGTACCCACATTCAGAGGGTTTGGTCTGGTTCAATGCTGTTTCCCCAGCTTTATGACTAGGGTCTCCATTCTATCAGTAGGTCAGGTCCACTGTTTCTGCCAGGTCTCTCCATCCCTGTCTTGGCTCCTTTGCTCAACCCTCCTCCCTCTCCACAGCTGAGTTCCAGTAGTATGGTTCAGTGCTTAGCTATGGGTGTGTGTTTCTGCTTCAAACAGCAACTGGATGAAGACTCTCCTTCCTCTCCCTGCCCCCGGGTTCCAATTTGGTCAGGGGTTCTTGTCCCCATCCCCTTCTTCGAGGGTCTATGCAATCTTCACTTGGGGTCCTCCTTGTTTCCTAGCTCCTCTTGCAGTGTGGATTGTAGGCTAGTGATCCTTTGCTCTATGTCTAAAAAATAAAAAATGAGTGAGTAAATACCATGCTTATCTTTTATAAAAAAAAAAATTCATTTAGTTAGTGTGACTTGGTCCTTTAGAATCTGCTCAACCATAGACAAATTATTAGCTTGTTAGAGTCCAGAGCTTTAGGTAGCAAAGTTAGAGATTAGACAAATAAAAATTCACTAAGAGACAGATATTCCATGAAATCAGCCCTGTGCAGCAGGTTTATACCTTCTTACTTCATTTTTTTGCTCTCTCTCTCCTTTCCTTCCTTCCTTCTTTTTTGTTCTTTCTAACCCACTCTCTCTTCCCTCTTCTTCTTCCCCACACTTGTAACCACAGCAGAATTGAGGGAACTGGTTATAGAATTAAAACCCATGAGATACTAGGAGGATGAAACCAAATGTCTTATTGTTCACCTTTCTTCCCTGCTGGAAGTTTTTCAATCTGAGACCTTCAGAGGACAGAGAGAGTGGCAAGAGCTGAATCAACCACGAAATGTATTTGAAATTTCATTCTCTACTGTTAAACATTTTCACATTTGTTTTAATTTAAAAAAGAATGTCCTTCTCAAATCTTTTCGTAAAACTGAACCTTATTTTTTTTCAGATTTTTTTTATTTGAATTAGAAACAAGATTGTTTTACATGACAATCCCAGTTCCCTTCTCCCTCCCGTCCTCCCCTACCACCCCCTCAACTAAAACCCTACCAATCACATATCCTTTCTGCTCCCCCTGGATGGTGAGGCCTTCCATAGGGTGTCATCAGAGTCTATCATATCTTTGGGATAGGGCCTAGGCCCACCCCCGTGTGTCTTGGCTCAGGGAGTATTCCTCTATGTGGAATGGGCTCCCAAAGTCCACACCTATGCCATGGATAAGTACTGAACTACTATAGGAGGTCCTGTAGATTTCCAAGGTTTCCTCAATGAAATCCATGTTCCTGAGGTCTGGATCAGTCCCATGCTGGTATCCCAGCTATCAGTCTGGGAAGCAAGAATTCCCCGATGTTCAGGTCAGCTGTTTCTGTGGGTTTCACCACCCCTTTGCTCTTCACTCATCCTTCTCTGCATCTGGATTCCAGTTCAGTTCAGTGATAAGTTGTGGGCATTGGCTTCTACTTCCACCAACCGAACCCTATTTATTTGTGTTTTTCCATAAATTCTGCCAGACATATGTATGGGTAGACATACAACAGCTGAGAAATAGATGCTTCCATAATGAGATATGGGCTCTGTAGCATGGTACATAAAGGCTGGACTCCTAATTGTCTCCTCCTCCCCTCCCCTCCCCTTCCCTTCCCTCCCCTCCCCTCCCCTCCTTCCCTCCCATCCCCTCCCCTATCCCTCCCCTACTCCCTCCCTCCCCTCCTCCCCTCCCTTCTCCTTCCTTCCCTCTCCTCTCCCCTCCCCTTCCTTCATTCTTCCCTTCCTCCAACCCTCCCTCTCTTTCTCCTTTTCTCCTTTCTTCCTCCCTCCTTCCCCCCCTCCACCATTCAAACTAGCTGGGGCTTTTCACACAGTTTCTATTATATCCAAACCTTTACATGTGCTGTTCCCTTGGTCTGGGGTGTGCCATTATGGTACACACTCCATCTTTGTTGTCCTAAAAAGCACTTACTTGTCCTCTAATACCCAATACATGTGTCGTCTTCTTGAATATTGGAATACCTTCTTGAATTTTCCAAAGTTTATTCTATTTTTTTTGTTAGAATGTAAACTAGATATTTGGTGCCATTCAGTCTTCTATGGCAAACTTTTCCTTTAATAGTCATGTATGTTGGATGGATTCCTCAATCTACTTATAGTAGGAAGTTCAAGGCTCTTGTGTGTGTGTGTGTGTGTGTGTGTGTGTGTGTGTGTGTGTGTATGTTTCCACAAGAAACTTACAACTTTGTGCTCTTTGAGTTTTCAGTGGCCCAACTTGCTTCCCTACTTCTCTGTTGGTACTAACTAGCTTTTATAAAGTCTTATAAAGTATCATTAACAAAAACACATTGTGTGGGTAGTTTCCAGAATAGCAGAGCAAGTATGTTAGAATATTGAACAACTGGGCTGATAGGATGGCTTGGTTGGTAAAGTGCTTGCCATGCAAACATGAGGACTGGATTTCAGGTCTTTAGCACTCTCCAAAAAAGCTGGGCACAGTGGTATAATACTGTAATCTTAGGGAGGTGGAAACAGGAGGATTCCTCAGAACTATTGCAGTTAACCTAGCCAAATTAAATTGATGAGCCTGGGGTTCAGTCTCAAAAACAAACAAACAACAAAACAAAAAACCCAACACAAACAAAACAAAGCAAAAAACAATCAAGTTGGAAAGTGATTGAAGAAGGTACTTCATGTTAACCTCTGGTGTCTGCCCACACATGCACATATACACACATGTATACACACAAAAAAATTAAATATTAGATATTTTAGAGTCTTGGTCAGTGCCATGGGGCAGCCACTCCCATACCTCAGCTGCCACAGGCTGTGGTATTCCTTAGACCTTTTTTCTCATTTTCTTCTCTGTGTCCAGAAATTTTGCCATCCTTCAAGCTGTTTAGGGGGACAATCCCAAAGGCCAGCTCCTATGCCACATGGGACAATTTAGTACTTTTATTTATCTTTCTTTTCCTCTTTTCCCCATTTGCCTTAGTTTTTTTTTTAATTTTTTAATTTTAATTTTTTTTCCCGAGTTTTTAGGAGTCTCTTTTTCATAACCGTGGAGGTTGTTCTAAACAAAGCAGAGCAGTTTTCTCCTGAGCAGTAATTCTTTAACGGAAAAGCAATAGTCTTAGCTGCACCCAGCTCCATGTGGCAGATGCTGGGATGTGCTCGCTGCAGGAATCAAAGACTTATTTTCTCAGCTGCCAGGAGTGGCAGAAAGTTGCCAATCTTCCCTGGGAATTGTCCTAGCTGAAGAAAGCATCCTTGTTCAAGGTCATGGTCCCCCACATCCAGTGACTGGCTAAAGTGCTTGCTCAGCCCCACTAAGACAGTGCTGAAGATCCACCCTGGCTTCAGACTACCCCAGGGGCCATTGAGGTCTTTACTGAGTTTGCATCACAGTTCACCTTCTCCTTTCTCCTCAAGTTGCTTAGTTACCTCCCTTTCTCAGGGGTGGGTCCCAAGAATACTCTACCCCCCATCTCCTGGCATGTTAGTCTTCACCCCAGGGTCTGTTTCTTCAGTTATGAAACCTGTGGTACTCCGCCTGATAAGTGATTTGTTCCATCTAAGCTTGAGATTTTGTTTAGAAAATGAGAATCCTAGTAGAATTCCCTATGTGGAATTAGGATGTGTATTCAAATAGATGGCAGAGAAGGCGTTTAGCTGAATGAGAATATATACTAAGTCCTTGCAAGGTTATTAGTGTGCTATTAGTGTACTTTTGTAAATACTTCTGTTCCTCCTGCCAAATATGTCTGTAACACGTACTGTATTGGAATTGCTTGGTTTTGTCCTGGGATATCCAATGAGAAGGAACTTAGGTGACCTCCTCCTGACCCTTCTTTCTATTACTCAATGAAACTTATCTTTGTTGAAACAAGAATAGACACATTTGTTGGAGGATTCCAGGAGGAGAGGGGACAAGTCTCTATCTTTCCTCCATAATTCAAAGTTAGTCAAATTTGTCCATGTTGACTGGGGGACACTGGCAAAGGTCAGTTTGGGGATGAATAATGAAGATCCTGAGATAAATGTCTCTGTGGTCCTGTCATTGTCCCCATGCCAAAGCTCCCATCCTTTAGAGCTCACTCCAGGCTGGTAACAGTGGTGGCAAAGGTTCAGGCAAGAACTTCTATAGCAAAAAAGGGGCAGTCATAGCACTTCTGTTCCTTTGGTACAACTGGCTCCACTTTTCATTTTTGGAAACAAAGAGTGTTAGTGTGTAAGCCTGATTCCATAATGCCTGTCAGTCCAATTCAGTGGCGAAGAAATGTCCAGTAAAAGATACAACCAAAGGTATAAAGAGGAAGGATATGAATTTCATGTCTCTCACGAGTGTCGTTTCTCTTTGCGTTGAACCGAGTAGCGGCAGCACACAGTAAGATCTTAAAATTGTTTGCTGAGTTTATAACCTTAGAGCTTTCCACTCCTTGAGGGACCCTGTCCTCTTCCCTTGTAAAAATCCTTAGAGAAGTCTGAAACCAAACAACTGACTCACACACTCAAGAAAAAGACACAAACTGATGACAACATACCTGAGCTATTTCCCTTAGATGGTTTCATTTTTAATGCAGACAAGTCCATCACAACTAAAACCTAAAGGAACTGGAATGGCAAATGTCTAGATAATAAGAGCGCAGAGATACTGACTATGGCAAGGTCCCATAGGAAGCTTTCCCTTATATGACTTAACTACCCCACTTATGTGCCAAAACATAAACACCTGCCCTACTCTGAATAAAGTTTTGTTGTATCTGAAACTAAATTTTAAAAATAGTGTGTTAGAGAGGATTTTGTTAAATATTTTTTATGAGTAAATAGTGATTTATATCAGTAGAAAACAGACACGATAGCATTAAAAAAGTATACAAGCTCTTGTTTTAGTTGCCTATCGATGGGTGACATAAGGGAGAAACTACTTTTTTATACTCATGACAAGGATCATGTCTGAAGCCTCCTACAACAAAATACACATTAATAGACCGAGAAAAAAAATATACAAATCTATTTAATGTAAGTTTCACATAACATAAGAGCCTTCAGAAAGGAAGAAGCAGCTGGGCATGGTGACACAGGCCTGAGATCCCAGCTACTTGTGGTCTGAGGGAGGAAGATTGAAGGTAGGCCTGCGTGGGCTACAGAGTGAGTTCAAGACACTCTAGTGAGGTGTTTCAGAAGAAAAAGTAAAAAGAGATCTGGGGACAAAGCTGTGTTAGGACACTTGCCTAGCACGTGCATGGCCCTAGGTTTAATTCCTGGTACTGCAAAATAACCCACTCCCCAAAGCCCTAACCCTCCTCCAAAATTGGAAACACTGTACATTTTTATGAATCATACTTGTGTGTGGCTAAGGGATCAAAGGGTACAAACTCTGTGTCTTCATTCTGAACCTCCTCTGGAATAAAGGTCTTAGGACTGCTTTTAGAGGAAGGTCACAAGTTCTTTAAAGGCCTGCGTCAGGAGAGAATGACAGGAGAACATCAGAAAGCCCCTGCTATTTTCTCAAATCTCTTTAGTTTAAAACAAAACCCAGTATCGACAAAGTGCTGTATTTTGCAGGAGGAGATTCTGAGCTCCTTCATTAAAAAACTGCCCTCAAACCCAACAGTTTAATACAATTACCTCACAGGTTCAGTCAAGAATCTGGGTGTAGTTCTCTTTCCCAGGGAGATCTTGCACAAGGCGGCCACCAAAAGCTCTCCCAGGATGGGGTCTCAAGTAAAAACTCAACTAAGCTCACTTTGTGTGGTTGTTGGTAAGTTTTGCTTTGCTTGAGGACTGTCGGTTCCAAGTCTTCTGGGACCCAGCTGGCTGTTGGCCAGTGACCACCCTCAGTTTCTGCATTGTGGAGGCCTCTCGAACATGTCTGGTTGATTCATCAAAGCCAGCATTAGAGACTGTTTATAAGTGGGAGGTAAGTCACTGTCTCTGTAGCCTAATTAGGGACGTGGCATCTAAACAGTGCTGACTTCTGTTGGTTAGAGGCAAGTTACCCAAAAGAAGAGACTACTTGGAAAATACCAAGAGGCGGTGCAGATTCTTGGGGCCATCCTAAAGTATGCCTCCTGAAGGGATACAGACAGGCCAAGAGAATTAAAAGGTATTAAAGAGACTAACGATTCTAGTCAACGGTTACTTTGGGAACTGCAATTGCACAGGCACGTTTAGTGGAGACATCATTCCTGAATCAAATGAAATGTCCTTAATTAGTGTGTTTCTTTATTCTTCAAACATTCGGCAAACTTCCTAATCTTATCTGTTGAATCTCTGAAGCTATTAGCACATGCTTTCAAACTTTTGCCAAATATTTCCCTCCCTTTTATGCCCGCACATAAAATCTCTTTTCTAGATCATTAAAGAAAAAAAATCTACAGAAAAAATACTGTGAGTGTGTGTCATTTTCTTTGAATCATGGGCAAGAGACGGAGTTTATGCAGAAGAACACAGTAGAGGGCTGGCACTCCTATGAAAGGGTCTAGCCTTCCCTGATGCTGTGAAGACTGTATTCCATCTGCAGTTCTCAGCGGGGTGTGTCTGTGGAAGTCTCAAGGAGTTCTTTATTTTGGAAACATATGGAGCTAGAAATACCCTCGTGTGTGGAGAAGAAAAAGAAAATAGAGTGTGTGCTGAGATGGTTTATTTCAGAAGATTTATGAAAATATGCCTCAAAGCTCACCTCAAGCTTCTTAATTGCCAGCCGTGGGCTGTGATATATGTGGGATGGGTCCTAATTTCTACATTGTGAGATTTTTCTCTGGGGTTGTCTTGATTTTCTGTTTTGCAATATGAGTGCTTTAAAAAAAAGAATATGATCCTCTGATTTCTTGCTTTTGAATTCTTAATAAAAACATAGTGGTTTTTTTTTTTCATGTATCTGTAGTAAAAACAGAAAAAGAGAGGGTGGAGTATAACACAGGAAAAACGGTGGGTTCTGTAGTGTCTGATGTTCCACATCTCCCAAGAAAGATGCCTTTGTGGGGGCTTGCTGTTATATTTGATGTTCTGATTTAAACTACTAGTGAGTAGAAGAAACCAAGTAGTAGCATAGTAGGGGAGCTTGGTGTGTACCTCACCTAGCTTACAGCTTAGTGGGTAGTAGAGAACTGGAAGAAGTTATCTGTCTGGAGGAATGGCTTAGGTGACCTGTAAAGAAGAAGTGAGCCTAAGATAAATCTAATCACTTTCCAGGTTGGTCTATGATTATGTAGTATCTATCTATCTATCTATCTATCTATCTATCTATCTATCTATCTATCATCTATCATCTATCTTTGTGTGTGATGAATGTGTGCATGTGTCTGTGCATTTGTATGGAGGCCAGAGGTCATGTCTAGTGTTTTCCCTTACCATTCTTGTTCTTGTCTTTTGATTGAGGGTCTCTCATTGAACCTGGGGTTTACTGATTTGACAAGACTGCCTGGCCAGCAAGCTCCAGGGCTCTTCCCTTCTCAGCCTCCCCTGTACTATGGTTAGGGGTGTGAAATACCATCCTTGGCTTTTTATATTTGGTGCTGGGGAGTCAAACTCAAGTTCTCATGCTTGCATGGCAAGCACTTTACCACACCTGCAATCTTAAAAAGACAGTTATACAAGCCGGGCGTTGGTGGCACACACCTTTAATCCCAGCACTCGGGAGGCAGAGGCAGGCGGATCTCTGTGAGTTCGAGGCCAGCCTGGTCTCCAGAATGAGTACCAGGATAGGCTCCAAAGCTACACAGAGAAACCCTGTCTCGAAAATCCAAAAAAAAAAAAAAAAAAAGACAGTTATACAGATATGCTTTGAGCCTAAATGGCTAAAGGATTATTTGAAAGAACCTTCATTAATTTATTCTAAATGTAGAAATAATGTACACAAAGGATAGAAAATATGGCTGTGTATGAAACAAAATGTGTATTTTAAACTGTCCTCTTTTGGAGATCATTTTGTCCTTAGGAAAATGCTCCTTTTTGGTGACTGGAGATGGTTGAGTTACACCTGGAGCAGCTCTGATTTGGTTTCATCATTAGAGTGAATGAAAGGCAAATATTCACCTGAGTTCTTGACCCAGATTTGAAGTCACTGTGAGCTGATTTCAGATGCTGTAGTTGGAGATTATTAATTTAGATTGGGTGTGCTTTGAGATAGACAGTTACATACTTGAACAGTTAAATTTTTTTCTAAACACGGACTTAGCTGGTCTCCTATGGGTGTTCACGTGATACTATTCAGAAGATTTTGAGAAGACACTTCTAGCTATATTTTTTTCATTGTCTGAAAGAAATTAATCCTCCCATTGTTTGTCATCCTATGTTATGAAATGGAAGTATGGAAGGCTTGGATCTGGAGGATCTCTTGTGGTAGAGGCTGAAACTTTCTGGGAACTCATGATGGGAGAAACCTGGAGGTTCTGGATCATGAGCCTCTGTCTCCTGACACATTTCAGAGTGAAATGGAGACTTAGGAGAGGGACCAAATACCGACTTAAGCACTGTTTATAGTAGCAAATGCTTTCTCAAACTTTTAGCTACTTTTCCAGCTTTTCTTTCTTGTTTCCTGACAGCCCAGATCAAATTTGCTATCCTCCAACCCCAATCTTACCTCGATCCTCTGGAGTGTTAGAATTAGAGGTATGAGTCACCATACCTGGTGTTTTCAATCACTATTAAATATTATTTATTTATTTCCATTATCCCAGTCTTGGCTCATACTTGGATTGAATCTATCTATACTTTGAATGAAAAGTATAAAATGAAACAAAAGGCAGAAAAGTCAACCCAAGTTTCTTGTACAAGAGATCTATCTCCACCCTTGGCGGCATTTGGGATGGTTTCACTCACTATGATGGTGTAAAATAGCATTGCATTATAGCCCAACACACTTTTCTCTAGTTATCAATGGGGTTGAATATCTTTCCAAATAATGCATTAACTATTCACATATGGGGTAAAACTTTTATATATGTCTCCCTGTTTTTGGTGCATTGCTGTTTTTTCTTGAATAAATTCATGTTTCCCCCCTCTCCCCTCTGCCCTCCTCCTTTCTCCTCCCTCCCCTCCATCCCCTCCCTTTGATTTATGTCTAATTTATTTTTATAGATTTAGCATATATTTTCATATGGTAGTCATATAACCTTCTTTTTTTTGGGAAAATTTCCTAGCTCTTTTTGGCAATTTTTTTTTAGGTGAAATATATTAATACATTGATACCCCCTTCCCGTTCTGAAATAGAGAGGGCATTTGAGGTTGCATTGAGTTTACAGATTAGCTTAGGAGCAATCGATATCTCTATAACATGGAGTTTTTTTATTCTTAGGGCTCAATTTGTCATCCTGTAGAGCTTTCACATATTAAGTTGGCTCTTTCCTGGAATCTCCCTCCCTGTGTCATTCCAACTTGGAGCTGGCTCCAGGGGAAATATGTGTGAGATTTGGAAGGCAGAGTCGAATCAGCACTCATTGTTTCTAGACGTTGCCATGGTTGGAGGCGAGGAGAGGTAGACATAGAGATGCCAGTGGGGGTATTCCCCACACTGTGTTCCCTTCTTCTCCCTTTGGTCCCTGATTAAGAACAACCTCAGTTCCACCAATAGATATGTGGCAGTGAACCTACAGAGGCGGTCCATATGCAGAGGCAACAGATTCCTGTGGAGTGTTTCTTCCTATTGTGGTTATCTCCTTCAGCATCTGCCTTACTTCCAGATTCTCCTGAGAGCTACCTGGGTTAGGACTTAGGAGCTGGTCCTAAAATTCCCTGGGTTGGGCCTTTACTTTCTCAATTCCTTCTGCAAGTGAGCAGGTCTGCTACCTTTATTGAACTGATGCAATCATTTCCATTCACTTAGCTTTTGTTTTTATTCATCTCTGAAGTACTAGTGCTTTCTTCACAGAGACCCTATACTATTATTTCAGTGTTTATTTTTAGGCATTTTATCATCTTGCTAGTTTACTATGAATGGAAGTTTCCTTCCACAATACTCTAATTGGACCCACTTTAGCATCTTTGAGTTTGCTAAAACTTGTACTTGGTACCCATCTCCAGAAGATGTACTCATGGCTTGTTGCATCACTCATCTGAAACCTGCACACATCGCCATCTTTCCAGAAAATTGTTTTGAGCCAAATCATATAAAATTGTAATACCTTCTATACAATATATCCTTTTTCCATTTTTACCCCAACACTGATAATTATTTATCATGCTGTGTGGTTTTTCTCATTTATCTTATTTGATTCTTTTCAGTAGATTATAAACTCAATAGGGCAAGGCAGTTGAAAATCTGGGTTGTTGGTATATAGCCAATGCTTAAAATGGTGCATGACAAACGATACTTAATGGATGCTTTCTGTGACTGAATATCTAAAAAGTGATTCATTAAAAAAACAATCTGGAACTCACCACATAGGCTAGGTTGTCTGGCCAGCAAGCCCTGGGATCCACTTGTCTCCACCTCTCCAGCTCTGAGATCATAAGCCCATGCAACCATCCCCAGCTTTTTATGTGTGGGTTTTGGAACTTACACTCATGTCCTTTTGCCTGTAAGGCAAGCATTTCAGTGACTAAGCTGTCTCCCAGCCTTCTAGATTGATTTTAATGGTTTGCTGTTTTAATCTTTTGGATTAGGACAGTCAATTCTGTACTTTTCCTGTTTGAATGTCTCTTCTTTGAAAGGTACTTATTTAGAGCCACTTTAAAAAAAAAGGATAACCGATTTAATTAATGGTTTATATTCCAAAAATGTTATTATTAAATCAGCGTGTGGATCCAAAATTGTATTTTTCTATGTAAACAGTGGTGTAATGACTAGGCTTCCCAGTTGACTCATACCCACAATGCTGCTGGTCTATAAAGAGGCAGTAATGTCCAACTCCTCTAATGAAATTTCTTTTATGTGGACATGGGTGCTCTCTTATGTAATTGTCATCCCCTTCATTGTCTGAATAATCCTTGGAGCCAACATTCCAACACTATGTAATGAGGATTTGTGATCGAGATTCCCCCTCTTGCATGGATTTAGCTTGAGTTCACAAGCTTGAGTTCAATTGAATATACAAGGGGTAGATCTTATGAATGCTTGGAAACCGACCAAGTAGGAAGCACACTAGACAGTTGTACGAGACAGGTATGTATTTGGAGAACTCACAGCTTGCCAAAATGCCACAGATGGCAGCTAATGGGGAATCTAGATCGTGTATTAGCAGAAATTCAGATTGCTAATGATGAATGGGACCCTGGCAAGTTTGAATAGACGCACATTTCTAACAATAGACAAGTAAAACATTTATTTAAAAAGTGTGAACAGAGTTTCTGTCACCGATTGAGGCACTGTAGAGCACCCAGGACTGTCATCAGCAGAGAATCCTCTTCCTCCTGGCCTTAAGTGGTCCATCCATGGCCACAGGAGAGTCTGGGAGAGCGTCTACTGAAATACGGGAGGAGAGGGTAACTAATCACAGTAGCCAATCATTGACTTAAGCATCTCCATCTTTTCCCTCACCATCTGAGCCCTGTCTATTCTTACATTGGCTTAAACCAAGAGAAGAAAGAGGATGCTATCGCCCAAAGGTCAGCATCCCAAGCCACTAAGTAAAGTGGGACAGAAGATAATGGACCTTAAAGTCAAATGAAGCATCAATGACGGTTCATTTATATCAAGAAACATGATAACACACACACACACACACACTGAAAAGGAAAACAAAACATGCCACAGAGACTTTGGGGCTCTGGTTTGAAGCATTTTGAAGACATCGATATACATTTACTTATATTTTTGTCATTTGACAATATTATAATAGTGTGTATATAGATGAGGTGAATAAAAGTGATTTGAAAACTGAATTGCTCAAAGATATGATTTGTACCCACCCAATGAGATGAAATGAGTTCTCTTGAGGAGGTTCCCTCCCACTCAAAATAATGGATATAACAATAATATAATTAGCATCATGGAGTTTATTGTCAAGATTTCCCAGTCATTGTTATATAACAAGCCACCCACTACAGTTAATGGATTAAAGCAACAATATTTATAACCTCACCTTTTCTGAGGGTCTGAAATCCATGATGGTTCATTGAGTGGCTCTGTTTCCAGGTCTGGGTTGTGTCATCTTAAGTCTGTCTGAGGCAGGAGGGTCCATCTCCAAGAAGGCTTTTATACATAACTGCTGGTTGGAAGCCTCTGTTCTTTGCTGAATGGCTTTTCCATGCGGCCATGCAAATGTCAAGATATGATAGCTTCTCTCATGTTGAGTGTCCTGACGGAGACAGAGAATGAAAAGGCAACTAAGGCACATATTACTTTGTCATTTAAAAGCTAATATTAGATGAGACATGGTTTTACATCTGCCGCATTTCACTGGGCACACTGACCCAACCCTGGTATGATGTGGGAGGAGGCTGGAGAATGGTTAAAGAATAGTCTGCTTTGTTTTTATGTAGTATTTTATTTTCCTATGTTCTTTTGTTCCTAATTGATTTTTTTTCATTCCCCAAACGTAACAGTGGAAGGAGTACTACTTTTGAATTAATGTCCACAGGCCATGCCAGTGAGTTCTAACAAGGGAACCTTGGGCCTCTACTGGAAGGTGACTTTTGGATCAGTCTTCCTTTCTGTGGAGAGCCTTGGCATACAGATAGCCAAGACAGGAAACTGTCAGGTCTGAAGTTTCATGTACTGCAATCCCTGGGAAGCTGGTGCAGGAGGATTGCTGTGAATATGAGAACAGACTGTACTACATGAGTTGCAGGCCAGCTTGGGCCATAGAGTCAAAATGCTTGGTGAGGGAAGACAGAGAGGGAGGGAGGGAGGGAAGGAAGAACAGAGAGAGATTTTAAAGGAGAGAAGTCAGAGCTTTCCCATTTTTGGTCTGAATCTGCCGTAAAACATCACAAACTCACTGGGGATTTGTACTTTCTTTCCTACACAACACACACACACACACACACACACACACACACTCACAAAACACAAACACACACATATACACACATCCACACATGCATACATACATGCATACATATACTCACACATACACACTCATACTCACACACTCACACACACTCATAATACACTCATACACACACACTCATACACACACGCTTATACACACACACACATACACACACACACACACACACACACACACACACTATGATGTGAGTGAAAACCAATTCCCAAGGAGAAGAATTACAATTGTGAGTCTTTCTTACAATTGACACAACTTTAGGACTGCTTTTTGGCTCCAAGATGCCAGATGTTTTTATTGACAAACAGATAAAAGTTCTGATCCTTTCCCACATCCCCAGGCCCCACTGCCTGCCCTGATTTGCTCCAGGTGAAGGCTCTGTTGTGGACAAACAAATTGTTCCTCATGACCCCAGAACCTAATTTCATATTTTTATATTTTTAATGTCACCCTGGTTCCATGTAGGGAGCATTTTGTTTTATTAAATTCCTCTCTTGATTAACAAACTGCAATGATTCAACTTCCTTGCATGTTTTTCTTCTGGTTTTGTCCATGTGCTGGGAATGCTGTATAAGCCCCAAGGAATTAAAGGGCTCCCAGAACCAAGTGTTAGGTGCTCCGAGTGAGATATGAGAGTACACAAAGCTGTTGCTAAGCAGCTGTTTACAAATAAAGGCATTCCTCCAACTGAACAGAATCATCAAGCAAATGCTATCATTAAATGGCAAATACCCTTTAGTGCCGGAGAATTTATTATTGGTCAATTATTTATAGTGCAGATAATGGCTTCTTGAAAAGGGAGGAAACTGTGTCAGGGGACATCCATGAGTGGGGAAGAAGAAGAGGGCTGTATGTTGATTTGAAATGATGACCAAATAATGATTTCATTTCACCCCCAGCCTGCAATAAATCCATAACTCTTCTCTGACCAGTGACATTGGAAGCCGCAGGGAATCTAAGCCAGCTGGTTCCAGTCACTAATCTTTCATGCTGGGAAAAGTATCTACTAGGTACACCAGATGCAGAAGTTCTGCAGAGCCAGTTTCTGTATGACTTGGCTATTGCTCTTGTCAACTCTTGCTCGTGGTCCATCACTTGAGAGTCTACACTCCAGTAGTGATAGCTCTGGGACACACCTTTTCGGTAATGAGCTTAGGATTAGAAAGCACTCAGCTACCCATGCTAAGAAAAGAGAAAACAAATAAAGGAACCCCAAAACAATTTCAGAGAATAACAGTGCTTGTCCCTTGGATTTTCCATTCAGTAATTGTGACTTGACATTGGCTTTCAAATTGGCATTTATTTATTTATTTATTTATTTATTTATTTATTTATCATTTATACTGTGTTCTGCCTGAAGGCCAGAAGAGAGCACCAGAACTCATTACAGATGATTGTGAGCCAACTTGTGGATGCTGGGAATTGAATTTAGGACCGCTGGAAGAACAGCAGTGCTCTTAATTGCTGAGCCATCTCTCCAGCCCCAGCCTTTTTTTCTTTTGAGACAAAGTTTCTCTGTGTAACAGCCCTAGCTGTCCTGGAACTCAATTTGTAGACCAGGCTGACCTCGAACTCACAGAGATCCACTTGCCTCTGCCTCCTGAGTGCTGGGTTAAAGGCGTGCACTGTCAAGCCCGGCTTAGAACTGGCATCTCAAAGTGAGATGACTGAGTTAGAACAACCATCAACTTCTGCTACCTAAACCTTATTCTATTCTTTTTCTCTAAAGATCCCAAGTTCTGAAAGATATTTATCTAGGTGGTGGTATTTGCATTCATTTATTCTGCTTTCTTAGGCTTATGTTCAAAATTATCTATATTTTGAACAATGTGTAATGATCAACTATTACAAAACCATATAAATCAAAGCCCTAGTTGGTAATTAGCATTTCACAGTATGATCTACTGATGTCGTTCGCTAGATTTGTGTGCTAAGTATTGTGAGCTCCCCCCCCACATATAATGCTTTCAGTGTAGAACATTCTAGAGCTCTTTTCTTTTTTATTTATTCTTCTCTCATACAATACATCCAAGCCTCAGCTCCCTCCGTTCTTCCTAGTCATGCCCCCCCCCCATTAACCATCATCCTCCTCCCACTTCCCAACTCACCTCCCTCCCAGATCCACTCCTCCTCCGTTTCTCCTCAGAAGACAGCTGGCATCCCTGGGATATCAACCAAACATGGCATAACAAGTTACAATAAGACTAGGCACGCCTGGCGTTGGTGGCGCACGCCTTTAATCCCAGCACTCAGGAGGCAGAGGCAGGTGGATCTCTATGAATTCGAGGCCAGCCTGGTCTCCAGAGAGAGTGCCAGGATAGGTTCGAAAGCTACACAGAGAAATCCTGTCTCGAAAAACAAAAACAAAAACAAAAAACAAACAAAACAAAACAAAAAGACTAGGCACAAACCCTCATATTATGACTGGATCAGGCAACCTAGTTAGAGGAAAAGAGGCCTAAGAGCAGGCAAGAGTCAGAGACACCTCCACTCCCACTGTTAGGAGTCTCACAAGAACACAAAGCTACACAACCAAAATATATACGCTGAGGACTAGCACAGACCCATGTAGGCTCAGTGGTTATGAGCCCTGCTGAGTTCATTCTGTTGACCATGTTCTCATAGTGTCCTCAACCCCTCTGACTTCTAAAGTCCTTTCTCTTTTTCTTCCAAGGGGTCACCTGAGCTCTACCTAATGTTTGGCTGTGGGTCTCTGCATCTTCTCCTATCATTTGCTGAATGAAGCCTCTCTGATGACATGCTAAGTATTGTTAAATGTCACTTTTACCTTCTGTACAGAGCCTTGGTACACATGGAACTTCAAAAAGGAAAGAAAGTATTCTAGGTCTAAAAGGAGGATGTCAGATCCAAGGACCAAGATCATGTGTCCTAGGTCACAGATGCAGACTTTTCCTGTGTTGAGATTACTTTACTTGTGGATTTGGTGGCCAAATCTAAGTTGTGTCTGTCAGTCCACTCCTCTGAAGATAACAACGGCTTAGAGTGACAAACAAGTAGAGGGTAGCTGCTGGTAGCATTCCTGTTCTACCTATTTCCAGTAGAAGTGAAGATGCACAGGCATGGGTATTACAGGAGTATTTGTATGTTTTCTTAGCTCACTAGTTTCAGATGGAAGGATTGTAAAACCTCTAAGTGTATAGAAAAGTGCCACAATGCTAGGATTCTTATGGAACATAATTGTGCTGCCTTATTCTGAATGCTGTTACTTTGCGGATAATCTAAAGCTTTTGTTTGGCTGGCTAAGGATGTTTAAGCAGAGGTTATCTTACATCTGTAGCAATAGATTTACCTGTGAATCTCTTCAGCTCCCCTGACCAGAGCCAGCTACTTGTCACAAGGAGTCACTTTGTGCCTTTGACTTATTTTGATTACAGTTCAGGCATGAGCTGCAAAAAAAGGGTTTCCTCTTAGTGACTTAGATAGCGTTTGCTCTGTGTCTCTGCTCTAAACAAAGGCCTTTGTTTCATTTCTTCTGTTATAATCTGGTACCCCGGAGCTTCAGTAGAGTGAGCTTATACATTAGAAATCAAGCAGATTTTCAATTAGCATGGCAGTGAAAGTGTATATTAGCTTGGTGGACAGGGTGCCTGTGATAGAATAATGGGCCCAGAGATGTACATGCCATTTTCAAAACAGATTTATTTTATTTTTATTTATGTGTATCTGTGCATGTATTCGCACATGTGTGTAATGATGCCTGCAGAGGACAGACAGGACATCTGATCTCCTGGAGCCGGAATTACAGGCAGTTGTGAGCTGCCCAACAGGGGTCCTGGGTCTGGGGGGTCTGAAGCAACTACAAGTGTTCTTGTAAGTAGAAGTCCTTGTTCTTGTAAGTCAGAGAAAATGTGACCACAGTAGAAGAGACCAGAGAGGTACAATTGATGACTTAGAAAGGAGGAGGGAAGACTGTGAAGAAAGGTATATAAGCCTTCGAGGAAATTCTGTAGAGTTTCCAGAAAGCAGCCCAGCCCCAAGACCTCTTGATTCTAGCCCCATGAGACACATTTCAGACATTAGCCATCAGAACCAGAAGACAATAAAGTATAAATTTGTGTGGTTTTCAAGCATTAAGCTTGTTGAAATTTATTAGAGTAGCAACAAGAAATTAATATAGCATCCAATAAAATTTACAAGAGAATGTTCCAGGTGAAACCTTCCCAACTATGCACTATTTTCTTATTCTTCTGAGAGTCACTTGCCATTTGGAGCATCTCAGAAAGGACAACCAACACCCAAGTTGAAATAATGAACCTTCTTTTATCCTTCCAGAATAAATAATCATTTCTTTAACACAGTGGCTCCCAGCCCTCATAATGCTGTGACCCTCTAATACAGTTCTTCATGATGTGGAGACTCCTCAACCATAAAATTATTTTTGTTGCTACTTCATAACTATAATTTTGCTACTGTTATGTATTGCAATGTAAATATTTTTGGAGAGGAAGATTTGCTGAAGAGGTCATAACCCACAGTTTGAGAACTACTGCTTTAACCCATTATATTTTCGTAAATCGTTGACATGTAATTGTATACATTCTTAACTTTAAAAAATATATGCATTGGTATTTTGCCTCCATGAAGATGTCAGATCCCCCAGAACTGAAATTACAGACATTTTTGAACTCTCATGTGGGTGCTGGGAATTGAACCCAGGTTTCTGGAAGAGCAACCAATGCTCTTAACCACCGAGCAATCTCTCTGACCCAATTGTGTGAATTCTTTAAAGATGATTTGGGGCAGAGAATTCCTTAATTTTCTACATAAAATTGAATCCATCTTGATTCTCTTGTGGGTTTTTACGAAGTCCTAATTGGGATGTTGAATGGCAGGTGTGGAAACTCCTTCTTTGCATTTTAGGTTCTGAGAAATACTTGGAAAGTGGGAAAGGTTCTGGTCACTCAGCCATGGTGGTCTGTTCCATAGTGGTTTTTTGGCTAAGCCTACAGGTCTATTTAAAGGCAAGTGGTTTTGTTAGAAAATCCATTTCCTTATGACTTGTTTAGCTACAGAAACCCTTGCTGAGGCTCCCAATATATGGCACCTGGCATTGCTTTTCTTAGTAATATATCCACCCCTCTCCAAGAACCCATCTTTGCAGGTGAACTGCTATCATGAACGTGTGTTGGGCTCACACCTTCACTCAGTTCCATCTCTGCATCCTGATTCTCTGTTGCACAGGATCTTCTATACTCAGGACATTTGGCTACCCCCATGCTTCTTCCTATTTCTTGGATGGTCATTTTAGTCTCTCATCGTACTTAGACCAAGGGTGGAAAACTGACCCAATGAACTACATTTTTGTCAGTGCCTCTCGTTTTTTTTTTTTTTCCCCTTGGCATTCATGTTTGTATCTTGTATAAAGCTTAAAATGGGAATTAGTTGCTACCTTTTCAAATGAAGATTTCATTTGATTATGTCTAGGTTTTGTTGAGAACTCAACAGATATGATAAGATGAGACTTTTATTCCTCCAGGCAATAGCTGGCTTGAACTGAGTAGACGGCGAGCATTTGTTCTGCATATCTGTATACTCCACACCATCCCATTTTATCTTCACTACTGAGGCCAAGTTCAGTTATTTGCTGTCATATACCAGATTTGCTTTGCTCATTTACATTATTTTTCTAGTTTCCATAGATCTGGCAAATTATAAATCATGGTCTAGACACTTAGTATGCCTGAAAACACCTATTTCTCCTCTTCTCTCTCTCCTTTCCTCTTTCTCCATATCTTCCTCCATTCCCCCCCCCCCCGTGTGTGTGTGTGTGTGTGTGTGTGTGTGTGTGTGTGTGTGTGTGTGTGTGTGTGTAAACTTAGACATACAAAAATGCCACTGAGATTTGCAGAGAGATCAGATACACAAACGAGGACCTGGCGGTAGATTGCTTTCTGTGGATGGCCTAGCAGGAATGACAAAGGCTAGATACTTTTGCCACCATACTACATGATGCTATCAACAAGTTATTCCACCTGAGTATGACTCCCCTGATGAGGGAGGAGATATCTAATCCATTGCGTGGCTTGTTGAGACTGTAGTCATGTTTGCTGGATGAGTAAGTGGAAAGAGTGGGTGAGGTAGCCTTGGGCCTCTCCATGGTAGAGGAATAAGATATGGGCATCTTGACCATAGTTAGAAATTATCTGAGGTAAAATTAGGTTCAGTTATACCAAACTGATTCTGAATTCTATAAAAGCAGTATCAGAGGCTTATATTACAGCTTATTAAAAATTCCCAAACAAAACAAAATACAGTATGATTTAAGTCAACCTGTAAAATTGATGAACCAGAAGATTTTTTTACATGCTTGTTTGTTTATTGAGAGAGAGAGAGAGAGAGAGAGAGAGAGAGAGAGAGGTTTGTTTTTGCATGCATGTGGAGGTCAGAGGACACTTTGCAAGGGTAACTTTTCTCCTTCCATCATGTGGGTCTTGGAAATTGAACTTAGTTCATCAAGCTTGGTGGCAATATCTGTTGAGCCATCTCATTGGTCCCAAAGGAAGTTCTATATAGTGATGCCAATTCTTCCAGGTGTGATGCCATGGTAAAACACTGGCACATTGCTAATGCAGATCCTCTTGGCAACACTGTTGCCCCAAACTGCTCCATACAACTGCCTCATATTTGCACAAACAGTGTAGAAACTGGATTGGGACTCTATCTCCTCTCTAGGATTTTGTTTGAGTCAGGAGAAACAGAAAGGATATGTTTTCTTCTATTGAGGTGTGATAAGACACTATGGGACTTCATTGATTTCAGGTGATCAAAGTTTATGTTGCCTGAAATAGTTCTTTTGAAGCCATTTTCCCTGCCTATTACTAACACTTAGAAATAGATTGGTAAGAGGGCAGGAGAAAGTTGGCACCATTAGCTGAACATATCAGGTAAAGTTGGAAATGATGTGATAGGCGAGGAGTATCTGACCTACGGTGTGGTGAGCAAACATGGAAGAGTAGAGCTGGGCATGACCTCTGTGATAGTCTGACTCAACACCTCCAGCTAGAGGATGAATGCAGGTGGCTTCTAGAAGATCAGTGCTTCCACAAGTGTAGAAGGTGTGAAAGCTCTGCCTTTGCAAACAGGGACACTTAGGTCTCCCAATTTCCTATTAGATGGTTTTCTTTCCCGCCTTTTATTGAAATAGATTCTTTCCCCATACAATATATCCTTATTATAATTTCCCCTTCTTCTATTTTTCCCAGTTCTTCCATAGTCCATCCAGATCCACTCCCTTCCTGTATCTCATTAGAAAAGAACAGGCTTCTGAGAGATAGCAACAGATATGACAAAATAAAACATAAAAGATGAAGCAAAAACAATCATCAAAGTTGGATACGGTAACCCAACAAAAGGAAAAGAGCCCAAAGAATAGGCATAACTGTTAAGAGACCCATCGTCTTATGGATCCTTTTTTTAAAGGCCAGTGTTTGGTTTTATCCTAGGTCTCTAGGCTATCTAGTCTCTGGTTCTTGGTTACCCAAGCAGTGTCAGGTATGAGTTCTTTATTATGGAGTGGGCCATAAGTCAAATCAGACATTGGTTGGCTACTCCCACAAGTTCTGTGCCACTATTGCTCTAGCATATTTTCCAGGCAGGACAGATTGTAGGTCAAAGGCTTTATGGCTGTGATAGTATCCATGTTTTTCTTTTGGTAGCCTGCAATATACCTTCTCTCACCAAAGGGTCTAGAACATGGGGCTGAAGGTGCCAGGTCGGTACCAGTTTGACTTCTTCATGTTCAAGGAATTGGGTGGGTTTTGTCCTGGGCAATGGGGTTTCATGGTCAGTTTATAGAGAGCAACCCTTTATTTTCACAACAGCCTGGGTTGTTTGTGGAGTTCCATGGGCCAACCCTGTTGGCCATCAACTCATTTGAATGTAACCAAGTCCTGCTACAGCAAGTCTCATTTGATGACAAGAGATGACCCTCACATGCCCCTCACATTCTCTGCCTCTAACTTATCTCTCCCACCATTCCCACCTGATCCTCCCATTGTTCCTGGTCCTCACCTACCCCCAGCCCACCTATAAAATATATTCTATTTTTCCTTCCTAGGGAGGTCCATGTGTCTCCCCTAGACCCTTCTTTATTTAACCTCCCTAGGTCTACAGATTGTAGCTTGGTACCCTAGACTCTTGCTCTTTACCTAATCTCTCTAGATCTATAGATTGTAGCTTGGTTATCACTTACTTAATGGCTAGTATCCACATATAAGAAAATACATACCATATTTATTTTTCTGGGTCTAGATTACTGAATTCAGAATGATTTTTTTCCAGTTCCATCTCCCTGCAAATTTCATGATGTCTTACTCAATTTTCTTTTTTGGTGGGTGGAGCAAGGAGGTTATTTTAGTAAATAAATATTTTCTCATTGATTTCAAATTTGTTTTCTTAGAATCAAATTATTCTTCTAGAATCCCCCTTTAGATAAGGCTAGGTAGCTTATTTCAGACACAAATATATGTCTCTTTATTCATAAAAATTCCTTGTCTTTGGTGTTGAGTTTGATGAGTTTTATGGTTGTCCACAAACATAACCACCACACCAAGCAAGACATAAGCATTTCCATTGCTCTAAAATGTTAAGCACAGGTGAGTGCACATGATCATGTGTGTGTGTTTGCTGTGAATGCTCTCTTCTTGTGTGGTGAACAATTTTATGTATCAACTTGACTGTGATGAGTGATCCAAGATACTTGGTAAAACTTCATTTATGAGTATGTCTATGAGTGTGTTTGCAGATGGGACCAGTGCTCGAATTGTTAGTCTGAACAAAGATGGATCAGTATTTGCAAATTAGTGGAAGGATCAAACAGAAGAAAATGTCAGAGGAAGGAGTAATTCCCATTCCCCTCTTCCCTTGCTGGGGAGCTGGGACATCAACACTTAGGATTTCTATTTATTTATTTATTTATTTATTTATTGGTTTGTTTTGCATTGCATTCTATGACTTATGCCAGAAGTTCCCTGTTTGACCTCAAAGTGGGAGTTATACCAATGGCTTCCTCAGTTCTCCCATTTGTAGGTGACATGTTCTGGAACTTCTGGGTCTCCATACGACATAATCCAGTTCTCTGAATAAATGCATATCCCACTAGTTCTGTTTTCTGGAGAATTTGGACTAATACACTGACTTATTGGTGTGGGTTAGTCTGGGTCTGCTCTTGTATTTCACCCAATTGAAATCATATAGTATACATTTTTAGTTTTGTGCTTGGCTTTGTTCTTTTAATATAGAGATTGTGGGATGTTTTGTGTAAAGAGCCCAATAGTAATGTTTTTGGCTTTGTAGCTCTGGTGTCTCGCTCTGAGCTCTGCTGCTGTAGCACTAAGGCAAGCACAGAAAGTATGGAAATGAATGGGTGTGACCAGATTCCAATAGTGCCTTATTTAAAGTAGATGCTGAGCTAGATTGGGCCTGTGCACTGCAGATTGCGAAAATTTGGCCCAATATAAAATTTTTTTTTTACCATTTATCAATGTTGTTTTATGCATTAGTAGTTCATTCTTATTATTATTGAGAACTATTTTTGTTATGGTATGAATACACCACAATTTGTTTATCCATTCTCCTGTTGATGGACATTTGGGCTACTTCCAATTTATGATTATTACAAATAGGACTGTTATAAACATTCCCATATGAGTCTTTTTGAGAACACATGTTTTTGTTTCTCTTGGATAAATACCTAGAAGAGGAATTGCTGGGTCATAGAGTAGATGGATGGTTTGCCTTAAAGGAGCTGAAAAATGGTTTCCCTAAGAGGTTATGCATTTGCCATTCTCATTAGCAGTGTATGAGAATAACCGTGGCTATGTCTTTGCCAACCATTTTGATGTGGTCAGTCTTTTGTTTTAGTCATCCTAATGATTTAGTCTCTCTTTGAATCAATCTCTCTGTTCGTAACGATCATAACCTCAGTCTGGCATTTCTAACACTCCTTTTATGCCAACTCTTTCCCACTGTGTTTAGTTTATGCCTATGTGTGATGCCTGGGACTCTTTGGGTCTACTCCAAATCATTGCTCTTGTTTGTCATTAAGCATATTACCTTACTTTGGTTTCCCTGTTTAAGTGACAGTCATTTAAGCTAGTCTACCTGAACACA
The DNA here is from genome assembly GCF_003668045.3 of Cricetulus griseus. Taxonomy (NCBI): domain Eukaryota; kingdom Metazoa; phylum Chordata; class Mammalia; order Rodentia; family Cricetidae; genus Cricetulus; species Cricetulus griseus. The sequence goes on along the minus strand of NC_048595.1, from coordinate 425,439,237 downwards.
TTGCCAGGATAGAAACTGGCTACCTTCACCCCACTTTCTCTCCCCCCTTTTTCCTTTGAGACTTTTATTCCTAAATTTAGTGAATGTGTGCCTATATTCATCAGGGTTTTTAGAGTGACAGAACTTATAGGATCTCTCTCTCTCTCTCTCTCTCTCTCTCTATATATATATATATATATATATATATATATATATATAATATATATAGAAATGACTTATAGGCTGTGGTCCAGCTAATCCAACAATGGTACCTATGAATGGGATCTCAGTTATAATTTCAGCAAGTAGACACATGCTCATTTAAGCTCATTGCTGTACAAACCACTAAAACTGCTTCCTGCAAGAGGGTTTTCTTAGACAATAGAAAAGAAGGGGAAAAAAGTAAGAATGTTCCAGGGACTTAGGCTCTTCACTGAAAATGTATGGAAACAGTAGAATTAGGGAGATAGAGTGAAGGCTAGATGGCCTTTCTTCATTTGTATTGAATCTCTCTAGATTCTAATATGCTAAATTATCTCTTCATCATTTTTCTTCCTTGATTCTTTTTTACTTTTTTTTTCTAAAAAGAAACTTCTCTTTCTTGGGACTGGAAAGATGGCTCAGCAGTTAAGAGCACTGGTTGCTTTTCCAGAGGACCTGGGTTCAATTCCCAGGACCCACATGGCAGCTCACAATGGTCTGTAACTCCAGCTTCAAGGGATCTGACACCCTCGTACCAATGCACATGAAATAAATTAAAATTTTTTCTCTTACCTAAGATTAAATAGACTTAGCTGTAAAGGAAGATTTCAGCCATTTCAATTATCCAATGCTCTATTACCTACTGACTGCTGCTATCCAATGAAACACCTTTCTTAAACTATGTCCAGGCAAGAGTTGTTCTTGGCCATATTAATTTTATTTAAAGTGCAGTTATTCTCTTCCTTGCCTTTCAAGAAACCATTCATCGACAAATTTATACACACAGGAGTTAAAACCTGGGAATGCTATTTAAAACAAACCAACCAGGACAGTATAATATACCAAAACAATAAATCTGTGGTGGTGGAGGGTTGTATAAAAATATTGTATAATTAGATGGAGAAGAGAGAAATCAAGCAAGCCAGCTAGTTAGCTAGCCAACAAACACACATGTATCAAAATTGTTAGACACGTGGAAAGCTGAAATAATCTTTTAAAATATTTTTATTTATTCTTAGACAATTTCATACTTATATATCTTTTTAAAAATACTTTTGTTTTTTATTTATGTGTATGTATGTGGGTATTTGCATGTGGATGCAGTGTACTTGGAGGTCTAAAGAGGGAGTTGGATCCCCTGGAGTTACCGGCAGTGTTAAGCTTCTTGAGTGGCACTAGGAATTGAACTCCAGGTCTCTGCAAGAACAATGTGTATTCTTAACCGTGGAGCCATCTCTCTAGCCCCTATACAGTGTATCTTGATCATATTCAGCTCCCATTTCTTTCTGTCTCCTCCCAGGCCCCCGATGTATCTCTCTCCAATAACTTACTAGATCCAATCAATGCTTCCTGCAAATACATGAACGTGTGTGGTGTGTGTGCGTGTGTGCGTGTGTGCGTGTGTGCGTGTGTGCGTGTGTGCGTGTGTGTGTGTGTGTGTGTGTGTGTGTGTGTGTGTGTGTGTGTGTGTGTAAGGGGCATTTCTGACACATGGGCAACTTACTAGCACTGGGAAAAGATTTTCATATTCTATATAGTCTGTTTCCTAGCAACGTATTTCTCAACTCTGAAATCAGTCAAATCAACTCTGGTGATCAGCTAGATCACCAGAAAGACAGACAGCACTGCTTCACGGGCTGTGGTTACTTTCCATGTTCAGATTTTAAGAGACAGATTGATGAAGATTCATCACCCTAAAGACTGGATTTGAGTGCTTGCTTTGCTTCATGGCAGTGATATGGCCATGTGACCTTGGTCACAACCTTTTGTTTCAACCATCTCTTGCTATTCTACAGACATCCCCAAAGCTTTGTGACTTCAAAGAGAAATTCATTATTAGTTCATGATTTTGTGAGTCAGCACCTTGGGCTGAGCTAGCTGAGGGTTCACTGGAGTGGCAACAGCCAGTGGCTGGTTGAGGCCTGGAGTCCTTGTGGCATTGTTGACTGCAACTCTCCAAATAGGCTAGCTAGCTCAGGCCTCCTTGTGGCAGTGTAAGGACTAGAGAGGCTTGGAACTCTGACAATTTCTGCTAAATCTGTTTTACCAAGGCCAGCCACCAGGGTAGCCCAGAGTTTAAGCCAAAGACCATCTTTTCTCTGAAGCAGCAGAGATGCCCCATGACAAAGGGACACATATATAAGTAGGAGAGAAATTTGTGGTTGTGTACTATAGTCTACAACATTTTTGAAACCTTTGTTTCTGAGTCTGTAAATGGGGCTAGAAACTCCTAACAGAGGGTCGCATGCTTGATCTCCTCTGTTGGCTCATTTCCTCCTTCTACTTTATCTTTTTCTGTCTATGAAGCTATGTGCAAGGCTCTCTCCTCTCCTTCTATGACTTCTTACAGCTACCTCATCTTTGCTGGCATTGGGAAGCCTTTTCTCTAAAGAGTCAGATGGGAAATATTTAGCATGTGTGTCACAGCTATTTGGCTCTGCATTGTAGCAAAAGGCACCCACGGACAGTCTATAAATGAGCAACAGTGGCTATATGCCAATGAAGCTTTGTTTAAAGCAGGCAGTGGACCAGCGTTTACTCTGTCCCAGTGATGTTGATGAATGTTTGCTGAAGATTTGTATTTCTTTAAGCCTACTCCTAGTCATTCCTGCCATTGCAATTTCCAAAACTGATCAAAGACCCTGCAAGGTCTTTCCTTGCTCCTCCAGGCTCATGCAACTCAGTCTTCCTCTTCTGCCTCTGAGCAACACTCCCAGGAGCCTCCTTCCTATGCTTTGAAATTGTTATGCTGGGCCACTGCTTTCCTGCCTCATGGTTCCTCACACTTCCTTTACCTGCTGATTTTCATGTTTTAATGTGATACCCATCTTACTTTTATTTTTGAGATTATAATACAATCACAATGTTTCTCCCTTCCCTTTCCTCCCTCTACCCCCTCCCACTCTCTGAATTCATGGCCTCTTCTTTTATTGTTATTGCATGCATATGTGTATACACATGCATATTCCTAAATATAACCTGCTTGCTCCATATAACGTTACTTGTGTGTTTGTTTTCAGGGATGGCCCTTTGGCACCGGACAACCAGTTGGCGTGCTCTTCCCTGGTGAAGATTCCCTCTCCCACTCCAGCTTTCTTCATTTTCCTTCAGTCTTTTGTTGGGTTGAGGGTTGGGGCCCCCTAGGCTTTTCGTGTCCATTTTTGGCATGTCTGTGGTGTCATCCTTGTTCAGCTCATGTTTGGGCTGTCATGTTGGTGAGACTGTATGGGTGTAGCTTCTGACATTATGAGGAGACACAATCTCACGGCAAACTCCTGATCCTCTGACTCTCACAATCTTTCCTCCCCTTCTTCCTCAATGTTCACCAAGTCTTAGATGCGGAAGTATTTTGTAGATGTTTCCTGTCCAGCTTTCAGTTCATCTCGCTTGTTTTATAGGGAAATCTTTCTGATCCCCCCTTGTTGGTGGTTTGGCCTCCAGTCAGAGGTGCTTTTGGGAGGTGACAGAATGTGAAAGCCAGGCTGGAGGAAATAGGTGCTCAAGAGGGGGTGTGTCCTGAAGGGCTACACAATGTCTCTGGTCCTTCCTCTCTTTTTTCCTTCTGGCTGGCAGGAGATGAGCAGGTTAGCTTGCCTCAGCTTCCCTTCCACCTTGTTCTGTCTTTCCACAGACCCAGAAACAACACAGCCAAATGGCAATGAACTGAAAGCTCTGAAGCTGTGAGCCTAAATATTATCTTTCTTCCTTTAAGTTGGCTTTCTCAGGTGTTTTATCCCAGTGATGGAAGACAGTTAGCATATGTCCAGTAGGATTCTGGCCAGGCCCATCCACCTTCCTGACATTACACAACCACATTTTAGTTCCACTATATTTGTGATAGTTTAGACTAGTCTTCAGTGGGTCAATTCCTCTCACCATTTCACTGCAGACAGGGTGTGCTTATCCCATTGGTGTTGAACTGAGCCACGTGGCTTGACTTACCTGATAGGATGTTAGAGGTTTGATATGAGCAGAAGCATGGAGTGTGTGCATGTGATGGATCTTGTTTCTTCATACCTCTGCCCCTGGAGAAACAAGGGATGTACGGAGTTGAACTGTCTCAGCTGGCTTGCAGACCAAAGGTAAAGATAAATGCTCATTGTGTTACACAGAGCTTTAGGGTAAAAGTTGGTGGTGCAGCATACATGACTGAAGGGATTATCTTACATATCCATCTCTCTTTTTTTCCTTTTTTTCTTTTTCTTTTTCTTTTTTTTTCAAGACAGGGTTTCTCTGTATTGCTTTGGAGGTTGTCCTGGAACTCACTCTGTAGAACAGGCTGGCCTGGAACTCACAGAGAGCCTCCTGCCTCTGCTTCCCAAGTGCTGGGATTAAAGGTGTCTGCCACCAATGCCCAGCTTAAAAAAATATGGAATGCTTCATGAATTTGTGTGTCATCCTTGCACAAGGGCCATGCTAATCTTCTCTGTATCATTCCAATTTTAGTATATGTGCTGCCGAAGCAAGCACCCATCTCTCTTATTAGAGCAAAAGACCCCCAAAAAGTCAGTATACAGCTTTGACCATACCTCAGTGGTAGAATGCTTGCCTAGCTTGCACAAAGGTCCTGATTTTGTTTATTTGTTCATATAATAATAAATAAATAATATAATAAATGAACATTATTATTTATTTAACATACTATATATTTATATTATGTATAAATACTATATATTTATATATTATAAATGACTCATATTTATAATATATAAATCAAATAAATAAATATTAGAAAATTAAAAAGAGAAAATAGGCTGGCTTTGCTCACTTTTGCATTTATATTGCCTATTAGATAAGAAGTCTACTAATCATGAGTCAAATAAATAGATAATTACATGAAAAGGAGGCTGTGGAAGCATTTAGTGCATTTCAGACATAGTTGGTCTTCTGCAGATAGGATTTTAAAACAGATTAGGTAATGTTCAATGTAGTCTGGATCTAGTTTTCTTCAAAACTGGAAAATATTCAGGTTTATGTGTAGGAAAAATATTCCTCTATCTCTAGTCAGCTGTGTGTTGACTGTGCCATCACAGTTCTTCCACCCACAGGAAGTTTAAGATTATTAAAGAAAATAAAAAATAAATGGAAGTTCAGAAAGGTCTTTATTTGTGTTACTTTGTTTTCTAATTTGTAATCTTATTAGTTTAAAGTGATAATAAAATACGCCATTCAGAGACAGGACAATGCTATCACATCTGGAGAAGCTTAATAAAGTTGGGACAGAGGCTCTGTTCTCCTCTTGACACACATGTGCAGTTCTCATTAATGTCCCGCATTATCTCAAGGAAAATACTGGCAAATGTCATGCACCATAAACATTCTGCACAAAGGGGGTTAATTAATAGGTTTGTGTAGTATTAATGCAGATGTTCAACATTAACTATGGTAGGTGTTCACTAATAGATGGTGTCTATGGATAATTAATGCATACTGATTTTCCCAGTACTTACATGAAAGTACAAATGTAAGATACCAGTATAAGTTATGAAAGAATTTGTAAAAATTCCAAATAATTTTGAAGAGGTTTCCTAAGATTTATGAATGTAATAACTTTTCTCATTAGTTGAGTCTCTAAAAACAGTCATGTAATTTCTCTAAAACTATGCAATCTAGCTTCCTTCAAAAATCACTTTGCAAATATTTTATGGATGCAAAATTATCAAGTGTTGGGCATTTGTATATCTTTGCAGCACCAGTGTTCCTTTTTCAACACTTTATATCTATGTGGTATGCTTTCTTCTGAGAATAAAGCAGAGGTTTGTGTGCAAAGAACTTGTGTTGTCTTTCTTCTCTGCACATTTTGGTGAATCCAAGCCTTGTCCATCTTTCTAAGCTTATGTACTCTTGAGTGTTTATATGAAGAAAATATGATTAGAATTATTAACAAGCTAGACATACAGATGTTTGTGTATGGTGTCAGAAAACTAAACACTGATGTTGAAATGTACATATTTACATATTCTTATGCAATATTTACTTATATTAGTCTTGCAATTTTCCTTTCTTTCCAGAAGGCTGTATTTGATTACCTGTTTGCCTAAAATAAAACAGGATCATGTCCTCCTCACCCCTCCTCTTGTCCCCTTCTCATTCTCCTAGCTCCCTCTCCCCTCATGCTCCCAATTTGCTCAGGAGATTGTGTCCTTTTCCCCTTCTCTAGGGACCATGTATGTCTCTCTTAGAGTCCTCCTCATTTCCTAGCTTCTCTGGCGGTGTGGATTGTGGGCTGGTAATCCTTTGCTCTGTGTCTAAAATCCATATATGAGTGAGCACAGGCCCTGTTTGTCTTTTTGTGACTGGGTTACCTCACTCAGAATGGTTTCTTCTAGTTCCATCTATTTGCCTGTGAATTTCAATATTCCATTGGGTCCCCCCCCCTGCTGAGTAGCACTCCATTGTGTAAATATTCTACATTTTCTCTATCCATTCTTCAGTTGAGGGGCATCTAGGTTGTTTCCAGGTTCTGGCTATTACAAATAATGCTCCTATGAACATAGTTGAACAGATGTCCTTGTTGTATGAATGTGCTTCTTTTGGGTATATGCCTAAGACTGGAATTGCTGGAAGTTTGAGTTGGTGGAAGAATTGAGGAGAGCAAGATAAGAGATACTATAATACAGGGAGCCATTATAAGTTTAAAGAGAAATCAGGTGCTAGGGAAATGTCTATAGATCCACAATGATGACACCAACTAACAATCTAAGCAACAGAGGGGAGGCTACCTTAAATGCCCTCCCCTGATAATGAGATTGATGACTGACTTATATGCCATCGTATAGCCTTCATCCAGCAGCTAGTGGTAGTAGAAGCAGACACCAACAGCTAAACACTGAACTGAACTGGAATCCAGTTGCAGAGAAAGAGGAGTGATGAGCAAAGGGGTCCAGACCAGGATGGTGAAACCCACAGAAACAGCTGACCTGAACAAGGGGGAACTCTTGGTTCCTAGACTGATAGCTGAGACTGATCCAGACACCATGAACATGGGTGTCAGTGAGGAGACCTCGGAAATCAAAGGGGCCTTTTGTAGTACATCAGTACTTATCCTTAGCATAGGAATAGACTTTGGGAGCACACTCCACATAGAAGGATACTCCCTGAGCCTAGACACAAGGGGGTGGGCCTAGGCCCTATCCCAAAGGATATGACAGACTCTGAAGACCCCTTGTGGAAGGCCTCACCCTTTGTTTATCTTGCTGTCTTCCTCCTAGAGAATCCAAATGGTATCCTTCCTTTAACAGGGCTTAAATAAATGACAAATGCAAAGTTAAAATTTGATATGAAATGACAAAAGTTGAAAAAATTTGTCATGTAAACAATCCACAATAACACTCTACCCTGAGCTAGATAAGATGAAGTAAATGGCATGTTACTTTTCCTTCTTCTCTCTCTTCCTCCTTCGCTCTGTGGTGTGTGTGTGTGTGTGTGTGTGTGTGTGTGTGTGTGTGTGTACGTGTGTCTAGGCTACAGGTCAATGCTGGCTGTCTTCCTCTATCATTCTCCACATTAGTTTTGAGTCAGGGTCTCTCATTAAACCTGAAGCTAATGTATTGGCTAGACTAGATCTGGGGATCTGCCTGTCTCTCCATTCCTCCCCAATATGCCCTGGGGTTACAGGCACTTGCTACTGTGCCGGGTTTTCAATGAGGGTTGTGGGTTTCCTAGTTCAGGCCTTCTCCCCTAGTAAACAGCAAACATTTTACCAGCTAAACCATCTCCTCAGCCCCATTACTTCATTTTCTAAGACAAGATGTATTCATGATGAAGATGCCAACCAAGTAGAAGGAGAAAAACAGCACCAATTAGCAACTCAGGGGCCAGATGTTTTGATGCTGCTTCAGAAACCTAAAAAAAAGTGTCCTAAATTCTTTATCGTATTTGAAATATATATATATTTAAGCACAGATTCTGCAGTAAAGGCAATATTTTTAAAACAGGTAAATAAATCTTTAAATTGTTGTGCTTTGTGATTAATATACTTAACACTAAAATATAAAGTTTCCATGTGAGCAAAACCATCTGTGCTGACATAGAGGTTGGGGAAACAACCTTATATTTTCAGTTAAGCATCGGAAGGCATTCACCAATGGCTTTATACCTGAAAAATTTTAAGCTTACCAAAGAGCCTTCATTGCTGTGCACACTTTGCAAAACACTGCTGTGTTCAACACACCCTGCTAAAAACAATTCTGAAAGGTTTGAGGTGAGGAGGAGATTAAAATGCAGTAAAAATTCATTTGTCACACATAACCAAAGGGTAGAAAACAGTGGTGAACAGACCGACATGACCCTGGTAACAATGGGAGAAAATGTAACAAAGGCAAGTCTGCATGTGTTTGCAGTTACTTTAAATAGTTTCAAATATTTTCATAGGAAACCCCTTTCCTGTGATGCATTTGCAATAGCTGGTATAGTGTGGAATAAGCTGGAACATGTGTTCCTGCTGTAGAGTCAGGAAAAACAGTTGACTGTGTTGTTTAGAGGGCGGCCCTGGAATGTTAATATTAACCCCTTGGCTCTGGAGCTAAGTTCCTTTTGTCAGTTCTTTGTGGCTGTGCTGTGGGGACATTGCAGGTAGGAGGTCATCCATATAAATTTATCATAGACACAAAGATGCTTCCTTGCAAGGAGAGATTTGTCATCCACATTATTTTTCCCCATCTTATTTCAAAACAATGCTTCTTCCTTTCTCATAAAACAATGAACAAAGCTTTCCCAGTGTTGAGCAGAGAAGGGTTTCAGAGAGAAATTCTGTACATAGGAAGTGGTGATTATTGGCAAACATTTTTTTCCAACCCAACTGTGATCAGCCTTCTTGAAAACTTTTGTGACTAGTGTCCTTGGGATTTGTTCTCAACAGCAAGAATCCTTCTAAGTTGATTCAGCCCAAATTCCAAATCCTTCACTCTGGTCCCCTATCACCTCCATGTCTGACGCAGTTTCTCACCTCCCACGATTTCTCTGGACACCCTGGCCTGCGCTTTGCACTAGTCCCCCTTAATCCTCATGTTTTCTGCTAGCAATTTCCATCCATTATCCCTTTATCCTACTCTTGGGTTAGATATGAGTCCCGACTTTTCCTCTTCTTTATTGCACAGCTTTATTGTTGTGGTCCATTTGGGGACAAAGTCTTCCTTATTGTCCTTAATAAATGCCAGAGTAACTTTTTCTTAAACATGAATTGGACAGGGCTCCTTCTTCCTTCTTGTTTGAGATTTTCTTAGGTACATTTCTGCTGCCTCCACCTACCTCCCTGTTCATTGTTCTGAAGCTCAGTATGAAACCATAATTGCTAAGATTTATTTAAAGTTGCTATTATTTATAAAGGACCCATTCCCACTTATTTTAGTTTATACAGCTTAGAATTTGTGTGTGTACTTCTTTTATGCTGCTCTTGGTCCTCATCCCCATAACTCTTGGGTCAATGGCAAGAAAGGGCTCTTTGTAGAGCTTGCTCACAGATAGTTGTGGATACTCATGGCTAGTATTGGGAATGGCCCGAGTAGTGGGAAGTAGACAGCTACCACATGTATGTGGATATGACCAATCAGTGTATGCAGGTAAGGCTGAAAGAAACTGACCGTTTTCTGAGGTGAGTGTGTAATTCTAGCCACTTTAATTTAATAATCTAATATGTGACAAGCAATGCAATGATGTCCAAGGAACTGCCTGGCCCACAGGGTACCTGGTGCTCACTGGGTTGATGCAGACGCACTTGACCCAAAGAAGAGCTGAGGGTGGGGGTGTCTGAGGGTCGGAAGGAAGAAAACACAGAAGCATAAGAGTACAGGGCAGGGAAACTGAGGGAAAAGTTTGCTATGGTTTGAATGTTTGTGCCATTCTCAAACAACATCTCTTGGGGTTATGGTATTAGGAGGTGGGGACCAGAGAGAATATTAACTCTTGTGACTGGCATAGCTCTCATGAACAGGCGCCAGAGAACTAACTCACTATGTACTCACAGATGACCTTGAACTTCTGATCTTCTTCCTGCTTTTGCCTCTTGAATGATATGAGCTCCCACCTTGATTTATATGGTGCTGGAGGTAGAACCCAGGGAGCATCATACATGACAGACAAATTCTCTACCAACTGAGCTACATCCCAGAGAACCAGCCTGTCTCCTGCTGTGTTAATGGCAGCTGCATAATGATGTTATCTGTGAGGCAGAAACTGGCCTTGATCAGACAGAGTCTGTTCTACGAACTTGAGCCTGGTCTTCTGGGCCCCCAGAACTATGAGCAATATGTTCTTGTGTATAAACTACATAGTCTGTGGCAATAATCTAAGACAAAAAGATTTCTATGGTGGAGCGTAATGCTTATAGAGGGAGTGCCCTTTCAGAGTGATCTCATTTTGGTCGTGGTCCAGCTCGGGAATGCATCCAGGCTCAAGCTATTGGGAGGGGGAGTTCTTAATCACTGTACTCTTACTGACTGCTGAGAATAAACTCATTGGCCGAGATGTCATCTTTTGTTAGGCATGTTTTTTTTTATAAGTTATTAAAGATGTGATGGTATTATATTGGTTTCCTTGTAAACCAAATGCCTTTCTATAAATATAACTTTGAAAGGTCAATGAGGTAGGTGAGGTTAACAGCGAACAAAGAGAAAGAGGCAAGTGCACAACCTCCATCCCATGTAAATGAAAATACCATGACTGTTGTAGGGCACATATACCTAAACACAGCAGCCTTTGAAGCATTTGAAGATGAATCAGAATTGCAAATGAGAGCCACCTATTTACCCGGAGGAATACCTGAGTTGTCTTTATTGTCTAAAGAGCATCACTGGGTTGGATATACATGTCAAGGACAAGTTACAAACTTATTGTCACAGCAGTATCGCCTAGTAGATGAGGTAAATAAAAGACTATAATTTATTATGAAAAGGACAATTGGAAGGGAAAAATATCTATGGACAGCTTCTCCTTCCTTTCACCCTTGGGGTCTTTTATATGCCAATTTATCTTTCAAGGTGCCAGCCAAGTCATTTGAAATTATTTAATGCAAACTTAAGCTTGCTTTTTGCATAAACATGTGCTACTATAAGATATAGGTTTACAAATATAAATTAGATGATTGCTTCAGGCACAGAAACCTGAATTTATACCTTTCTTTTAAAAACAAAAAGTAATTACAAACTGTTATGTGTTCCCATTAGTTGTTTAGCAATATCTACAGGGGAGAGGATTTGAGGGGAAAAGTATGGTCCAGGTATTAATATTTATGAGCTGTATAGGTACACTCGGATTCTGCCTCTGGAAATAAGAACATTTAATGAACACATTTGCAAGGTTAAAACGGTCTGTGGCTCTGACTATTCAATGCCCAGGCAATTAGATCATAAATGAAAAATGTACTTGATCAACATGTTGGCTTGTTTAGCCACTGGCTGGAAATAACTCTGGATATTGTTTTTGTGTGGAAGTGGGTTGTACGCTTTTGGCCAATCAGTCAGTATTTGGAGGGGTTTACCATTAATGCATTAGAAATTGCTCATTACTCTTAGTATCATCTCACCCGGGGGGAATTTGCAGGTACTTTCCAAAAATGATTTGTAGATTTCAATGCCCCAGGACATGCCAGAAAGATCTTGTCCTGGATTTTCCTTGAGGCCCATGTTATCTGCCCTTCTCCTTGTCTTTCTTTTTCCATATATTTCTTTGCTGTGGTGAGGGTTTAGGAGGGAGTGGATTTGCTAAAAGCCAGTACAGAGCCACACTTATGAAGCGGTTGGGAGTACTGCGTCACAGCCTGAGATCTCAGAGGCATTTAAGATTTTATAACTGGTTTTCCTTGGATCATCCTTAAATTTAACCTCTAGTTTTTAAAGATTTCAAAATTGAGGAAAACCAGAAGAAGTGAATGCCTTGTTTTATATTTTTATATCTTATCAATGCCTTTATTTATTATTTGTTTGTTTATTTTGGGTTTTTTGAGACAGGCTTTCTCTATGTGACAGTCCTGGCTGTCCTGGAATTCTCTTTTTAGACCAGACTGGCCTAGAACTTGAAATGATAGGTTCTTTGTCCTGGCTGAGTCCCGTTGCCCTTGAACCCCCAAATAAACACACGGATGCTATATTAATTATGAAACTGCTGGCTGATGACTAGGGCTTCTTACTAGCTAGTTCTGTCTTAATTATTAACCAATTTCTATTAATCTAAGTATTTCCATGTGGTCTTATCTTACTGGAGAAGGGTCTGGACCTCTTACCCCTCACATGGCATTTGACTTTGCCTCCACTTCCCAGAATTCTCCTCGTCTCCTAGCCCCACCTATCTTCTTGCCTGGCCAATGAGTATTTTATTCATCAACCAATAAGAGAAACATATACAGAATAGTATCTCCCATCATCTCTTTTCTGTCTAATAAAAAGGAAGGTTTTAACTTTAACATAGTAAAATATATAACAAGTTATCAAATGAGAACAATAGTTACAATATATAGTCCATTAGCAAGATTTAGCAAGATTTAAAGAAAATATTCTATCATCTATCCTACCTTTGTGAGTCTAAAGTTTTTTATGTAACTTATCTCTTATCATAACTAATGAAAACCATAACCATAACTATCTATCTTCAACTCCATCAAAGACCACAGAAGGACAATATATAATCTCTAGAATTCACAGAGACATCTTGCTGCCTGAACAGTCATCCAAAATTCCTCTGTAACATTGGAGCATCCATCATCCATCTTCAACCTATAAGGCCATATTGTGTCTGGCAGACTTCTCAGTGAAACAGGAAATTTTAAACTGTCCGCCTGTATTGGCAGTTTGTCAGTCATTTTTCCATGTCCTGTAGAATGTCTGGCAGACTCTTCCATGGAGCAGGAACACATCTTGTTTTGGCAAATTCAGCAGTCACTTTCCTGTGGGTACTGTATGTTCAGTTTAGACAGCATACAGTCAGACAGTCCAGGCAAGAGCAGTTTCTTTCCCAAATGGCTAGTCTTGCTATGTCAAAGGCAAACTCCATAAGTTTCTTCGATGCCCATTTTCCTTTCTGAAGTAATTGGTATTGCCAGGAACAATTGTGTCTCAGTGTCATGAAAACCCCTAACCATTTTAAATGCCATATTCTGTAGGTCTTAGAAAGGTTTGAAGAATGCCTATCCATTTGAAATATATCTCTGTATATTTAGAAAACTTAACTAACCTAAGTTTTGACTATTATAGGTAACTATCTATAATCTGTACTTAATTATACATTACATTTTTAAATGAGCTATATAAACACAATACCTAAACAAGAGGAGAAATATACATATGACAAAATTGATCTTAAATTTGTATCAATAAACCAAAATCTATATCAATGTAAAGTATCCATTTCTATATCATATACCCTTTTTTTTTCTTTAGAAAGAGATTGGTTGTGATCCTTAACCATTTATAACCAACCCTGTTTAAACAAAAACAAACATTTATAAACAATATTTGGGAATTTGGGTGTCGTTCATTCCAAACTGCTTCCTGCTGGCTGGGTGCACTGTCCATACCATAGGATCCTGACAAAACCCAGAAACCTGGCCAAACCCTGCCTGTAGTAGCCTGCAAGGCTGCATCATCTGCAAGGCTGCATCATTCCAGGTGTCTCGGATGTTGTATCACCTGGGCCACTGCTTGATCAAACCATGCTGGTCTGGAAGGAATCCATAGCTTGTGTGGAAACAAAAATAACACCTTTTTCCAAAGTAACATGTCCTTAGGCTTAAATTTAGTATTCAAGGCATTTTCAAAATTTACAAGCTGGATTAATTCAGCAGCATTTATAATCAAGTGTATTTTAGCTCTTTCCTCAGCAATCAAACAATTTAAAGACAACACAATAAAATATAGTCTCCAGACACTCTCTGTGCATTTCCCATCTTTACATGGCTTTATTACTCTATTTCTTTTCCTTTAATTTTTTCATTTTCTGAGACAGGGTTTCTCTGTGTGCTTTTGCCTGTCCTGGAATTTACTCTGTACACCAGGCTGGCTTCAAACTCACAGAGATCTGCCTGCCTCTGCCTCCCGAGTGCTGGGATTCAAGTTGTGTACCACCATTGCCTGCCCAGCCAAATTGATTTCTTATGCAACACATAATATTATTCTAGGAGTGGCACTGATCATCATAGCCTGGGCCCTCACACATCAAATGATAATCATACTGCCCATAGGACAATATGATGGAGGCAATTCTGTAGCTGAAGTTCTCTCTTCTCAGATGACCCCAATGTGTCACAGTGATAAAAATTAACCAGCATAGTTCCAGAGTGTGGTAATTTGAATGAGAATTCCCCACCTCATATATTCAAATGGTTGGTTCCTAGTTAGTGGAACTGTTTTGGAATGATCAGGAGGAGAGGCCTTGCTGAAGTAGGTGTGGCCTTGCTGGAGGAGATGTGTTTGTTTCTGCTGGTAGGCTTTGAGGTTTTCAAAAGCTCAAGCCAGGCCCAGTCTTCTCTCTCTCTCTCTCTCTCTCTCTCTCTCTCTCTCTCTCTCTCTCTCTCTCTCTCTCTCTCTCTCCTCTCTCTCTCTCTCTCTCTCTCTCTCTCTCTCTCTCTCTGTCTCTCCCTCCCTGCTGTCTGTGGATCAGGATGTAAAGTTCTCAGTGCCATGCCTGTCTGCTTCTTGCCATGATGATCATGGACTAACCCTTTAAAACTGTGGGCAAGACCCCAATTAAATGCTTTCTTTTATGAGTTATCTCGGTCATGGTGTCTCTTTATAGCAAACGAACAGTAACTAAGGCACAGAGTTGCTAAGAGATTGAAAAGAAAACTGATGCCTGCTCTTGAATGTCTTTTTGCCACACATAACCTTTTACCCATGTATTATCCATTGAGGAAAAAAAAACAATAAAAGGTAATATAAAATTTAAATCAGTGAAATAAAACACAATTATCTGAAGTGATTCTTTGAAGGTGCAGTATTATGGTTTAAATAGGAAATGTCCTCCACAGGTTCATGTGCAGAAGAAGCCTAGGTCCCCAGCTAGTGGTGGGATTTTGAGAAGTGCTTGGAACGTTAGGAGGTGGGGTCTAGTTGGAAGGAGTAGGCTATCTAGAGTGTGTCCTTAAGGAGGTCTCCATCTCTGCTTTGCTTCCTACCCTTCTCTCTCTTTTTTTGCTCCTTGGATGCCACGAGTTAAGCTTCACCACACACTCCCTATCATGCTGTATCACTTTACCACTGGCCCAGAAATCTCTGAAATGGTATAGCAAAATAAACGAGCCCCCCTTCCCCCCCCCGTCCCATAAATGTCGTGATTACAAAAAGCTATCATATGTATTTAAAAAAATCTCAGATTTGAAATTAAACTCAGGAATGGATGTAGGACTCAGCAAATCCACACAATATGGCCACAAATATGCCACTAAATAGCCTTGTGGGTGGGATCACCCATTCTGAGGGTTACTTCCTTATTTTAAATGAATTGATTAAAGTACATCTTTATGTTTCTGTCTACTGTAGAAATAGATCATCCATTGCTCTTAATCAGAGATCAGTTTGCTAGAGAGCTGAGCTGAGACCAGCAAAGTGTCCTCCAAGGTATGGCCTGTGCCTGGAAGGAATTTTGGACATTGGACAGCTACCTTTGCTGTGTGCTCTAGACACGATACACCATGATGCTGCAGGCTCAGTGCAACAGGGTCAGGAAACCATAGACCCAATCCGTAGAACCAAGCTGCCAGCCTAAGCTGGTCTTTCCTATGTATCAGTTAATTAGCCCAGGTATTTTGTTAGTGAGAGGAAAGCTGACTAACAACCTAAGACCAGTGTTGGGAGAGCCTCCATCACACGCCCCTGCACAACTTCCCTGCACAACTTCCTGAGCTTTGTGTAGGTGAAAGGAAGTATGTTTGTAATTTTCCGACTCTAACACCCAACTTCTGTTTTACATCTAAAGGCCAAGAGTTCTCTGCATAATTTAGCGCACATTCAATTTTCCATGAATAAAACAGTTGTATAAACTTAAGATTGCATTTTGCTCTTTCTGGACCTGGACTAGAGAAAGGCATTTCAAGTTCTTGTGGGATCTGAGGTGCAGGTGTTGTATTCTCAGTGATCCTGCACATCAGTGGTTCTCAACCCCGGTGAAAGGGTCATTTGACCCCCAGGTTGAGAACCAGTGCTGTAGACAGAGGTAGCTCTTTAATGCTATAGATGTCTTTTAGTGAAAAAAAGAGACCACATGTTCTAAATGATGCTACCTGTACTGTATTTCTCTTTGATACTTCAGTGGAGTCATTAAGTTTTTTTTTTTTTTTTAATTCTTTTAGTAGATATGATATGCTTGCTGTCTGTGGATTTTGCTTCATGACAATAAAAAGAACATATTTATGAACAGGGAGGTCGTTGGTTTTGATGGACCTGAGATTTACTAGGCCAGTGTCAATGGAAGGAGCCTGGCAGCCTTGGAGGGGCTCAACACTGCAGCAGGGAAGGATATTGAAAGCATCTGCCCGGGATCAGCGGCGAATGCACGGGGCTTTTATTTTTGGCCTAATTTAGCAGTAATAAACTAGTTTCATCTGGCAAGAAAAGGCCCACTTTTTTTCCTTTAAATCTTGCCTAATCACCGCTCTATATTCATAGCACTTTTAGTCTTGCATGGATTTACTCTAAACTGCAAATGTTCTCGGTCCCAGGCCAAGAGACAGACAAGCATTAGCCTCAGGCTGTCTGTGCCTATGGCACCACCTTTGCTAGGCACGAGCTACTTAATGGTAGGGGAGCATGCTTAGAGGAGGCTATCAGGGGCAGCCACAGCGGGGCCTTCGGGCTCCATGTCTATCACATCTTACGTTATATGTTATATGGCGGTTTCTTTCAAATTGAAACTCTGCCTGGGGAGGGGAGGGGAAAGCCCATGAGACTCCAAAGGTAAACGAAAGATCACATGCCAGGGAAAGTGGAAACTTGGAAGATTCTAGAAGGCCCCTCCTCAGCTTCATAGAAGGGGCTCCTGGGTGAGAAGTCTGACTAGTCCATCTGTAGAGAGATTTCTCAGACTGTGGAGTTGCCTGCAAATTGTACAGAGAGCTACAGGGGTCACCTTCAGTGAGTCACCACCTGGGGTTGGGGGTGAACCTTTTGGCAATGTAGTTGCGTTTTTGCTTCTTATTTGCTCTTGCAAGGAATCCCTCACCCATGGTTCTGTTAGTTACCCCAACAAAAACTCACTGGTTCACCAAGTTGGACTTTGGTGCAATACTTTGGTTTGGATTCCCTTTCTGGGACAGTTAGACGTGTGTGTGTGTGTGTGTGTGTGTGTGTGTGTGTGTGTGTGTGTGTGTGTGTGTGTGCCTATGCTTCCGAGTGTGAGCGTACATGTGCGTGTGTTGCATCTCCCCAGGAAAAGTCTGTTAGACAATAGTTTACAAATATCGCAGGCCTCTCACCAGTTGCCTCTTAAATTCTTTCTTTTGACTGATTACATATTCACAGGACAATGAGAAAAGAATTTACTCTGTGTTCCAACCTGCAACTATTAGAGAAATAATGAGAGAAAGAAAGTTAATGCTTATGGAGGGTTAATCAGATTTTCACACTAGCTCTGGACAGGAGCAGTTGACACTTCAGTCATATCTGTGACTGAGTTTGAGCTTTTCTGGGGGAGGGGCTGGAGAATCGTCAACATTTTGCTGTTTTTATTACTAGTAGAGAATGGTGTATGCAGACGTCTGGGGCCTATATATATATATATATATATATATATATATATATATATAGTGAAATCCTGGTGGCTAATGGTCTTATAGATTTTCTTTACACTCTGTCAGAAAGGTGTTTGGGGGAGATGGCTTAATTTGTAAAATGCTTGCTGTGAGGGCAGAGACCCATCCTGGGAGTTTATTGGCTATCTAGTGGTGAGCTCTAGGTTCAGTGAGAGATCCTGTCTCAGAAAAGGGGGAGGGGAGAGGGAGCAGTTGAAGACAGCATCTGATATTGCCTTATGTATGTGCACATGTGTGGTGTGTGAACACATTTTTAAAGGGCATTTTCAGGATATTTTTAGCTCTTAATTTCTTTTGTTTAGCAAATCTACAGTCTCAATATTGCAACCTTAATGAAATGAGGGTGAATTTGGTAACAGACACTAACCTTAAGAGTAACACAGTGGACATTTCCACTTTCAATATTTCCTTTATGGTTGTTGGGCAATTTTAAGGCAATAAAATTGTAATGAACTTTCTAAATGAGGGTGCCTCTGCTGACTGCTCCAGGAGGGAAAAAAATGGAAGTAATTTGGGAGAAGTGAGACCATCTCTACATTCCTCTCCCTGCTCACTCTATGGTCTGGTACCAACTGCCTTTGTTCCTGCAAAGCTCTTACTTTGAATCCTCAGATATGAGATTCTGCTTTGTGGAGCTGTATACAACCTGTACGCTGCCCTGTGAAAAGATGAAGTCTCTTTTCTGTTCAACGTGGAAAAAAATGAGAGATAGCTGGATTTCTTCAAAGAAAGCCAAGAAGTGGAAAAGTTGAATTGAAAATAAAATGAAGGCAAGGGGGGGAGGTGTTACATAGCCCCCCCCAGCCAAAAAAAAAGCTCTACTGGGGAGTTACAGTGAATATGAATACTTCCAGGCGGAGGCCAGCTCCCTGACTCAGGGCTAAAGGATTCCATAAAGCCTTGGATGGAAACTTCCAGATAAGGCAATGGGTTTTGTGCCTTCTAATTTCCTGACAGGAATCTCTTTGAAGTTATCCTTTCTGAAGATGCCAGCACATTCAATTGACATGATTATCAGATAAAAAACCAAGGGTCTTTCTTTCCTCTGTCTGGGAGTCACTTTTGCAGGCTTGGGGAATTATCCTCTCCACCCAGGCGAAGGATAGATAGTGTTGTAGACCCCAGCTCTGGGGAGGGGTGAATTTTTTTTTGTAAAAACTTTGGAATGACTTTTTTTTAATGTCTAACAGGTGACTTCTCTGTGATGAAAATAATACTGCTTCTGGGGAAATATATCTGGATTTCTTCCTAGGTATTTTCTGATCCAGCTGCTGGAGCTGTCAGAGTTTAAGTGGTGAGATCTTCCCTCCCTACTATGAACTACTCAGCACAGACCACGCTGGGTTGGTTCTGCATACACTTGAAGCATATGACACCCATTAAATCCTTACTGATACCTGGAGTTGCTGCCTGTATTAAGCAGACTACTTTGAGGCAAGAGATAGAAACCAAGTTTAACCTACACAACAAAAATGTATTTGCTGGCTTACATAGCAAAAACAAGAAAAGAAAAAAGAAAAAAAAATCCTGGGTGCAGATGGCGTCAAGCACTTCTAGATCCTGCAGCTTAACTACTGGGGCCAGGCTCCCTCTTCTCTAATCTCTTGGTTCCGCTTCCCTTCGATCCACTTAATTCAGACTCTGGCCATGTGTTAGCAAGATGTCCATGGCAGAAAGACACCCTTTCTCCAAATTCTCCCCAGCTGAGCTCATTAGTATTCATCAACTAATACTGAAAAGGCATAAGGTATGATTTTAAGCATTTTATCTTTGCCATATTAAGTTGTCTTGTAAAGAGTCTTTTTTCTGTCACCGGTCCCCCAGCCAGCTCCCAAATAATGATACAGAGACTTATTAATTATGATAGCTTGGCCTTAGCTTAGGCTTGGTTTTTTAACTAGCTCTTATAACTTAAACTAACCCATTTCTACGAATCTATGTGCTGTCACGTACCACCTATCCTGCTCCCTGAAGCACCTAGATTCATCTACCTCCACTCTCTCTGCCTGGGAGTCTTGCCTTTACCTCCTGCTTAGCTGTTAGATGTTCAGCTTTTTATTACACCAATCACAGGAAATATATCTTCACACAGTGTACAAATATCCCACAACACTGTCTTATAGGCCTAAGGCCAGGAATGATCATCCTTGACCTAGAACCCCCAGAGAATAGATAGCTTGCCAAGTTCTTACATCTGGTAATGAGTGGAACCATATTTGAACCTAGGTCATCTGCTCTGGAGCCCAGCCCAGCTACTGCTGCATACCAGAGTTAACTCCTGTTGGGTTGACTTGGGTGTTATGTGTTATACCCAACCATACCCATTATGATGGCCATGGCTGGATGCTCTGCATAGCCAGGCTTGGATTACTGCCTTCTCCTGGACTGAAGGTAGGTACCATTTCATCCAAAACAATGGGTGGAGAGTAGGTGAAAAATGCATTTTCCACAAAGTAAACCAGTATGGAAAATGGATTCCAGGAGGGATAAAACATCAGATTTCCACTATACTGCTTATTGCTTCACACAGGTCGATATTCTCCTATACTCCATAAAACACGTATCAGATGTTGACTGATCAATTTATTGGTTGATTATTTTCTTTCAGAGAGAGGAGTTTTTGAGGGTAGTTGGCTGCTCTTGTACTTGTGGTGTGTTGCGCTTCTAGAAAAGGACCTGGAGGCCACATTTGATTTCACAGATGGTCATGCTAAGGATCAAGAATTTGGTGCTAAATATTTTGCAGGAAGACATCTCATGCCATATTCATACATCTCTAGGTGTTTACATTGTGTTTTACAAAACACATGTTAGCTAGACACTCAGTGACCAACAGCCTAGGCTGAGAGTATAGCTCAAGAGGCTGTGGAAGGAGTCCTTTGTCTGAGGGAGGGATGCTGGGATGGACTGAAGTATAGCTCCAACTGTCAACTAAAGCAGGCATAGAGTTTCATGTCCTGGAAGACAATTGGCTACTAAAGGAACCATAAATAGTTACATAGGTGTAAGCATGACACACCAGTGGTTAGAGGCTTGGGGAATTCTGTTACCCACCTGTCCATTCACGTGTCTGTTCAGTCAGCAAGTGAAGTACACTGAACACATTTGTTATAGGAATCTACTCTCCAAAGTGTGTTGAGAAAACTCCTTGAAAAGGTGACTGAAAATGATGAAGGGTTTTCCAAATCCAGGAACTTGAAGATGGGGAAGGAAAAACAGTATTCTATTCATATTAATGCATTGATTTGACAAATATTTATCAAGGACACTGCATGAAAGGCATTGCTGTATGTCAAGAGGATGCAGCAGTGAGGAAAGTAAATGATTTTCTGGATTCCTGTGGCTTCGAGTCAAGTGTGGTAGAGATAGTTAAAATGAAAGGTGCCAGATGGTAATAAGTACAATATTGAAAAATAAGCAGAGTAGATGGGATATAGAGCAGAGGTAAGTTCCAAGGTAGGGCACTATGTATTTGAGAATCACATCTGTATGAACAGAGTGAAAAGTATTTGGGGCTCAAGAAATTCAATGGTTAGGTGATGCAATAGGATCCTACCATTTGGCTTCCATTTTGAATCAGATGTAGAACAAGCAAAAGATTGCAAGCTGGTGGGCTACAGATACAACCCAACACATTAGAACACAAGTGACAGTCCTGGCTAGGAACTGAGACTGCACAAGAGCAGGAGGTAGAAGCAGGAAGGTTGGAGGCTAGAGAGCAATAGCCTAGGAAGAAAAGATGGTGGCTTGGGTCATGCTGGCAGTGGGGTTGGTGGATTGATTGGTCCTGGTTGTAGTTTGAAGGGGGAGGAAGCCAAACTTGCTGATATGGGATGTGAGAGAAAAAGAGAGACATTGAGGCTGCCTCCAAAGCTTTGGACTTGAAGAAATGAAGGGGAAAAGGTCTTACTACTTTACTGAAGTAGAGAAGTCTGTGGGAGAGATGAGCTTAGAAAAACAAAGACCAATCAATCTTGGACTTGGAGTTTTGAAATGCCCACTAGACATGTAAATGTTTTTTTTTTCTAGCTGTTTCTAGGGAACTGGGTGGAGATAGAAACAATGAATGCTTTATTGCCTCTAACTCTGGTTCTCAGGTGAATCTTTACTCAGTAGAAACTTGGTAAAAGTTGCTCATTGCTTGAGTGAAGGAATAGAGGTAGCTAAGTGTCCCAACCCATGCGAAGTCAACCTGGAACAAGAGAGTCAAGGATAGGGAATGGGGACAAGAGAAAAAGAAAGAACGACCACAAGACATGATTCTGATCAAGTTGCAGACTTTATTTTTCTTAGGCTAGCTTATATAGTCAGTAGAGCAGGATATGGGAAGGGGTAGAATGGGTTGTTTGTGCAGGCAGGATATTAGGAAACCACAAAGACAGGATGTTTGGCAGGGTAAAGAGTTCATGAGTAAGAGGTCCAGGAAGGGTTGTCTAGGTGACTGAGACTGTGGGTGGAATGTATGGTGGAGGACTGGGTCAAGTTGTTTCTTTTCTTGAGCTGAGGTTCTAAGGAGCTGCTATGTAAAGGTTAACTATGTGGCCGGCCAAGCATGGCCAAGCCCTGAGATCTTTGGCTCCCAACAGCTAAGAAAGAAAACATCACCAGAGATGCAAGTCCCTTAAATGGGCACCAAACAGAAGACATCAGTACAGGTGTTCGGGGGAACCAGGTACCATTGTAGTATTGTGATTTGGGGGAGATTGATTTGGCGATCATTGGGATAGGGCTTTCGTTTTTTTCCCCAAGGGCCCAAATGTTGAGAGCTTGGTGCTCAGTGCAGTAATGCTGAGAGTGCACCTTTAAGGGTTGGAGTCCCTTTTCAGCTGCTCAGCAGAGCTGTGTTGTTTTATTTTTTTCATATATGTGCATTGGTGTTTTGCCTGCATGTTTATCTGTATGAAGGTGTTGGATTAGCAGACAGTTATTAGCCGTCATGTGGCCATCTCTCTGGCCCCCCAGAACTGAGTTTTTTGATGTTAAATTTCTTTCTCTTGCCTATGCTCTCATCATTGTGATACCATTTGATATGAGACCTTTCCCTAGTCAAATTTATGCCAGTGTTATGCCCTTGAACCTTTGGAACCATGAATTCAATATAATTCCCCTTATAAGGTTACTAAGTCTCAACTATTTTGTTATAGTCATAGAAAGTTGACTGATACAGTCTTCAGTCCTAACCCCAACCATTCAAGAATCTAATAGCAATGAATAGATACTCCCCTTAGATTTTTATTTTATTCCTGAACTTTCTATTTGTTTTGATGGACAGGAAATTGACTACAAATGTGAGGGTCTGTAACTGTAACTGTGAAGTTGGTGGTTTGAGTTCCCCTGAATTTTAAATCTTTCCTTTACTGGGTGAATTTATTTCATCAGTACCCACGTTTCACCCGAGTAGAATTAAGTCCTGGGTACTGGCCACTTAACTAAGCCCACTGCTTGATCTGAGCATACAGATGCTCAATGTTTGTGGATAACTCAGGAAGGAGAGTGGGAGAAGGGAGAAACCCTTTGCAGAGGTATAGACCATTGATTAAGCCAGGTGGGAGTGGCTGTCACAGAGCTCAGATTTCCTGATTTATTTTTTAAGGCAAGAAAAAAAAAGCACACTTATATTGAGTCTTTCCATTTATTTTGAGTATTACACTTGGTTGTAAACTTTTATTACCTCCTGATAAATTTTGTTCTGAACATTATTTTAGCTGATTCTTCATGAACTCTAAATGCTTTACATTTTCCTTTACATGGATTTTTCTTCCCAGTAGGATTCTCACAGATAATTTTTCACAATCAGCTCTTTTCATTTGTTCTATGTGACGTTATCTTGAATAATAAATAGCCACAGGGATTCAAGAAAAGTACATTTCAAAGATAACATCTCATACCTTCTTAGCCATGAAAAAAAAAAAAACACAAACTTTTTAAAGTTTGTCAAATGTGGTTAACACTAAAATTTCAAGATAGCACTACTTCATAGGGTCTCCGAAAAAGACTGGTTTATGTTCTTAGTTAATGTCAGATTCATCCACTTATTTTTCTACTTTATTTTATTTTTGAGTCAGAGTCTCCCACTGTAGCCTACATTTGTCTTGGTCTCAAGGCAGTCTTCCCGATTCAGCCTCCCTCGTGCTAGGATTACAGTATGAGCCACCATTTTCTATTAATATATCATTAATTTTAGTTGTCTTTGTAGTGCTTTTTGCCCATCTTATCCTATGCTTCTTCCACAACTCATTTGGAGGATGTCGAACAACCCTTTCACAGGGGTTTCACAAGACCATCAGAAAACACAGATATTTACATTATGGTTCACAGCAGTAGCAAAATCACAGATATGAAGTAGCAATAAAATAATGTTATGTTTGGGAGTCACCACAACATAAGGAACTGTATTAAAGGGTCTCAGCAGTAGGAAGGTTGAGAGCCACTGCTCTGAACACTTGGCAGCTAGAGCCAGCAGTAATATAATCTGGTAACGGTAGGATCAGTGGGCAGCCAGTCTCTAGTGACCCACAAAGGGTTCGTATTGCTTTAGAGATGGGCCAGAACAGAGTGCAAATGCTTAGGGATCATACAGGAGCTTGTTAAAGCCTTGGATGTCTAGCCCCACCCTTAGCAGGTCCTGATCCAAGTGGACTGGGTCTTGAGAACTGGAATTTCTATTTTTCCTTATGTAGATATTACATATGCCTGAGTCTGAGGATCACATAGCTAAATTATTTTTCTTTTTTTTAAATTAAGATTTGCTTAGATTTCAACCATTTTTCACAACTGATACTTTTATATAACTTCCATCATCTCATCATCAAAATTTAATGCTTTTTGTTAATTAAATTTATCTTTGATAATTTCATACTTATATCAAATGCATTCTGATTGCTCTCACTCCCACCTTCTTGTCTTTCTTCCTCCCTGTCCAGCCTCCCTTTTCCTTACTTATCTCTTTCTCACATTCATGTCTTTTTGTTTCATTTGGTCCTTCTGGGTTTGACCAGGGCCATCCTTGTAGCAAGAGATTGGAAGTATCCATTGCAGCCTAGTGATTGTGCCAGTGGGTACTCACCAAAACACAATGGCTCCCTCTCTCCCAGAGTCCACAGTAGCTAACAGTCCATCATTCAATAGTCTGGCCCTGTCTGCCTTTTCCCCATCCATGACTGACTGTAGAGAGGGCCTGCCCTGTGCAGGTCAAACAAAAGTAGCCACAGATGCTGTGAGTCTGTGATTGCATTGGCTATGTCACATCTAGAGAATAGAATCTACTGCCCTTCCCTCTATCTTTCAGCCATAGCAAGGTTTTGATCCCCTGTTCTGTATTGTTGTCTGTGCCTTAGAAGGTGATGGCATAATTGACTTCTTTAGGAATGAGTTCTCATCCATCACGTATTCTCAGCATCTTGGGCAGCCATGAGTTTCTGCAGTCCCAGCTGTTCACTGCAAAGAGGCTCCATTGACTAGCATTAAGAGTCACCATTCTGTAAGGATGTAAACGTACATATTCAGATGACATTATGTTTGTATTTTCCCTCATAGGGTCTATGACTTCCCAGACTTATAGCATCAGTTATGAATTCCCCTCTGTAGAGCAGGTCTCAAATCCAATCAGAGTGATTGGTTACACCCATAACAGTCATACCACAACTATATGTATGTGACCTATCACTTTTAATGGTAACAGTGTGCCTTATGTATTAACTGGTTGGCAGCCATAACCTACAGCTAAGGTTGTAGTTGCAACACAGAGCCACACAGGGGCAACTCTAGGGTAAAGCTGATGAACAGGCATAATGTGAGGGTGGTAGGGACTGGTGTGAGGAAGCCAGAGCTACTAATAGGGACCCTGTGTGTAGTGGGTGGAGCACTGCAGAAAAAGCTGGTTGGGTATTGGGCTAGAGGTTTTGGGAGGAAAGATGTAGGCATTCATAGTTTACAGGGAGGAAGGAGTAGGTGGCTCCATCTGAGAAAAGGAGAGGGATGGCAGAGTTGCTGGAAGGATTATCCAATTACTCACAGAAATGTTACCATTTCAATATATTGATCAGATGTTTTCAACTGAATACTTGTCGGGGGGCCATAGAAAATGGCTCTGCTTCATCTTGACTTAATGTCAGAGAGTTCAAACTTGCTGTTGTTCTTTCAAGGTTAAACAACAGAATGTTTGGCCTAAGGAGTAACTAATGGATGTCTTACTTTACAACAAGATATTTGGTTTAGGGTGTAGTTACTTGATGTTTTGGGTATTAGGGAGGTTTTCACATTTGTTTGTTCCCTGTATCTTGGTAAGGAAGTCTTTTGCCTCCCCCTCTTTTGATTGGGGTATAAAAGAACTTGGAATAATAAACTTGCTGTAGTTCCTGGTATTCACCAGGAGCCCTCCCAACTCTATCTCATGCCTCTTGCCTATTCCTTTTTTCAATCCACACTCCCCCTCTGAGGTAGGGACTGGACAAGTTGCCTGGACCCCACAGAAGACCCCCAAATGTAGGCAATAACAAATACTAGTGTTGCTTTTTTTTCTCTTTTACTCTTTTGGAGGGGGGGCTCCATCCAGTTCCCAAATAAATCACACATGGAGAGACTTATTCTTAATTATAAATGCCTGGTGCCTACCTTTTGCCTCTGGGCTTTCCCCTTTCCTTATTTCTGTGTATCTCAGGTTCATTCTTATTCCATGTCTGGCTGGGTGGCTGGCCCCTGACTCCCTCCTCTCCTACTTTTCTTGTTCCTTCTTCCTCTCCTCCCAGATTTCTCCTTCTATTTATTCTTTCTGCCCGCCAGCCCCACCTATCATTTCTCCTGCCTCACTATTGGCCATTCAACTCTTTATTAGTCCATCAGGTGTTTTAGACAGGCAAAGAATCACAGCTTCACAGCGTTAAACAAATGCAGCATAAACAAAAACAACACATCTTTACATCGTTAAACAAATGTTTCAGAGCATAAACAAATGTAATACACCTTAAAATAGCATTCTAAAACATATTAGTCCAGGATTTGACTTCAACTTGGCACCTTGCCTACTCTTTTGTTACTTTCTTGTGCTTGGCCTTCTGCCACAATTACAAAACTTTGTTTTTGTGTTTAAGTCCTTACTTGATAGTTTTCCCATATTTGAACTCTCCTATGTTTGAGGCTTACTGTATTTCCCTGCCTCCCTCCACCCCAAGTCTTAATTTTGGATACTAGAGCCAGATACCCATCTCCCATACTACATGTAGCAGCTGGCTCTGAAACAGCCTGTAGGCTTCCTGAACTTGACTTCCAGTCAGCCTCCTGCCAGGTCTTGAGCTGTCTTTGACCCCTGGCAGGCTCTGCTCTTCCAGATATGGAGAGTTTTGCCCAGCCAGATCCCAGGCTTCAAAGACCAGAACAAAAGAGATAAAAGAGGAAAAAGTAACACTGTCCTTTCCTTTAGAAAAATTCCAGTTAAAATTTTTGATCTTGCAGCCAGCAGTCTGAAGATGTGTGAATGTGTGGTCAGCCATATCAGAAAGAATAAGGGCAATGACTGTGGATTATCTGAACAACAAGTTTCATCACTTCTTCCCGTTTATTAAAGGTTGAACCTCCTGGAGTCAATAGAAAAATTAAACAAAGGAGAATATGATGATCACAGTGCATTTTGACAGTGTTTTGTGGATAAAAGGAAAATTGGCTTCAAATAACTGTCAGTGAAGGATCAGTGCAGATCATGCACACACACAAAAGGCTGGGATGTTACCGTTAACACTAGGATTGGATAACATTTAGCATACAGGGAATCTTTCCTAGGAGTAAGCTTGTTTTCTGCAGTCATAGAAAGACTGTGCATGGCACCAGGCATGGTAGCACATTCCTATAATCTTAGCACTTGAGAAACTGAGATGGGAGGATTTGGGGAGCTAGAGGCCAACTGAGAAAACACAGTTAGACCCTATCTCAAGTAACAAAGTGGCAGAGGAAGGCCCTGGGTTTGATCCCAGCAGTGTGAAAGAAATTGCATGTTATTCTTTCTGAGCCACTTGTCTCCATATACACTGAGCTGCAGTTCTAAAGATTTGTAGTTAGCCTTGGCTACCTTTGGACTGCTTTACACAAGCCCAGGATCTTCATTCCTTCACGCCTTGGTAGTTGGCGTCTCAGGAAGACAACTTTGACTGAAGTAATTTCCTTCCTTCTCTTCTCTATTTCAACTCCCCATGGGTGTTTTTCAGGACACTTACTACAGTTTGTGGCTGTTTGTTTGCTTATCCACACTCCTACAGGTGTGTTCATAATGTCAGCTGGGACCATTTGTGTCTTGTCCATCCTTGTGTCCCCGACACTAAGCCCAGCAACGACACATTTCAGATGCTTGCCAAGTATTTATGGATTGAAGGAATGAAAATTGCTATAAATATCTGTCTCATGAAGATATGTGGAAATTAAAAAATCTAGTTATAATAAATACTATAACAGCTATAGAAAATATCGCTTTGTATCAATAGATGTTTATAAGGTACGCTGTTATTAAACTGGTCCTTCGTATCAGTATGCTGTTAATTTCTCTCAGAGACCCATTGACATATTCTTTTACTTAGTTTTATATTTGCATCTTTTCTTCTATCAGAATAAACTCCTTGAAGTATAGGTTAACTAAGGTGTCTCCTCCCCTTTTATGTCATGCTACAGTAAAACTATGCTTTGAATGATAAAAAAAAAAAATGTGTGAGAAGGGTTGAATCCCCTGAGAGGGAAGAATTCGTTCAAAAGTTAGATGTAGGAACAAAGAAGTGAAATACCGTCTGAGATAGGAAATGATCTCAAGGCAACAGTATAATGATGCTTTCAGACTGTTGGCAACTAATTGCAAATATGAGGTTCCTTGACAGCGGGGAGGACTGAGAGGGCCCTTCAGACTGGAGTGTCTGGAAGATTTTCCACATAGAAGCCAGGATTTAAGTGTACTCTCAGAGGGATGAGCAGGATTTGGGTGAAGTCAATGTAATTTACTGCTGACTGTTTGCCAATTAATGAGCTCTGTTTCAGTAATATATTGACTGGTTTCCAAAATGTAAACCATTAAAAGTCCACACATTTCCAAACTGGGCATGTAGAATTTTATTTGACAGTTATTATCAAATCGAGGAGTAAAAGGAGGCAAGTGAGTCCACTTCAATAAGTGCTCGGTTGAAATAACATCATGGTTTGTTGCCCTCTGCATATAAAGGAGATTGACCCACAGAATCTTGGAGGATTAAAAAGGTGTATTTGCTGTTTTTTAATCACAGGGGTGTGGAAAAGGTATTGTTGGAACATGGTCCATGAACAAAGTTGTGTGTGGAGATTTTAAAGAGCTTGTGAGAAAACTCTAAACAAGTCTTCTAACCTTTGTTCTGACGTAAGAGGGTTGTTCTTGGAATGCATTTTTGTGTGCCTCCCAGGTGTAATAATAAGAGTGAGTTCACTTGAGCTGTTGTTATTCATATGCCTTTATGGAAAAACATGTTTGCCACATGTGACTCTTCTTTGTGATTGACCACCTTACATAGTTGATTCTTCTAAACCCTCAGACAATAAACTGATGCTCTGAATAAAGTTGACTATTGCAAGAGATTAAGTCAGCCTCAGTTTTAGGCCACATGATCCCATGTTCACATTGTCAACTAGAGGGTTAAACAGGTATTACCTTGAGTTTTGACAATTCTCCCTCTTTATGCCGATCAAATCTGAAAAGTTCAAAGTTTAGGTCTGTTTAGGGCAAACTTTTTTGTTTTGTTTTGTTTTTGTTTTCTGAGACAAGGTTTCTCTGTGTAGCTTTGGAGCCTATCCTGGAACTAGCTCTTGTAGACCAGGCTGGTCTTGAACTCACAGAGACCCCACCTGCCTCTGCCTCCCAAGTGCTGGGATTAAATGCACGTACCACCACTTCGTGGCTAGGGCAAACACTTAAGAGTAGGACCCTCTGAATACTCCCAGGTTTCATTTCTTAGGCCGCAGTGTCTATGTTTCTGTGAACGCAAGGGAAGTCCTACCTCTAAAAATATGGGTTGAGGGAGCCATTTCTCTGGTAGACTTTAGAACTATATCAGATTATTACAACATTTTAGTAAGATGAGAAAACAAAGGACATCACAGTTTCAACTCTCCCATTGTGAAATTAGTCTGAAATTAACCTAATTTCAAAGGAAAAAAAATATACTGATAAGCCAAGGATCTGCTATTTTGCCACTCACACATTAGTGGGATGTATGTTGAGGGAATGGTAGGGATAGAAGGTAGCCACCTTCTCTGGAGGTGGCTTAGGGTGGTGATGCAATGTCACTCTAGGTTCAAGTTAGGATTTAAGCAAAATCATGGCTGTTCATTGGAGCCAGAGACTTGTTTTGAACCTCCTGGAGTGGGGGTTTCGGGGGGGAGGCTTTTGTGATGGCTCTAGTCTTCTCTGCTTTTGTTTTTGTTTTTGTTTTTGTTTTTTTACCTGAACAGTGCCCTAGGCATTACTTAATGGTCAAATCAATGGTGTTCCAGCAAGGGCTCATTTATCAGTTGCTAAGCCACCACAAATTACCAGGGAGAAGGAAAACATCTCAGCAGAGAGTTGGGGAAAATGTAAGAGGCTGATTTGCTAAACCTAGATGAATACTGTGCTGAATTGAAAACATGTATTCATAAAGAACATGTCAGAAACGAGCCTCATGGAGACCCCAGCTTGTACCACACCATGATTTGATTTCAGGAGCAGCTAATTTAACTTATCTGTGGGAAGAAAGAGTGTGATTCTTTCATTCATGAAACCTACATGAACTTTCACAACTCTCAAATCCCCAGGCAAACAAAAGAGTGTCTTGTATTATTTTCTCAGTAGGACTCTGTTTAGAATAAAATTAAGCTATTTCCCCAATGGCTAAAAAAACAGTCGTTGAGTGTTATTCAAACAAGGAAGAACATGTAGTTGCCTCAACTTCAATCTATTAACAAACATCTATATTTTCTCAAGAAGGTAGCTCGCAGTTAGACCTATTCATCACTTAAAAAAAAAAAATCTTTAGGGACATAAGGCCAGTGATGATTACCTGCCTATTAACAAATAGTGCTTTCAGATTCACATATGTGAGAAAGCTTCATGTGTTAAAATTTTAATGACATAATATAGTTGATTTTAGGTAAGAATTTCTCATTGTTCTGGGTAACTGTGTGAATTCCTGTTTCCTTTGGTCTCCTATTTTTTTTAAAAACATTGTAAATTTGTTTTTTTAAAAAAAGAGAACAAGGGGTATTGTTTTGTCTCAGCATGTATATATTTATCTGGAAAGACTCTCAGGGAAGGATGTTTGGGAGCTGCTGGCAGGAAGTGTAGACAAATTAAGTTCAAAAACATTATTTCAACCGCTATAGCCAGTTTTTTGTTTTTAAATGAAAGGTGAGCTTAATTTTTTTTTTAATTTTTGTTCTGTGTATAGTGGGCATCTGTGTGGCGGTCAGAGGACAGCTGTTTGGAATTGGTTCTCTCCTTCTAACTTCACACAGATTATGGAGATGGAACTCAAATCTACAAGATTGCTCAGCAAATGTCTTTACCCATTGAGCCATCTTGCAAACACAGGTGTACCTGTTTTTTAGGAGAGTGGAATTAGATACATTAATCTTTCTATTTTAATTTTAAATACTTATGTAGCTAGTTCAGAAAATAAAATGATGTTTTTAGGATAAAAAGTATGAGCATCTGCCATTATATTATGTCAACATGTAACATTATTTTACATTACTTTGTTTTTGGAAGCCAGAATTCATGGATGTACCTGACTTCATCTGGAAAGTTAACTTCAAACATGTCTGGAGCTATTATATCTCAGGACTCTTCTACAAAAAACAAAACAAAACAAAACACAGCAACAACAACAACAACAACAACAACAAAAACAAGGAATTTCATCTTAGAACTTCATGGGGAAGAATAATGGGCAATTAACTATACTCTAGCCTATTTGTATAAATACTACACCCACTCCCATCTTCCTCATCTGGTGACCACTTACCAGCCTGCCTCTGAGGACAAGCACTGGGATCCATATAGATTCAAACATTCTTCTCCTCCAGTGTTTTTGGGTTGGGGAGGCAGTCTGGTAGGTAGATTTTAGTATCACTTTCTAGATCTGTTGCCATGCCTCTAGGACTGCAGCAGTCTGTAGATAGCTTGCAGTCCCCTGTTATCACAGAAACACAGGCTCTCTCCCTGTCCCCCAAGGCACTGGGTTTTCCTGTCCACTCTATTGTTTTCAGATGTTTGCCAGCTCTTAGCTGACTGGTTTCTTTCACTGATAAATTTGAAGGAAATTATAGTCGCTGCTCCCAGAGGACCAGAAGGACCCCTTCAAGTCTCTAGATAACAAAAAATGGGCTATTTCTTTCAACTATGAGACTAACCCAACAACTATAGTCACAAGTAGTTTCATCAATTAGAGTGGGGATTGGTGGCCAAGTGACCACTGCTAAAGTAGTTATTTCCAAAACTTCTATGAAGAGGGGGAAACAGTTTTCTTTGGTTCTACTGTTAACAATTTTGATTAATTTAGTGGTGATGCTACTGATGCAAGTGCAAACAACAACCAGGGCTAAGCCAGAAGCTTATAGTTCTTCGAACTGTGAGACTGGAACAAATTTGCAAATCCAAGAAGAATAAAGCTAAAACCAGCTGACACTCAAACAACATAAGTATAATTCAGCAGATGAAAGTCTGTTGAAATTCATTTGCCACTCACAGTCTAAACACATTACTGGTTGCTTCCAGTACGTTCCAGAACCCTGCTTGCTGTTGCACCAGGCAGTGGGGTGATTGCAATTCTACTGTTTGGTCAATGTAACTATAAGAAAGTTTTGCACCTCGACCTCATTGCTTTTGCTTTGCATGAATATATCTTTTATTTCATAATGTATCATGAGTCTTTAGGATGTAGTACCTTTTTAAAAGAGGCACTAAAGAATTGCCTGGGACATTCTTATCCCTCCCTCCATGTGAGGACATAGTATGAAGGTTTATTCTTGTCAGAAGTGAACAGCTTTCACAGAGGTACTAACATTTTTAGACCTTAAAGTTTCCCAAACCATGAGAAATAAACTTATATGATACCAGTCCAAGGCATTTTGTAATAGCTGCAGGAATAGTCTAAGATAATAGAGAAGGGGGTGAGGAGAAAGTTTTATGGTTATCCCTGGATATATTTGGATCCATGAATGGGAGAAAGGACATTCTAAAAGACAGAAGAATCTGACAAAACACACAAACAATAAATAAAAGCAAGCTTGAACAATGATGATGCCCTCTTGTTTCTTAGAATGGAAGAGAGATATCACAACCACGATGTCTGTCTTCTAGACTATTTGACAGCCTGGGCCCTTCAAGGCTTGCACTTGGATCTTGAGGCAATAGATCACTGGGAGCATAAGGCAGGTTACCTTGTAATACCCATGCAAAAAGGGAGGGAGGAATTCTCCTTTCTTTAAGGAAGATAGAGCCACTGTATTGGCATCTCCAAATCAGCAACATGGTTAGTTATGTGACTTCTCATTTCCCTAAATCGATGCTCTTCAAAGTAGCCAGCATGTGACCCATTTGTTACTGATCTGTGATAAGAAACTAGAGTAGGAAACAGGTCAACACCTTAATTCCTTCCTTGAAGTTTTCCATGAAACAAGTCTGTAGATCTAATCCAGGTACCTGATGAACCTGGGTTGTACTATGGCTCATTTATCCATAGCTCATTGTGGGTGGGAACAAATAATTGGAGTCCGAATCAGTTTACAGAGAACCCTTCAAGCAGGGTTGGCCTAAACTGCTGTGTCCCCACTCCTCCATTTGTTGTTCAATTTCCAAATGTATAAAAAGTTTGTATTCTATGTATCCATTACTTATGAAGTCAAGCCGTCTTTCTTTGTGTGAGTCTTTACAGTTTCTGTGCTAATGCATTGCTCTGTGAATATCTGTACCTTTGTCAAAGTTTAATTGGGCTATATTAATCATTTGAATCACTGGATATTTAAGCTTGGACATGAAGAGGTTATGTCTTCAGGAACTTCTTTTCATAGATGTCTCTCAAGTGAGAATGTCTTCATTTTTTAAATTATACATAAAGAAACATATACAATGACACACAGAAACAACAAATGTGGCCTAAGGAAGCAGCATATCCCTGTTTCAACGCATGTAGAAGGACTCTTAAAAAATCACAATGACAAATCAAAACAATAGAAAGCCGATGGTTTCTGTGGGGCATCCTTGAAATGCTTGGTAATTTGTCTTGGATTATAACACAAGCTCAATTAATTTTACTAAAACTGACTTAAAATCATTTCGTGTCTTAATGGCTCTATTAGCATCTTTGTTCCTAGGACACAGTGGCCTAAGACATTTGTCATCAAAATTCTCCAAGGGACTAGAAATTGGTAATAAGTAGGCTAGAATATTTTAGACAGTAAAGAATTTGTAGTCCTAAGAACTCAACCCTAGCAAACAGACTCTCACTCTTTAGTGTTAGGAAATGTATTTATTCACTTATTTATTTTGTTGCCAGGGAATGAGCCCATGGCCTCACACATGCAAAGCCTATGCATTACCTCAGAGCTGGCCCCTGAGGAGAAGGTAAGTTAAATTAAATTAAAGTTTTTTCCTTACTTATGAAGCTAGTAATGAAAGATAAAATAAATAAAAAAGGTTGAGGAGTCCCATCCTCTGATCAGGGTAGTAAAAGGAAGTGACAAGAGGTGCCTCAGGAGGCCATGGAGTGTTTCCTCTGGCTGCCCCCAGCTGACTGCTTTTCTCGGCTTAGTGGGGTGTGGCTGTTCTGCTCAGAAATACCCTGCCTGGTATCCCTGTATGAAAGATAATTTTATCCCCTGTGTTGAGAGAGGAGACTCTTCAGGTCACTGAAAGGTTCAGGCATTATGCTGGCCTGCCCCTGTTACCTGGTGGAATCCACTCAGGCAATACCCTGGTCAGCCCAAGGTTCCATGGGAAAGAAGTCTGCACGCAGGTGCAGAGGACCCCTTTAAAAGATAGGCCCCTGCCCCTTTACGCTCTCTCTCTCTCTCTCTCTCTCTCTCTCTCTCTCTCTCTCTCTCTCTCTCTGTCTCTCTCTCTCTCCCCCTGTTTCTCTGTTTCCCGCTCTCTCTCTCTCTCTCTCTATGGCGACCGGCCATGGCGGTCAGCCATTACCCTGTACCTCTTCTTAGTCTCCCCATTCTACCGGCCCTTATAATAAACTTATAGTCAATATGTCTGTCTCAATATTTCTCTTTTCTTCTTTTTAAACAAAAGAATAACAGTCACCTTCTTGTTTCCACACAAGTCCAGTGGCTGGAAGCTCCCAGATTTCATTGGGAGGCTAGGAGGTGTGCCCTCTGCTTCCTGCAAGAGAGGGCCTATTCACACCTGGGAATCCTTTCCTGGCTGTTCACATCCAGGAATCCTCTCCTGCCTCAGGCGACTTCCACTTTCCAGCTCTTCCAAAGGCTTCTCAGCTACCAATTGGGGTCTTCATAGCATCTTCTCACTCTTAAGAGTGTTTGGTTCTGCAGTTGATACTTTAGTTAATTAATTGAGACAGGGCCTATCTTTGTAACCCCAGCTGTCCTGGAATTTACAAAGATCTCTTCCACCACAGCCTCCTCAGTGTGGGGATTAAAGTTGTGCTCTCCCATTGACTGCCTGCAGTTAATACTTATTTTGAGACAGGGTCTCACTATGGAGTCCTGACTGGCTGGAACTTTATAATGTAGACCAGGCTGGCTTTAAACTCACAGAAATCCCCCTGTCTGTGCCTCTCATGGATTAACAGGTGTGCCACCACGCCAACCAATTAATACTTTCAAAAATAGTTGAAGAAAGCAGCTTTTGGCTGTCTTTAATCTAGCTTCCTTGTGTGTTCAGAAACAAAAATTCACCTTTCTTTAGTAAATGTATAAGCTAGACTCTTCAGTTGTATGAACTGGTATGTCTGTATGTCTATGATATTCAGTTTTGTTTTGTTTTTGTTTGTTTCCTCTTTCTCTGGACTTGTTAATTTATAACCCTGGCTTCTGAGAAACTACTGTTGATAAAAATTTTGAAATCACTCAAAGATCTAATGAAATGTTCAACCCTAAATTCACCTCCAAAAAGGGGTGGGAAGGAGCTTTTGGATGATGCCTTCAGTGTCCTCAGGCGCCCAGATAAGCAGGGGAGACAGATTGCCAGCTGCGCCTTGTATCCATGGCCTTGCTGTCTTGTCTGCACTGGGAGGGGCCATTCAGACAGTTGGTGAGGGTATGTGTGGTCCAGGCAGTGATGTGGAGTCAGGGAAACTGATGGCTGCTGTCCAGCTGGGACCCTGTGCCATTAGGCAGCAAAGCTGCTGGCTAGCTGCCTCTTGCAGGAAAAACTCGTCTTGTTTGCAGTCCCTGCTGTGGTATGAGGCTTCTTTTTCTTCCTAAAGCCAATTATTTGAAGTGATCATGAGCTCCTACTTATAGACAGGTTGGGTTCCAACAGTTTGTTTCAAAGACAGTTGTTTTGAACTTGAAAACATCCCTCCCCAGCAGCAGTAATAAAAGAAACAAAAGGCTCATAGAAATCTCTTTGAGTTCAAATTTAGGTGTCCTCATGTACGTCTTTAAAAAAAAAAAAGGTAGAATAACTGAGTTCTGTGCTTTGGAAGCAAAGACAGCACTCACAAATTCATCATTCACAGCCCCAAACAACCAAACTAATAAGTTAATTATAAAACATGGCTTGTATAATGATTCTGTTAATTAGATAAACACGAGATGCTGGTTCAGTAGTGTTTAGCTCTTCAGAAGGCTGAGGTGGGAGGATTGTTTGAGTTCAGGAGTTTGAGACCATCCTGGAAAACATAGCAAATGCTTGTTATAAGAAAAAAAATAAGGCTAGGCGATGGTGGCACATGTCTTTAATCCTAGCACTTGGGAGGCAGAGGCAGGTGGATCTCTGTGAGTTTGAGGCCAGCCTGGTCTACAAGAGTGAGTTCCAGGACAGCAGGACTGTTACACAGAGAAATCCTGTCTCAGAAAACCAAAAAGAAGAAGGCTGGAGAGATAGCTCAGTGGTTAAGAGCAGAGGCTCATAATCCTCTGTCACTCCAGTCATGCCTCCTTCTTGTTATGTGGAACATAGACATATACACAAGCAAAATACCCATAGACATAGAATAAAAGAAAAAAGTTCAAATGGAAGTTAGAGACATGTAAATTATTGAGAAAATTCTCTGAGCATTTGGAATTTAAGAGAGAAATTTTTGCTTTAAAAGTATAGTGACTCTAATGATCAGCTAGCACCAACCAGCTACCATAGTGGTCAGTTTTAATCAGAGATGGAATGTAAAGAAAAAAGGGAGATACCTTCCTGGAATTTGGACTCTGGAATAAAATATTTTTTTGGAGACCTAATTCTGAGTCAACTTCTCTAGGGAAAGGTAGGCCTCACTTGCTGCCTTCAGGAGCCAGGAACAGGCACAGCCCTTCGGAGTCCTCGACTCAAGCCAGCAAGGTACCTGTCTCCTCATTGACCAGAGTGTGGCTGTGGGCCACTCCCCGGAGGGTGCATATCAGGAACAATTCCCAGGGAAGCACTCCCTCAAGGGCCCTGGGCCCCCAAACTTCCTAGCTAGGGCACAGGAGGGCACTAGGTCTCAGTCTTAATCCCAGAATGAACCACAGACTCAGGTTTTTTTTTTTTTTTTCTTTCATAAGTGGACAAGAATAAAAGAGGGAAAACCTGTTGACAGGAGGAAAAAAAGACGGTGTGTAGGAAAACCAGTTAAACCAGGATCTATGTGAAAAAGGCCAGCCATACCGAGAGCAACTCCTGTAGCTTGCTGCTGGGGGAGAGGAGGTTGATGCAGAGGGCGAGACCCCACCCAGGCTACAGGCTTTCTTGCCAGAGCAGCTGAGATGCTAGGGAGACTTGCTGGGCTGGGGGACTCCTGTGTTCTGGTGTTGAACATAGAGAACAGCAGATGAAGTCACGAGGCTGTGTGCATTTGTGTGTAAGTATATGTGTTTGACTTTGTGACATTTTGGGCTGTGATGCCCTCTGAGGCATCCAGTGTATGACTACAAAACTGATTTGGGAATCTTTGGTTTCTGGTCTGCAAAGCCATGAGGAACAAAGACATAACTTGAAAGATCCTGGCTTTCAAGGACATTAGGATTCAACTCAGACAAGAGAAAGTGCAAAGCATTTTGCTCCTAATTCCAGGGACTCTTGTTTTCTTCTGAGAAAAATAAAATGCCTTATGTGTGGAGATATAGATCGGGGGATATAGAAAAGGAGGGAGAAAATGGATTCATCTTCTTGTCTGTATCTAAGGACACACACACACACACACACACACACACACACACACACACACACACACACACACCCCTGTGCCAGAGTGAGTTAGCACACTGTGTTATGTAAATCTTAGGTTTCAGGTGCCCTGTTATTTTCTTGTTTATTTAGTTCATAGTAATGTGACTATCAACAGATATCTGAGGACCATTCTGGAACCTCTATTTCAGTCATTGTCTTTTACCAATCTCTATTCCAGTCATTGTCTTTTACCAATCTCTATTCCAGTCATTGTCTTTTATGAATCTCTTTGAGCTAATCAATCTGTAATTGGCTATTGTGCTTTTTCTGGAATCCAGGTTTGTCTTTGTTTAGAAGAAACAGGCTACCATGCTAGTTTGTTTTCTTTAGCTTTGTTTAGTTTTAATCACCTGACAACCAGCACATTTTACTGCCTAGGAAATGACCTCCTGTGGATGTCAGTGTTCGGTGGGAATGGTGGAGAGGAAACCTGATGGGGGGTGAGAGCGAGTGTTTATCTCTTGGTCCACTTTCATGAGAATCTTTATGAGGACTCTGTGCTAGCGGCTGTCCTGT
Organism: Cricetulus griseus; assembly: GCF_003668045.3. NCBI lineage: Eukaryota > Metazoa > Chordata > Mammalia > Rodentia > Cricetidae > Cricetulus > Cricetulus griseus. The sequence continues at coordinate 425,400,439 of NC_048595.1, read as the reverse complement.
TCAGTGCACTGATTATGCTTGAAGCCAATGTTTACATTTTCATTGCTAGTGATATGGGTAGGGTGGCCTTGATAAACATAAGATGTGGGAAGTTTTTCTCTGGGCTTTGCATTCCTCAGGCAGAAATCTTTTTTTTTTTTTTAATATCCCTCCAGACTTTGGGCTTGCCACCTCTTAGTGCTATAATGTCTTTCTGTCCTGGTACCTAGACCACTAACAGTTTGGGAACCTTCTTCCCCAGAATCTTGTGTCTCTTCTGAAAAACTCACTCAGTTTGAGTTTCATGACATCCAGGCCTTGTTAGAAGACCATTTCTGATCAACTGTTTGTGCCAAGCTGATAAAAATCAACCAAATACATGCATCCTAGCAAGAACTGTTTCCATGTTAAGCTGTCTGGGGTTTTTAGCCTTTATTCCAAGTTTCCTATGTTTAAGGAAAGATTCATAGAATAAGCATGGCACATATCACTGGAGCTTCAAATTGACTTAAATATTGTTTTCATATTATAAAAATAGTGATTTTTGATTCATTAGAAGTAATCTCCCCTCCCCCCCATATCTTAAGGAAAGTCAAAAGAAAAGGTTAGGACTCTAGATACCTTGGGATTCTTGGATGATGAACTCTGAGAAACAGCAGCTTCAGCCAAAGTAGTTTTCAGTGGTCAGAATTCTAGGCTTTTCTCAGAGTTGGTAGGGATCCCCCCACCCCAATTCTGATCTCTTGTTCAGATATGGGATGTGTCTAGTGGGCCAGGTACATGAGCAGAAATGCATTTTTTGAGTGTTTTTTTCAAAGTTGTGCATGGTTTGTTTGCGATTTTGGCCCAAGTGTTGCTCATGACTTAGAGAACTGTATGATGACATTTGACACAAAGAATGCACCAGAGCTGCTGTGATTGGTCTGCCTTTTGGGTACTTCTTTATGAAGGATATCTTACAACTCCTAATATTTACTTACAATAGACAAGACAATGTCAAACAGAATGATGGGCCTTACAGAACTTTGAACATCAGTTTCAACTTTGAGATATGCACATTTGTTTTACTGTAAATAAATCACATTCTTTAAAGAAGAGTTGCAATGAGGAACTGGGAAATTAATGGGAATTTTTTCTTTTTTGATGGTGGGGCATGGGGTGAGAGGATGGGGGCATTCTCTAGAGGAGAATTATTGTAGGTTTGGACAATCACACAAATTATTAATACTTTGCTGCTTTAATGCCCATTGTGTCTAGCTGTGGCTTCATAACTCATGTGCTTCCTTACAAAGGGGATCTAATAAATAGCAAAAAGCCAAAACATCACAAGGCCATTTCCTTTGAAGAAAATTTCCATTTTGATATTATTTTCAACAAATTGCTTATTGTAAGTACTGAAGGAACTGTGCTTGCCATCTCTTGTCAGAGGCATGGGGGGAGGTTCAGGGGGAGCATATTTATCTTTGTACAAAACTGGCAGTAAGGATTTCCCTGGAGGTCAGAGGGAGTTTTGGGAAAGGCCAACCCTAATGTGTTTTCCCATACCCATGCTACTTCATGAAAACTGCTAGGAGAGATTGATTATTTCAAGTGATATTCTGGGAAAGAAAACATCCCTAAAATCATTTATCAATCATTTAGACCTTTAGTTCTAATTTATTAGCAACTTCCCCATTTTCAGCTAAGCACTATTGTTAATATCTACTAGCAAAGTCACATTGGTGCATTTCTTCCTGCTCTTGCTCACTTCCACACACTTAAAGTACTCATAGAACTGGAGTTGACTCAAATGTGTACGGAGCTTGGGGGTGGCTCATGAGTGGTACATTGTGGGCCAAAGGGAGTAGACAAACCACAAAGGAGACTGTCAAGTTTTCTCCCAAAGGGATTCTTCAGTGTTCCCTGTTGCTCTGCCCCCCACTTCTTTTTCACCTCATCCTCCTCTCCAGATGGTAAAACTGCTCTTGGGTAAAGTTGAATTCAAGTCATAACTCTCTTGAATTTAAGTATGCTTACAATTATCAGAGTCGTGGAACTGGAATAGGGTATTTAACTGTTGGCTGTTGTGTCCTTCACTCTTCAGTGATTCCTTCATCCCACTCAACACATGACAGTGAATTGCCTAGGACTTGCCAAGCAGCTTGTAGGACTCAGGGACGCACAGAGCCACAGCCCTCTCCCTTCCAATCAGCACTTTCCTGTAGCAGATGAATTGGTAGAGAAATAGTGATGATGGACATTGTATCAGAGGAATAAGAGCAGAACATTGAATCTGTGAGAACAAGTAGGCAAGCAGTGAAATGCAATACAGATCATCACAAGAGCTGTAGAGCCTTGGCTTGGCTCTGTAACAGTTAATGCAATCCAGGGCTTCCCAAGATGTGAGCTACAATACTGCTTTTTCACTACAGCAGAGCTGGAAAGTGCCTGAAGTCTAGACATCACACATTTGTGAGTCTGGACATGCTGAGGTGGTGGCTCTAGCACTCACTGTATCAGAGTTGGAGGATGCTGGCTTTCAACTCCGATCCTGACTGCTGTCCATGTCAGTCACCAGACTCCCTGGCTTAGGAAAAAGCCATATTCTTCAAGGGCCTTGCCTCAGTCCATTCAGTCTAGCTTTCTTCCCTGCATCATGAGTCTGGTGCCTGGTAAAGCCAGATTAGAAGTTCATCCTATGTGAAGCAATTTCCAGGGTCTCTTGGAGAAGAGGAGGGGAGAGGAGGAAATGGAGGAGCAGAAAGGTTGGGTGGGGGGAAGAATAGAGGCGAGCAGGATGAGAGATACCATAACAGAGGGAACTATTATAGGTTTGAGGAGAGATCTGGCACTAGGGAGATTTCCAGCGATCTACAAGGATGATACCAACTGACAATCTAGGCAATGGTGGAGAGGCTATCCTAAATGCCCTACCCCATAAAGAGACTGATGACTACTTTATATGCCATCCTAGAGCCCTCATCCAGTGGCTTATGGAAGCACAGGCAGACACCACAGCTATACACTGAACTGAACTCTGGAACCCAGTTGCAGAGAGGGAGGAATGAAGATTAAAGGGGTCGGGACCAGGCTGGTGAAACCCACAGAAACAGCTAGCCTGAATAAGGGGGAGCACATGGACCCCAGACTGCTTTTTGGGAGGCCAGCAAGGGACTGATCCAGATACCTGAACATGGATGTCAGTGAGGAGGCCTCAGCACTCTATGGGGCCTCTGGTAGTGGATCAGTATTTTTCCCTGGTGTAAGAAGGGACTTTGAGAGCCCATCCCACGTGAAGGGATGCTCTTTCGGCCTGGACACATGGGGGAGGGCCTAGGCCAGGCCCAGGATGATGTGGTGGACTTTGGGGAGCCCCCCCCCATGGAGGGCTCTACCTTCCCTGGGGAGCGGAGAGGGGATGGGTAGAGTGCTGGGGGGAGGGGAGGGAGAGGAAGAGGGAGAAGAGATTGACATGTGAAGCAAGCTTGTTCCTAATTTGAACTAATAAAAAAAAAAATTCTAGGCCAAACTTTCTGGTCTTTGTTTCCATGTGTGTCCTAGCTCTATCTCGCTGACTAGAAGACTGAAGTCGGGTGTCTTGGACTCACCCTGGGCCCTTCCTGAAGACTGATTCACACTCACTTTGGAGTATCTTCTAGGGTTCAGGACTCAAATGCCTCCTTTTGCTTTTGCCACTAGGGCTGAACCCTGACTCCCAGCTAAGAGGGCAAAGGTCAGACTGGCTCTACAAGGCGTTCCTGCCTATTTTGAATCTGCTTTTCCTTGTAAAATTTTGTTTAATTGTTCAGAATCAATCATTCACAGAGCTTCCTTTAACCTAATGGTTTCCAACCTTACTAATGTTGTGACCCTTTAATACAGTTCCTCGTGTCGTGGGGACCTCCAACCATCATTCTCACTGCTACTTCATAACTAATGTTGCTACTGTTATGAATTATAATGTAAATATCTGTGTTTTTCAACAGTCTTAGGTGACCCCTGTGAAAGGGTCATTCAACCCAAAGGGGTCATGACCCACAGTGGAGAACTACTGCTTTAAACCAAATTTCCTCTTTAGATATCTTCCAAGTCATCCTCTTATTTTTTCATTTTCTTCTGTTTTAGTCAACTCATGTAAATTTAACTGATCCACATTTGCATCTACAAAAGTGAGCCCTGCCCTACAAAAAGGGTTAAAAATATTTGCCTAACAAATAGGGTATTATGTCCTGCTTTATGCATTTTAAAGCTATAGATTTTCCTCTTAAAAACATTTTAATTTAAGAGTTTTGCTATAAAAATTGTAAACCTATACAAATTACCAAAAATACTATAGAGACTTTGAATTCTTTCCAGCTTTAATAGTCATCAACAAACAGCTCTGTTTTATTTATACTGCACCAACATTCTCATAAGTCTTCTACATGATCCAATATTTGGTCCATTTGCAAAATTTCTCATTTTCTTAGTTTTTATTAAAACAATTTTAAAGCATCTAGGTCTGCTTTAGGCTATAAATTGTAGTTGGTTGATATGTCTTTAGTCTTGATCAATATACAACTTTCCTCTGCATGTTATTTTTTTGTTGTTGTTGAAGACACTGGGTAATTCTTCCCATAGGATTTCTCTACTGCATTGTATCACTGACAGAATACTTAACATTTTCTCTGTTCTTATGTTTTTTATAAACTGGTGCTTACCTACGGAGATGTAATTTGATGCTAGCTTAATTCAAATTTTTACAAGAACATAGTTGAGGTGTTCTTGTATACTTCTACCAGGAGATATATGATGTCTTTTTCCAAAGTCAGCAGCAGCTGATGATCATGGGCAAGGTCAAGTCACTTATTAAAGTTGCAAAAGAACATTAAAATCCAATCATTGAATCTTCACATATTAGTCTTATCAATTTTTTGGTGACTGAAGTACTTTTCCATTAGTCAGTTTTTAAAATCATTTGCTTCTAAAAAATGGGGTATTGGGCAAGGTTTAAAGAATGAACTTGAAGTAAATATATTCGATGTGCTTTAATTCATTATATTTATTTACCTTTTTGTTGTTCAGATATGATAATCTTTGGCTAAAGAAAACCCATTCAGTTATTTTCTGTGGGTTTTTTCCCCCCTGCTGGGGATTGAATCTAAGCTACTATCTGGATACATTAGTCCGAACCCTGTCTCTCTGTGTGTCTGTCTTTCTGTGTGTCTCTCACATTTTGAGATTAAAGTCTCACTAGCCTAAACTAGTCTCAAACTGGTAATCCTCTGCCTCAAATCCTAAGAGCCAGGATTACATGTGTGTTACTGACTCTCCTGCGTCCGATTTGTAGGAAATGTAGTCTGGGTTTATGCCTGATCATTGTTTTTGGATTGTTCATTTGTTTCTAGATCTTTCTTAAAAGATATAGATAGAAAATATGTATTTAAAATTTTTAAAAAATGGTGTGTGTTTGAGTGTGTGTGTGTGTGTGTGTGTGTGTGTGTGTGTGTAGAAGTCAGAGGGCAACTTTGTGGGATTGGTTCCCTTCTTCCGCCTCTACATGGTTCAGGTCACTAGGCTTGCATGGCAAGTGACTTATTGGATAAGCTACTTCACTGGCCCAGATAATATGTGTTTTTTTAAAAAGATTTATTTATTACATATACAGTGTTCTGCCTATGTGCCAGAGGAGGGCATCAGATTGAATTGTAGATGGTTGTGAGCCACCATGTGGTTGCTGGGAATTGAACTCAGGACCCCTGGAAAAGCAGTCTTAACCTCTGAGCCATTTCTCCAGCCTCCCAATATGTATTTTTTAAAGAGTAAAATATATCATAAATTTCCGTTGGTGCTTTTGATTCAAATACAGAATAAGAACTGTGATTCTTTTGAGACAGAATCTCACTGTGTACGCCTGACTGGCCTGGAACTCAGTTTGTAGACCAGGCTGGCCTTGAACTAAAAAAAAAAAAAAAAAAAAAAAAAAAAAAAAAAAATGGTTTACCTCTGCCTCCCTAATGCTGGTATTAAAGGCATGTGCCACAAGACTCATGTGAATATCAATACTTTTTTTGTTGTTTTGTTTTTCGAGATAGAGTTTCTCTGTGGCTTTGGAGTCTGTCCCGAACTCTCACTGTAGACTGTAGATATTCCAGGCTGGAATATCAATACTTTTAAATACAGTCTCTTAAATCTTCCATTTATATCTGCTGCCACATGTGTCAAACAGTCCTGCCTTTGGATGCCAACACAATTACTCATTTGTCTAATTTCCAAGTACACGTGTGCCAGTGTCAGGGTAACAATATCTGCCACTGGTGACAGGAGTTAGGAGCCACAACCCCTATACTACAAATTAGGGGTGTGTCTGTATGTCCTGGAGTAACATGTAGTCAGTTTCTAGAACACTGAGGCTTTGTGACAGGACAAGACAGTGCAGCGGTTCCTCTGTCTTTTTGTATTCTTGCTGAGGCCATTTTAGGCTTTACTAGAATTTGATCTCCTTAATGGAGAGTCCTGTGGAAAATGACCCAACTCTAATCTAGGAACCTGAGGTCAAGGTGCCCCAGCTAACTTAGCTTCTGTTAAACTTCTTGTTTTCGCAAAACCTCCCCCTGTAGTGACTGAGCGAGCTGCCAGGATGTGTTTTTTGCCTTTAAAAACCTCTTATCCTGAAAGCTTGTGTCCTGAATACCTGGGAGGAATAGTCCCAGCCGAATGGAATAAAGGATTCCAATTAGCTACAAGCTGTGTCTGGGTGGTCAGCTCTGGTGGGTTCCCCTTAACAGTTTACAACTAACTCTTCCTAGTCCTTGAGCTCAGGAACTGAAATCCAAAACAAGCCTGGACTCATTAGGACACGGCTGACCACCAGCCTTTGTTCTTTTTACTTTCTGGTTCATCCTCAATTCATCTGAAATATTGTGTTGCTTCCCCTCCCTCTTTCTTGAGTCTGTCTGTTCACTTCTACTCAGTCCGTCAACCGTTCAGAATTCCCCATGTACCTTCAAATCAACCAATCAGATTCGACCCAGTTTCATTGCATGCGGGCCAGACCAAATCGACCAGTTTCCAGGATATAAAATCCTGCTCCAGAATGCTATGTGACAGCTCATTTTTGAGATCCCTTCCTGCTACAGGGAGCTGTTCTTTTACTTTAAATAGACTTAGCTTTCTGGCCCAGCTGCTGCACTCTCCAGTCATTTGTCAGGATGGAGAGACAGCACACAGCGCTGACTCAAGGAGCTGGCGATATTACAAGGTTTCAAAGTCATTTAGAATATTTCCTGTATGCAGTTTTGTCATCTATCTGATAAACAGTACCATCTATCTGATTATTTTTCTCAATTTTAAGGCAAAAAGTTTTAATCTCTCTCCCTCTATATGTATGTGACTTGCTTGTGCCTTATACTTCTGCTTGTGAGTACAGATGTGTGTGTGTGTGTGTGTGTGTGTGTGTGTGTGTGTGTGTGTGTGTGTGTGCCATGGCATGCCCATATTGAGGTCAAAGGACAACCTAGAATGTTGGTCTCCACCTTCCATCTTAGGTCTGTTCACCATTACATATGTCAGGCCTGGTGGCTCAAGAGCTTGGAGACCCAGGCCTGGTGGCTCAAGAGCTCCTTCTGTTTCTGCTCCCATCTCACCACAGGAGCACTGAGGCTACAGACACCGGCATCTGGCTTTATGTAGGTTCTGGGAACCTGAACTCTAGTTCTTCTCCCCAGTCCCTAGTTTTTAAAGAATTTAATTTTGTTACACTTAATTAGATTTTGTAATTATATAGAACACTTAGACTGTATTGAACTCAAATGTGCAAAACACGAGTCAAAAAAGTATTGCTTTGTATATTTCCTTCTCATAGAATAATACATGCTAAGCCTTCCATTGCTTTACAAACTGTAATGATTTATCCAACGATCATTTCAAGATGGCAATATCTCATTTATTTTGCCAGTAGCCTTGAGCTCTATGATGTGGTTGTATACTGGCTTATTCAGTCAAGTCTCTATTATGGGCACTTGTTCCAAGTCCTTTGTTATTATTCATGGAGTTGCAATGTACAAACTTTCATCTATATCTATCTATCTATCTATCTATCTATCTATCTATCTATCTATCTATCTATCTTCCATCTATCATCTATCAATTATCTGTCTATTTACTCTGTATCTATCTATCTATCTATCTATCTATCTATCTATCTATCTATCTATCTATCTATCTGTCTTTCTACCTGTCTGCTTGTCTATCTAGCTATCTTTTTCTTTTGTCAGTACAGATTTAGAATAGATTACTACCAATGGGGTTGCCAAGAAAACATCCAGCAATGCATCAGCAAAATTTTCTCTAAAAGAGATGTCCAACTTTTCATTTCCATCAACAGAGCAAAACTGATGGTTTTCTTACAGTTTCCCCAACTGTGTTTGTCATTAAACGTTTGGATTTTTCCCAATCTGACAAATTGGAAAATTTAGAATTATTTGTCTCTTCTTTGTAGCAATGACTAGCTTCTGGAAAGTTACTTCTGTTAGTCCCTAGACGGCAGTGTCATTACTTTCCCCCCCTCAAGTTTCAGAAGCCCTTCCTATAGTAAGAATATTTGCCTTTTTTGGCATAATTTGTATATCTGTTCCCCAATTTGACGTTTTCCCCTCTTTTTGTTACTACTTGTCTTAGAGTTTCTGTTGCTGCAATGGAACACTGTGACCAAAAATCAAGTTGGGGGAGGAAAGGGTTTATTCGACTTATACTTCCATATTGTTGTTCATCACCAAAGGAAGTCAGGACAGTAGCTCAAGCAGGTCAGGAGCCTGGAGACAAGAGCAGATGCAAAGGCCATGGAGAAGTGCTGCTTACTGGCTTGGTCTTCATGACTTGCTCAGCTTGTTTTCTTATAGAAGCCAGGACCACAAGCCCAGGGATGGCACCACTCACAATGATCTGGGCCCTCCCTCATGATGAAGAAAATGCCTTACAACCAGATCTTATGGAAGCATTTTCTCAATTGCGTTTCCCTCCCTTTAGATAACTCTAGTTTGTGTGTCAAGTTGACGTAAGAGTCATGATGCTTCTTATTTGTAAACATTTGAGATTTTTTTTATATCATCAAATTTATCAATTTTTATCTCTCATCTGCCAGTCCTGATTTTGTTTGTGGATTTTAGTCATGGTTTAAGAAAGCATTTATCACATAATAAAGTAACTTATTCATGGTTTATCTGTAATTTTATTAACTTCTAATACATGGAATTTATTTGTTTTATGGAATAAGAAAGAGATCTATTTTCTCTTTTAAAATATAGTTATTTACCTATCTCAATACCACTTTTTGTAGACTTGTCTTGGCATAATGATGCCATCTTGAATTACAGCTACCATGATTGCCTGCCCCAGAATAACCCTAGTTGATTTTTCCTGCATAATCTCCCAACATATATTACACAGACAAAACTTGTCACGTGTGGAAGTACACACCTACAATCCCAGCAACTGGGGCTGAAGATCAAGTTTAAGGCTAGTGTTAACTAAATAGCAAGGTTGTTGTGTAAACAAACAAACAAAAAAAAACAAAAACAATAATCCAAACCTGGCCCTGCACTTTATCTGGGCAGCACAGCAGAGCTGACCCTGTTGATGAGGGCTCAGATGAGCCAACCCTGAGAATGTGAATACAGGAGACCTGTCCCTGTACCTATCTGCCATATGGCAGCTTGGGTGGGGGAGAGATGACTCCCCCCCCATCAACACCTGAGGCAGCTGGGAGAACTGGCCCTGAGGTCATAAGAGCAGGAGAGCTGTTCCTGCCCCCCCACCAGCTACAACACTCTGGGAAGCTGCCCCTGCACCTCCCCTAGGCAACACAGGAGAGCTGGCCCTTAAGGTGTAGGTGTGGGAGAGCCTACCCTTAAGGTGTGAAAGTGGGAGAACTGAACCCACCCCTTGCTCATCTCTGCAAGGGATAAACTAGCTTGGGCAGCGCTGGAGAACTCACTCTTGTGGTGAGAGCTGGTGGGCTAACCAACCCTGAAACTATCCAGGCCCAGACCCAGGCTTGAGTGTTGGCTCATCCCGACATGCACTCCATCTGTGATCTGCTATAGCACAGGTAGGGTGAGAGCAGTCCTGTGGACCCAGGGCTACAGGAACTCCATGACACAGGGCAGCAATGGGATGTCCAGAAGAATCCCTGAGAAGGCCCAGTGCTGATAGCGTAGCAGAGACTGGGGGCCTTGAACCAAACAAATGATTCTTTGCAAAGAACATCTGCATGTAGAGATGTATAGATAAAGGGGTTTACTTTGTGACTCACTGTGTCACACTGCAGCTTCCATGATGAGATTTTTCCCTCTCTTTCTCCCCCCACCTCTTTTTTTCCTTTTTATTTTGTTTTATTTGGCAGGGGAGGTTGCAGGGGCAGAGGGTAGATACCAGGAGACAGGAGATGGGTGGGATCGGGATGGATGATGTGAAAGATACCAAGAATAAAAAAGAAAAAGAAAAAAAAAGCAACCAGCTCTTCAGTGATTGATCAATAGGTGGATATATGTACAGATTAATAAGTAGATAGAACCATCCAGGTGGCCTAAGGTGCTTTACAACTGGGCCTGACACCAGGGCTGTGTTCATTCTGACATTAAGTTAATAAAAATACATACATTCCATCTGGGATGATGTCTCTTTTGTCTTAACTAGTACTCAGACTTCTCCTTCTGACTCAAATTACAGTGACCCACTAGCACCAACACACAGCAAGCTGTGCAATCCTGAATTTGCTTGTCTATCTTCAGTCTCTTGGCACCTTCCACCTCATCCAATTGTTCTGGAACTTATTTACAGACTCATCTTTTGCTTCATGCTTTTAAGATGTCAGGATAGCACATGGTAAAGGCTCATGTGCAATTGTATTCATCACAAGACTTTCTTTTACTTTATGAAAAGGAGAAAGGTTATAACTAAAGTTTGAGTTCTTGTTAGGGAGAACAGAGAGAGAGAGAGAGAGAGAGAGAGAGAGAGAGAGAGAGAGAGAGAGAGTGAGAGAGAGAGCCATGTTGTTCAAAGCACAAGAGGAGAGGTATGGTGGTATTAGCCATTGACTATGAAGGATTAAAAAAATCTGAGACATTATGCATGTTTAGTGAATGTTTAATCATATGAATGACCAATTAAAATAACATTAAAATGCATTTAAAGAAATGCATTTAACATATATATTTTGATGGAGATCTGTTTTGTATAAAGTACCAATACAATGCAATGATGCAATACAGGTAGTATTTTGAAGAGAAAACCAACAGTGATGTTTATAATCTGTCTATTAAAAAACAAAAAAGAACACACCCTTTGTTCTTCCAAGAGTTAGCCAAGTGTTAGGGTTAAGGCTAGGGTGTGATTCCTAGGAGAACTCTAGTAAATGCCTTCATGAAACCATGCTTATTCTTTCCTGAAAGCCTAGGGGTGGCCTCCAAGCTTGTAAAGCTTGTGTTAGTTATCCCAGTTTATTTAATGGGCTGTTAACTGGTGCAATGGAGTCTTACCAGTGGTGGGATATGGAATGATTTATAGCGGAATAACTCACCCTAAATATAAGGAAGTCATTTGCATATCTTCTCTTCGCTCCACCTTCTAAGCTTATGTTATTGTTATGCCATCTATTGGACAACTGATCAGTGCTTCTTCTTAAATGAGGCACTAAACAACTTCCCCACCAGTCTTCCAGAGCTCTGTAGCCTTGGTTAGCATCTTTGCATCCACTTCCCAGCCTGGCTGAAAGTTGCTTTTGATTCTCTCAATGCATTGTGTCGTTCCTGAAGAGAACGGGAAGCCGAGCATCACGGGCACTGGTGGAGGCGCATGCTGGGAGAAGAAAGACTGTCACGTTACTCAGTGACGCTCTGTAACCATCTGTTCCCCAGAGCAATGATGGTCACAGCAGGGTCTGGTGCACCACACTGGTACAGTAGATCTACACTCCACGTTGCCTCAGTCTGATCTCCGGAAGATGAGTGCACCATATCCCTCAAGATGCTTGTCCTCTGGCTTCCATTAGGTAGAGGAATTGGCAGGAGATCAGATGTTGCGAGCAGTGAGCACTTCTGGAAGTGAGCTTCCTCCCACGCCAGCCTCCTTCCTTCCTTCCTCTCCTCCAGGCCAACTGACTAATCCTGGGCATAAGGCTACTCCTGTCCGGTAAAACTTCTCTCTGCCAAGAGCTCCAGCGTGTTTCTGAAAACCACTGCCTTAAGCCTTCTTTGAAACAAGCAGAAACTGATGGATTTTCCTGGTGGCTCTGGGTCTGTCATCCTTGATCACCACCCATGCATCTTTTAAAGAATCCTCTTTAGTTGATTGCTTTGGGGAGGAGGGTCAATTTTGTTTGTTGTTTAAGGTGCTGGGAGTGGAATGCAGTTACCTCATATAAGGTAAGCCCTTGACCACTGAGTTACACTGCCCTTCTCTGCTCTTTAGCTGATCTTTTAAATATGCTATTAATATCTACTTTCTACTGGGACTTTGGCACGCATACACACTTCCTCATTCAGGGCCAGTATTTCACATCCATCTCAACTTTCTAAAACATAGCCTCATTCTGACATGTTTATTCACATTTAAGAGTGTTTTCAGATTGGATTGTAATTAAGAGGGTTTTTAGATTGCAAAGAAGTGGCTCTCGGTTCCACTTCCAGCAATATGAAGATCCCTGAGGGCCTACTTTCTAGTGAAACAATCATAACCGATGAAAATCATTTTCAGAGTATCTAGAAATTGTCCCAAGGGTCCACTGAAAATACAGAAACATCTATTCAAGACAATCTGATAACACGTTGTAGTAACAGTGAGCCTAAACCATGACTAACTAACACCTCCATTCCTGGGCAACTTGATGGATCCTCAGCTCCTTCACTCCTAGGTAACTTGGCAGACTTTCATCTCTGGTTGCGAGTCCAGCTAAAAATGTGGTTTCCTCGCCCTCTATCTCCTGGTTAAGGCATGCAGCATTTCACTAAAAGGAAACACGGCAACATGTCTCTCCTCTCAGCTCCAGGCTGAAAACATAATTCCTGGTAAGTGTAATCCAGAGTATGTATAGGAGTTTCCTTTCTCCATCCAGTGGGCAGAGCTTGAGACACCAAGTACAGTGGCCCCCAATTATTACACCCCAGCTAGCTCATAGAGCAAAGATTTCACAGGAGATGAAGTCAGTCAACATCAGAGGCACCTGTCCCCAGAGTAGTGGTCCCAAGGAGCTAAAACACTCATAAAAGCAGAGCTCTCTGTACTTCCCTATAAAGAGCTTACTTTACTGTGAACTAAGATTGCCCCCCCCAAATGGACGTTTTTGTCAGTAAATATTAAAAGGAAGCTACTAAATATCAGAGATAGCCAGGAAAGAGAAATCTGAGAGACACACCCCTCCTATCAGACTGACCTCAAAAATTACTTTTCTAAAAAGCTTTTTATTTAATCTTGTGGCTTTCATATCATGCATCTCAATCCCATTCACCTCCCAGTCCCTTCATATCTGCCCTTTCCCCTTGCAACCCCCCCAACTAATAAAACAAAATAAAATTTAAGAGAAAAAAGAAAAGAAAAATCTGGTGGTGGAAGCTGTAGTGTGACCCAGTGAGTTACACTGTATACCCTTTAGTCTATATGTCTTTACTTTCAAGTTACACTGTATACCCTTTAGTCTATATGTCTTTACTTCTAAGTTACTCTGTATACCCTTTAGTCTATATGTCTTTACTTTCAAGTTACACTGTATACCCTTTAGTCTATATGTCTTTACTTTCAAGTGTTCATTGGTCTGGTTTGGGGACTCTGGTTTCTGCTACACTAATAGATACTGCTCCCTCACTGGGACTCATCTTGGATATCCTGTTGTTGTCCTGTGTCATTGAGATCCTGCAGCTTTGGGTCTGCAGGACCAGTCCTTTCACGGGTTCCAGCAGATCACAGATGGGGTGGATGTTGTGGTGGACCAACTCATAACCCTGGTTTTGGGCCTGAGTGGTTGCAGGGTTTGTCAGCCTGCTATCTCTCCCTAGTCAGTCAACACGAGGGTGAGCCCTCCAGCATTGCCCCAGCTAGTTCACCCTATACAGAAAGGAGCAAGGGGAGGGGTTGGCTCTCCCACACCTAACTGCCAGGGTAAGCGCTACTGTGTTGCCCAGGGGAGGTGCAGGAGCCCCTTTCCCAAATGCTGTAGCTGATGAGGGGCAGGGACAGCTCTCCCACCTTCATGACCTCAGGGCCAGCTCTCCCACCTGTCACAGGTGGCAAGGCGGAGGGCAAGCTTTCCCTTGCCCTCACCACCACCTGGCAGACAAGGGGTGCAGGGCCAGCTCTCCCACTCTCATGCCCTTAAGATTGCTCCAGATAGACATGTGGTTCTCCTTGTCCCACTCAGTCGTAATGGCTCAAAATTACTGTACTAGGGCTAGGTATGTAGTTCACTGGGTGAAGGAAATCAATGACCTCTAACCTGGATTTAATGGAGTTGGAATGTAAGACAAACTCTGTCCTAAGGATTGTCAAAACAATGGAGGAAAATGGTGAACTTAACAGCACAGTTGAACACCAAATAATGCAGAGAACAAGGGGGAAGAGAAAAATCACAATTAAATTGTAGACATAAACCTACTTATACTCATGATGAATTAAAGGTGACAGGATGTCCTAGTGGGCTAAGGCACTAGTCTATAATGGATGAAATAATAGGGATTGTCAGACTCTATAAAAAAAGAAATAAGATTACTTGTAGTACAAAGATTGAAAAGATATAGCATGAACGCTAACCATAAGAAATCTGCAACAGAGACAGACAGTGACAGTGCACTGGTGCACTCATTTGATCCCAACACTCAGGAGACACAGGCAGGTGGATTTCTTTGAGTTTGAAGCCAGCCTGGTCTACAAATTGAGTTCCAGGATAGCCAGGGCCATTTACACAGAGAAACCCTGTCTCAAAAAGACAAAATAAATAAATAAATAAATAAATAAATAAATAAATAAATAAATAAATAAATCTTGGATATGTTATTTGTCTATAATCCCAGAACTTGGAAGGCTGAGGTCGAATCTCAAGTTCAAGGTCAGTCTGATATATATATTTTGACTCTGCTTCAAAATAATGAAAAAGTGGAGTGGCTATGCCAATGGAGACTTGGTTACTTTCAGCAATGAACAGAGCAACTACACAGAAGATAGGTAAGGAAACAGAAAAGTTAACAACATGAGAAACCAACCAGGCATCAATGGAGCAGTCCACAGTGACAGAAAACAGCTCTCAAATGCACATGAACAACCCTAGGCTAGACTGCAGGCTACAGCATGAAATATTTTAAGCTGCTTTTTGAGACTGGGTGTCACATATGCAGCCCTGACAATAAATTTATAGCCATGAATACCCATGTTAGAAAAGAAAGATCTCAAATCAATACCCTGAATCCTTAAGACATGAGAAAAAGTAGAGCACTAAGCCAGAAGTATGGAGAAGATGACAATGAAGACTAGAGCAGAAACTCATAAAATGCAGTAATTTAAAAGAAAAATAAAAGTGAGAGCTGGACATGTTGGTGCATCCCTTCAATACCAGAGCTAGGGAGGCAGAGGCAGGTGGATGACTGTAAGTTCAAGACTGAACTTACATATATTCTACATAGTGAAACCCTACATTAAGAAGAAGAAAGAGGAGGAAGAAACAATAAAACAAAAACATTGGCTTTTGGGACTGGAGAGATGGCTCAGCCATCTTTAAAGACAATAGCTTCAAAATGCACCAAAATTGTGTGTTTGACTACTACAAAGACAACAAAGTCCCCTGCTCTTTTAGAAGGCCATACTCATGCTCTCATGTGTATCTTACTTTCTTTGTCCCTAGCACCTCTTTCTTAATCCTCAAGCTGAAAATCTACACCAAAATCTTTCTCATTAATTCCACTTTGCTTCTGAATGGAGGTCTATGCAAAAGGAACTCAAGCTACTGGCAGCATTGTGGAGCTGTGTTGTATGTGTGTGTGAGTGTGTGTATGTTGCATGTGTACCACGTGTGGTGTGTGTGTATTTGAGGTGTGTGAGTGTGTCTATGTGGTGTGTGTGTGTGTGTGTGTGTGTGTGTGTGTGTGTGTGTGTGTGCGCGCGCATGTGTCTGTGTCTGGTTGTGTATGTATGTGTACTCACTGTATGCTGTGTATATGTGCTCTGTGTGTGTGCGCGCGCTGTGTGTGTCTGGTGTGTGTGTTTGCTGTGTGTATGTACTGTGTGTATGTATTATCCTGTTACTACTGACAAAGCAAAAAAAAAAAATTCTAGTTTAAATCAGGAACTCAAGATAAAATTCCCAGATGCTGAAAATGCTCCATCATAACACTCTGCCACAGTGAGAAATTTGAAGCTGTTCAGCAAATCTAAGTGGGCAAAAGGATATATAAAGATGCTTACAGGCTCTGATGACCTTCACCTGACTTCTCTGCCTTGCCCTCATCTCTATTAAGATTCGGCACAAACACTTTTATGATCCCCAAGTCATCAAATTTCCCCATATTTACCATACATTTATTTCATCGTAGATTTGAGATAACTTTGCAAAGGAGTTGTAGCGTAAAAAAGCAGTTCAAATTACAAAGGTAAGAATGAGTTCAGTGACCATACCTACAAACTGACTAGCCCTCCAAACTGCACACTTACAAAGTGTGCTATGAGAGAGCAGGAAGGGTGAGGAGCCTGCCCCCGGGAATATTTCGGGTCTACATTTACTCATAGTAACAGTGCCCCGGGGGCAAATGTGGCCAATCTGAAAGGTTTACTCAAAGTCCTAGAGTTAAACCCGATTCCTATTTCTGTTATGCCTCTAGGGTAGGTGGCCAACGTTCTGAATCCAAGGGCTGTTTTAAGGGGAGAAAAATTAGACCGAGATGGAGAATGTCCAATGAAGAGTCTAAATATGCTCAGGAAGTGTGGTAAAAACCCATGGATACTAATTGGGCTAGTTCAAACCATAGACCCTCCATAAAATAAAAATATTTTCAGGCTCTAGGAAAACACAAAGTGGGTTGTTCTTCCCAAGCTCTTAGAAGTCTCAGCGCTCTCTGAATTTCTCACTGCCGTTTTCCAGGCTGCAAATTATAGAGAAACGGCTTGTGGAATACTTTCTGATCTGATATTCCCAAGCAAAACAAACAAACAAACAAACAAACACCAAAACAAAAAACCAGAGCGAGCCTGTGAAGCTACCGTAGCAAGGGTCACAGCCCACCCCTTCCCCAGGAGCTTGGTAGGGACTGGCTTTGTCATTTCCTTCCACTCACGCCCACCACACCTGGGAAGAGAATTTTTGAGGCCTGAGTCTTTAACCAGACAGAGCAATCTTTTCTCAACCTTGTCAGTTTGCTTCTCATTTGATGCCTTTTCTTACTTCCCCGTTCACGTCCCTGTGCATTCCCTAAAGTAATTTGTCTACAAGACAGCCTTCCTTTGGATGTGAGGGGGGAACCGGATATTGAGTTACCTGAAAAAAGCTTTCAAGAGTGAGGAAACGTCTTCACAGCTCTGGCTCTTCATATTGGACACGACGGTGGCAACACTAATTGGGTAGTATGTCAAAAACCTCAGGACAGAGTTATCTAGAAATTGCCTTCTGGGCATAATGACAACCCAGATTCAATCTTTTTTCACACTTTTATCCTCAAAAGGACAAATGGTTGCTGTGTTTATTGCATTTTTTTTTTTGCAAAATATGTCAACATGGAGACTGAACATCTAATATAAAGCAAAAATTTTCAGTATCTAGAAGGATTATTCTCTTTGCAAGAATAACCCCCCCCACACACACATGGCACACACACACACACATGGCACACACACACACACACACACACACACACACACACACACACACACACACACACACACACGGCTGTGGCTTCACCCAGAAGTTTGGACACACTAAACATGAATTCCAATCTCAGTTTAGCTTTTAAAACAAGGTCTCTCTGTGTAGCTCAGAGCAGATTTAATAGATAGTCCCACCTGGTCTCCAACTCACAATCCACCCCCCCCCCAGTCTTCCAAGTGCTGAGATTATAGGCACTGATTGCCACAGCCAGTGCTCCCACCTCCTCTCCTGCTATGTCCACTTTCTTTGTTACTTTCATGACATCTTTTTGTTTCTCTTTATCCTTTCTCAGATGTTTTTATGCTCTCTGATTTCAGAGTCTCAGCAAGGTTGCTGTTAGCCTATTAGTCTTTCCAGTGACCCGTTAAACTTATCCTGGTATCTGGCGATGCTTCTGTGGCAACCACCCATTCACCACAATGTCTTTCACCTGATGTAGGAACATCTCTTGGTAAACAAAAGTCCCTTTACCACCATGGCCCAAGTAGAAATGCTTCCCTTCTCCATGTCCCCAGTCTATTCTACTAGAATATTTTCATGCTGATTATAGGGCTTTGTTTTTAAACATTTATTTTTATTAATGTGTGTAAGACTGTGGGAAAGTTTGTCAGTGTGTATGAGTGTCTGCAGAGGTCAGAAGAGAGTGTAAGATCCACTATAGTGGTGTTGCAGGTAGTTGCAAACAGCCCAGATGATGGTCCTGGGAATTGAACTCAGTTCCTATGTAATAGCAGTATGCATTCTAAATGCTGGGTGATCTTGCTGGCCCCCTAATAATAGTTTTAAGTACGTTATAGCTTTCATTTCCAGAGACATGGAGGAGGGGACATAGTGGGGAGGTATACTGAGGGTACCTGTAGGAAGTACTTCTGACCCTTTAGGCCCTAGGGACCATACTATATTTTTAATGCCTGTGATTGAGGCTGGGGATGTAGCTCAGTTGGTAGCATTGTTTATATAGCTTGAACAAAGGCTTGGGTTTGATCTCCACCACTGGGCATAGTGGGGTGTGTGTGTATGTGTGTGTACCTGTAAACTTAGCACTCAGGAGGTGAAGTTACGAAAATCAGGAGTTCAAGACCAGCCTAATTAAAGAGCTCCTGTTTCAAAACAAAATTAAACCAAACTAACAACTAAAATATAAACACACACACACACACACACACACACACACACACACACACGCCCCTACACAAAATGCATATCTGAAACTAATTATAGAATTTTAATGGAGATTAAAACGCTTATCCAATGCACCAAGAGCATAGCATACTTAAAGAAAAAGCTAATGCTTGTTGAAGTAGGAAGGGATGCATTATTCAGGACTGTTGTGACAGAGGAGAAAGACTGAGCTCAACTTTAAACACAGCAAAGACACATGTGGGGATTAATAGCCTATGAAGAGAGTGAGAGGATCAGTGGATGGGAAAATTCCTAAGCGAAGATATCCACATGGAGGGAATTCTAGCTGAACAGACATAGCAGGGTTATGGTAGAAGCTGGCCTGAGTGGTCAGAACAAGGGTGGGCACTTCTTGCTAAACTGTGTGAGGCAGGCAGAAACAAAGCCCGGCCATGGGGCTCAGTTGTCAGAAGGATGTCTAAAGCTTGGCCACAGGGTAGTTGTTATTCTCTACTGTGATAGTGTGTGGTTAAGCTTGATGTGGGTTCACAGCCTTGTCTTATGTCAGTGATCAGGCTGTCTCCAGTATCTAAGCACATGCAGTCTTTATAGAAAGAAAGCAGCCACCAAAAACTATGACATCTTCTGTTGTCTTGGAGATAGTCTACCTCCTGTTGGTTGAGCAAAGTGGTTTACAGGAAGTTAAATATTTTGTTTTTCTGATGCTGGGGGTTACACCCAGGAGAAAACATGTGTTCTACCACATGTACAGCTACAGGGCTGTCCTGTAGCCCCAGAATTTCTGATTTTAACCAACTTTATCCACCTCTTTACCCCCTTTGCTTTGCCAAAAGTAGGTGCATTACTGCATTATAGCCTGTGAGAGTCTAAGGTATATACAGTATAATATAAAAAATAGTATTTGATGTGGGAACCTAGGAGCTAGAGTGGAATTTTTGGAGATTTCTCTAGATGACATGCTTGGAAACATAGACTTGGTGGTATGGTATTGGAATTAGACAGATCGCCTGGTAGGCAGACAGATAGGGAAAGGGATCATGGCTAGGTGATAAAGGTGGCACACTTGCAAAGTGGCCTGCTATTTCCTCACCCTACTGATCTGAGACAAAATCCAGACAGCTTAAACCAAAGCCCTGTGGCCTTTTAGTCCCACCAGCAGGCCCCTGTTGATGGACTGGCTCATCAAGAATGGATCAGGACATGTTTACACAATAGTTGTGGGCCATCCTGTCTTTCTTCAAGCTGACCAACCTTAAATTAGGGGACGAAGACCCTTCAGAGACCTGAGAGCTCCACCCACCAAGAAGAGACTGAAGTGTTGTCTCTGAGTTCCCCCTCTGCTTTGTGGAGGGTCTTGTTGTGTGCCTGCCTGCCATATGTTTGCATTTTCTCACACCCAGTGAAAGCCTTTCTTCAACTACTGGTTCTCTCTCCTCCGGCTGCCTGTGTTTGTGATTTCTCTGCTTCTACCCATTGAGTTGGAGACTTTCCCTGCCTTTAAATTACTTAACTGGCTGAGTAAATGAACCCAGTCCAGATCCCTGAATGGTAATAGTATAACTTAGGCTCCTCAGGTTGGCTTGGAGATCAAACCACAAATGACACAAAGTGGGGAGGAACTTGCATCTGTGCTTATTTGCTGCTCAATTAATGTCCAAATAACACTACTCGGAGATGCCTTGATTTTTTAACAGGAAGAGAGGAACATGTACAGCCAGCCTTCTCTGATTGAGAGTTCTGCATCACCCATGAGTGAAGGCTTAAAATTTTAATTTATTTAAATTAGATACAAGTCTGCTTCACATGTCAATCCCAACTCCCTCTCCTTCCCCTCCTCACCCACCCCTCCCACCAATCCTTCACCCCATCTACCCAGGGAGGGTAAGGCCCTCCATAGTAAGATGATTTTTATATTGTGCTAGGTGGTATAAGTAACATAGAGATGTGTGAGGGGGAGGTATGTGTGGGTCATAGCAAAGAAACTCTGTCTTATAGAAATAACTTGAAAATTCAAACGTTTTGGTATGTGTGAGGGGTCCAGGAATCAATACTCTGTGGATGGTGAAGGATGAACGCATATGTATATATGTAAGCTGGCTTTCCCTCAGTTATCTTTCCAAAGCCATGATGTGCTTAGGGAAAATAATTTAGATGGAAAACTTGAAGTGACCAGGCAGTTTTCACTTAATATTTGACTTCTGGGGCAAGTGAGAAAACTTAGAGAAAAGGAATGAAAAGAGGATAGAAAAGGAAATTAATTGTTGGGGCTCAGACATAGGATCCCCAAATATGCTGTCTTGGCGTCTGAAAAAACTGCAAAAGTCAGGTAACTGTGACCTCTCTCTTTTCTCGTGACATATAACCCTAAAGGAATTCTCTGACCTACTTTGCCTGGAAGTTGGCGATAAAACTTTCATTCCAGTGGGAACCTTTCCAGACAAAGATGAGTCTGAGTAAACAGTCCATGTGAGGTGCCTCAGCTCAGCTTATCACAATGAGGTCATAGGCCACTTTTATCCAGTCACGCATATCTGCAGTTCTATCTTTGTGGAATGAAAGCAAAAAAACCCCACAGTTTTCCTTGGCTCTTTGAGGTTTCGTTTCTTTCCTTTTCTGTATAGTGGGGCAATGTTAGCTGCTAAGCAAGGCAGGCACTATTAAGAGTGAATCCCCTCCTCTCGGTGGTGGTGGTGCACACCTTTAATCCCATCACTGGGCAGGCAGAGGCTGGTGGATCTCTGAGTTCAAGGCCAGCCTGGTCTACAGAGTGGGTTCCAAGACAGTCAGAGCTACACAAAGAAATGCTATCATGAAAAACCAAAACCAAAACCAAAACCAAAACCAAATAAAAAACCTCCTACAAGTCACAGAAGAGAAGGCAGCTACTCCTTTAAAAACTACTAATGTATCAGTGTCTTGGGAGGCTGAGGCAGGAGAGTTGTGAGCTTCAGGCCAATTCTGTAAACAGTGGGTTATAGGCTGGACTGGGATTCTAAGTAAGATACCCCCCACAAATATAAACAAACCAACCAACAAAATAAGATTGTTAATGTACTTTAGTTGTTCATTCTTTTTGTTTCAGCTAAAACTCTCTGGAGAAACTTAAAAGAAACCAGCCAAAACTGTCAAGGCATTTTGACTCATTTAGAGCAGTGGCTCTCAACCTTCCTAATGCCGCAACCCTTTAATACTGTTCCTCATGTTGTGGTGACCCCCAACCATAAAATTATTTTCATTGCTACTTTATAACTGTAATTTTGCTAGTATTAGAAATTGTAACGTAGCCTGCCTGCCTGCCTGCCTCCCTCCCTCCCTCCCTTCCTCCCTCTCCCTCCCTCCCTCCCTCCTCCCTCCCTCCCTCCCTCCCTCCCTTCCTTCCTTCCTTCCTTCTTCCTTCCTTCCTTCTGTCCTTTCTCACTCCTCCCCCCAACCTTTTTTAGTTAGGTGTTTGCTGTAGGGGTCATGACCCATAGGTCGAAAACTGCTGTTTTAGAAGATCTGGTGGAGTAAACCTAACTCATTACAATACTGAACTAAGCATGCCCAAATGTGTTCATGCCCACCATCTTTCTCTTTTCAGTGTGTAATCTGTGACCTTAAACAGCATGGCCCAAGAGTGTGCTGACCTCTGTACTCATGCTCTTCTATGTGGATATGTGTAAGCTCTCTCACCATCTCAAATCCCCATGTTTCTTTCCCCCAGGAAAAGAATTGTTTTACAAATAACTCCAATGTTCCCCCTTTCTTTCTTCTTCTGTCTCCTGGCTGTCCTTTTTGGCTTTTTACTCTGCTAGATGCTAACCCACTATGTTCAGTTACAGCTGTTCTCAGAGCTCTTGAAATAGTATAGTAGAGATATAATTCACCAGAGTGAGAAGGAATTCTACATGTCTGCTGGTTTACTTCCTTCATCTTCAAATGAACAAATGAAAATTGAAGACAGGATTCTAAATGAGCTTTCTCTAGGAAGTTCCAGTGATATGAAAAACATTGAATTATCTGTAAATGTTGGTATTGATAACCTAATTCCATGTCTTCCCACAGAACCATCAAGAGTGTTAGTCTGAAAAAAATGCTTTTTTGGTGCAAAGACCAGAAAAATAATGATCCATAGAGGGTGTGTTCCAGGAGACCTCAAATTAGTATTCCCATAGGGCCTTTCACCTAGGACCACCCCACATCTCAGAATGTTTGACTGAAATTACGAATATGGCAAAGATTACAGAAGTTGGTGATGGCTTTTGGAAGTATCACATTTTGGTCCTAATGTTTCATTTGATCAAATGGTTTGTGGTTTGTGTTCTTTTTACCGGACTTCTGTTGCTGCCCCCACCCCCCACATGAGCTTAATCCCCACACCAAATTTGGAACAACAGGCTATTTTGTGTAGGTTTCTAGAATTCTGTAAACAGCCCAATGGAGACTTATCTATGAACTGCTTTAGATGGTGAGCAGGAAAAATAAAACTGTGTGGTATCATCCCTAATTCTTCAGTGAATATAAACTTAACCCTAAGCAGGGGATCAGCAGCTGTGATAAAAATGCAGGGGAAACAGGAAGCCTAGAGAGGCTGGGAACTGATTAGCCATTAGCACGTATTGGTCTTGCAGGAGTGTTTGAGGTAAGTGAAAAGACACTGGTCCCTTAGGGGTGTTGGAGGAGGTGAGAGACAGCCCAGTACTGATAGGGTTTTTGTTTCTGTATCTTAGTGCTTTGGGCTCAGGAAGGGCCAAAATGCAGGCCCGGGTCTCAGGTCTCTGAGGTTATCTCCTTCTCTGAGAACTTCGTGCTGTGTTTGAAACTCAGTTCATGGGACAAAGGGCCTGAGAGCAACTCCCTTTCATCATGGATTCATTCGCAGCCACATCTGAGGGAAAAGGAGACCAGACATGGAAATGATGGCCTGGGCTTGATTCATTCCTTTCTTTCTGTGAGAAAGGGGCCAAGTGATTTAACCTCATTTAGCATTAGCTTCCTTGGTGGTCGTTGGGAAGAGTAATGAACTTCAAGCATGTAGAGTGTTCAGTGCAGGCATCCCAGGGACTCCAGGGGCCTGTGCTGACCTTCACATTCTTGGCTGCAGAGGGGTCCAGACTAGCCACCCTCATCCAAGAGATGAGGGCTTCCACGTCAACACACTGTGGGGCAGATCTTCCCCCATTCAAAGCTCTCCACTAGTATATAAAAATTTTAATTTCTTATGGAAAAGAATCAATAAAAAGCAAGCCTCTTGTGGATCTTATTGGCAGAGTATTTTCTATTGAAAATCAAATGACCCCCCCCACGACATTGATGACAAATGATTAATTGACTATAGTACAAATGTTTAACATCCGTGGCAATATATTATTTGAAAGATAATCAGCTCATAGTGACTTTGTATATAATAATACATCAGCCTAAAAACAACAAAGGCTTGGTTACTCTCACTCTACCAAGTAAGTCCTACAAGATAAATTATTTAAATCCACCTAGTTTTGGAAGTTAGGCAAAGTCATAGACATGGAAATGCCAAACAGCAGGTTTTTAACTAAGGAACATTCTTTCTGAAAAACATGTATTTAAACTCTAACCCAGGGCAGTCCCAGAAACCTATGGAGTCAGAGAAACGACTTTACTATTGCTGTGAAAGAAGGATCCTTTTAGGCACAAATTCAGGTTATCTTCTCAAATAGGAGGCTACCCAGATCATTCTAGAGCAAGAGATGGAACAATTTGTGCATAGTGTTTGTAAAAAGAGGAATCCTCACTTCTGGGAACATGGCCAGAGGTGGAGAAGGAGGGCTTACTGGTCCTGCTGTTGTGGTGACCCATGCTGGTAGGATTTGCTGAAGCCTGCTCTCTTCCTCCTTCCCTTTTCCTCTTCTCTCTCTTCCCCTCTTCCCAGATCCTGGCCATCTCTCTCTCTGCCTCTCTCCATCTCTCTGCATCTCTGTATCTCCCTCTGTCTCTTCCCACGAGGTTGCTCTACGCTCCCTCCCCCTCCCCAGTAAAACTCCAAGTAAGCTTGAGCCCTGTCTGCATGGCATGTCAGTCTCTGGTGCTGTTTTACAGCACATAGTATTGTCTAGTTTATTTAAAAAAAAATCAGTTGGAAAGCTGAGAAGCTCATGCATGGGATGTGTAATGTGAGGGAAGCCATATAGTGTAGTACAGGCCAAAAATAATTTGTCTTTTAGTGGCACAGAGTGTTTAAGCTTGATTCAACCAAGACTTCTTGGCTATATTTAGTCAGAATACATCTTTTTGGTTGAGCATAGACTTAGGGACTATGTTTTTGGTATAGAAGTTCAGTCATGGGAATATTGAAAGTTAAGGGCAACCATGAGAACTCTTAAATAGTCCTGTGATCTTGATCTTTGTCAACATTCAAAGGTCTCAGATTAAGGCTTAATGCTCTTTTACTGCAAAGGAAAACATCCAAGTGTTCTAGAAGGTGCTTCAAGGGAGGCCAAAGAGCTGGTCAGCTAAAATTGGAGTTGGCTTTTGGACTATGGATCATCTATTACTCCTGGTTGAGTATCTGAAGAGTTCTCTGGAGTGTGGGGGAAGGTTAAAATTTGGATTATTTGGAAGATTTAGAATAAGGAGCTCCCACTTAAAATTCTACCAAACCAACTCTGACTGCTAGAACCTGAGTAGAGAAGCCAGGTTTGGCTGGATCGATGGAGAAAGATGCTGAGTAAAGAAGCCAGGCCCAGCTGGAGCCTTGGAGAAGGATGCTGATTAGAGAAACCAGGTCCAGCTAGAGCAACAGAGAAGAATGCTGAGTAGAGAAGCCAGGTCCAGCTGGAACAATGGAGAAGGATGCTGAGTAGAGAAGCCAGGTCTACCTGGAGCAATGGAGAAGGATGCTGAGTAGAGAAGCCAGGTCTGGCTGGAGCTATGGAGAAGAATGCTGAGTAAGATCAGGGTCTTTTTTGTTTTGTTTTGTTTTGTTTTGTTTTTTTGGTTTTTTGATACTGGGTTTCCCTGTGGCTTTGGAGGCTGTCCTGGAACTAGCTCTTGTAGACCAGGCTGGTCTTCTTGAACTCACAGAGATCCGCCTGCCTCTGCCTCCCGAGTGCTGGGATTAAAGGCATGCGCCACCACTGCCCGGCAAGATCAGGGTCTTGTACTAAAAAAGATTCCATTCTCTATCTAACTCCAGATGGTACCACCCTGAAAACAGAAAAATATGTATCCTAATTCCAAGCCTGGGTGAACCTCTTTGTGTTCTTCTATTTTTTAAAAAAATTTCTTGAAAATATTTGATAATCACTTCCACAGAGAAAAGACAAGGTTGGTGTATTGAAAGTGGGAAAAGACCCAGGCTTGTCCTCCCATAAGTTTACATCTTTGGAATGAGAGTTCCCTCACTGGCAAATCCACTGAGTTTTATGCATTCTCAACTCCAGTGCTCATGAGCATCTGGAGATGCTTTTGAACACCTGGGTTTACATTGCTGAGTTCTACTCCAGTCATGTTTAATTTAACTAATGGGGAGGGGAGGGCTCGCCTTCTCCAAGGAATGTTAATATACACTGCAGCAGAGAGCCACAGGGCTGTGCAAGTTCCAAGCCCAGGATCCTTTAGAGGTCTCAACACTGGAATACAAGGAAGAAAGAAATCCATTATAGCACACCAAACAGCTTCATGTCAGTATGCGGAGAGGCTTTGAGGACACATAAGTGTGTTCCTCCTTCTCTAAGAGCCTTCTGATAGCAGAGGAGAAAGTGTAGTCAATGACCTGAGCAGGCAAGTCAACACAAAATACTGTCAGTGAGAACTTCTAAGAGCTGGGGAAAAGGCCTGCCGCTGCGTAGGCAAACTCTATGTTTATTCCTTTTGTCTTCTACTCCTTCTGAAAAGGACAGGATGGAGACAACAGTTGAGTGTGCACAGAGCACCACTGTCACAATACAAGGGGATACACCAGTGACCCCCCCAAGCCAGCCGGCTTCTTCTGGACTATGGGAATCAGGCATTTTATCTGCCAGGAGGTTTAGCCTCCTCTGGGGCCAGCAGGAAGGCAGCTTTATCTTTACTGTTTCCCACATCCAGCCCTAGGAAGTTTACAGATGTTGGCTCTGGATCGATAATGGAAATGGACAGGCCAAGATTGTAGCTTTCCTCATTTACCAGACACTTAGTAAGTGAATGACTTTGCAGTTGACAGATACCACTGTGGGACCCAGAGAGAGTGACCTGATAAGGGCAGGTAGCACAGCAATATGAAAAAGAGAGAAAGAAAATTAAAAGCTCCCTACATTTGGTATCTTAAAAATAGCACATTATTTTAATACTAAATGGGCACTAAGAGGATCCGAGCAGATGCATAATTTATGTAAATCTATGTAAATTCAGGTACCAATTATATTGAAAAGGGTTGGGTGGCAGTCCTAAAGACCAGTCATGCTCTAAGAAGCTGTCACCTGCCAGCCTGCTTCTCCCTGGAGTTAGATTCACACCAGATGGCAGGAATTAGAAACGAAGAGACCGGCCTCCTTGAACCTTCACCTTCCTGTCTAATTTACACATGTGTGAACTTTGAAGGGCTGAGACTACTCAAGGACTCATTCAAGGATTGCAACAGGACACTTGTTCTGGAAAGAGTGATACCTGACCATGCAAGCTTTGCTAGGATCCTGTAAGAAATGTTAAGGTAGTGTATGTGAGATGCTTTGGCCTTACAACAAGACAGGTTTTATTTATTGCTGGGTAAACAGGAAAATCAAATGCATTGCAAAATGAGGGATTCCATTTTTTCTAAATAGACACGTTGCAAGCGTGCAGCTGAGCACATAGACACAGACACATGCACATCTCATTACCTCCAACGGAGCTGCTACAATGTCTCCAGTGAACTCCAGCTCTGCCCCATTCGGGCTACTTACTGATCACGTACACAGTGTTCACTGCAGCTCCTTTCTCTACAAGAGTGTTCCCTAGGTTACTGAGTCAGCATCATTATCCAAATAGACATCTGCTCGCTTTTCTTGTTCATAATGATAATGACTAGCTGGGGTCACAAAGGATAGGCTTAACACATAGCATCCAAATGGAAAACTTGAGAAAGGTGGAAGCTTTTGAAAAAAAGTTCAATTGTGCTTCCTAAAAGCAAACAACAAAACTAGCAAACAAATAAATGGGGAGAGGGAGGAGACCATTTTACTTTAGTCATTCTGTTTCATTAGAATGTTCAGGGCTCCAGCTCTAGGCTCATGGATTACAAAGCATTGCTAGATTAGAAGAGGAGAGAGATGGACTTCGGAGGGCTCTTCAAAGCTTTCTTGGAGTCTGGGAGTTCAGTCTTAGTGGATAACCTCTGGGGAGATGTGGTCCACTAGTGGGCAGTTTGCTCTCTTGGAAGTCTGAGGAACAGGGTTTCCTAGTCCAATGCTGCACAGTGGAAGGATGGCATGTGCCAATGGAGTCCAGAAGTTCTGGTCTGCAACTCACCTTCGACCTGGCACAAACCAAGAGCTGGCCCTTCCTAAGTCAGTATCGGAAACTCCCCTGCAGCAGAGTCTTGTGGCGAGGTCTGGGAACACACTGAAATGTCCACGGAGATCAAGAGTTGAATCATCTGAGGGGAGTGGAAGTGTCCCTAGCGATAGTCCCACACTTCCTGTTGTGGCCAGCAAGCTCCAAGCATTCCATGTATTGGAGAGTATTGGAGCTGTTTTTAACTCTGGGATAGCAACTGAAGCTCAGAATCTGGGTACTGACCCTGCACACCTCTAATCTGAGAGGTAGATAATTCACCTTTGTGAACTTCATTTTCAGATGAAGGGGGTACATGTGAGAGCCTACCTGCCCTGCACATGAGATAAAAAAGCCCAGCAGCAAACCCAGCTTGCTGAGCTTGCACAGCAAAGCTCTGAGTGGTCTGCAGGACTTTGTGGCTCGAATCCTCAGTTCCCTTATTCTGACATAGAGCTGGGATGGGTCCTTGCATCAGAGGAGGCAGGAGTCCATTGGCTTTCCCTCTACCCTCCTTTGGGAGGAGCACTTGACTTTCCTTCATTCTTTCCGAATCCCTGCTGCCTCGTCCGGGCTTTGTTTCTTAAGGGTCTAATTTCTTGGATGAGACAAATGTCTTCATTCTGTACATTGTGGTTGGTTGACACTGAATGGAAACGAGAGTGTAAATCACCTATTCCAATTACGGGACTGAAGACCAGGAAGTGCTTTGTAGTCATTAAGTGCTCTACCAATTTTTAAGGATAATGCATTTTTCATGTCAGTTTTATACCCCAAATTTATGTCAGTTAGCTACAAATATGCTTCGCTTTGAAATTCTCTGAGGCTTACCCAGACTTGATGAGAACTCAGAAGCTGTAATGAAAGTCCAAAACGCCTTCATATGGCTTCCTTAATTCTGTATTTCTGGCTTCCTCTGGATGCAGGTCTCTTGATGGCATCCTGCATCTACCATGTCTATCAGTGGAGGTGGTACACCAGTTAGAAACTCTTTTTGCTATAAAGCAATAAAAAACCTCGAAATTGTCTTAAATAAATTAGAGTTGGTTTTTCTCACATCATCAAAAGTCTGGAGGCTTTAATAGTTTTCTGGTTGGCTCATTAGCTCAGTATTACCAGGACTGAGTATTAGCTCAGTATTAACAGGACAGATGCCTCTGTGATTCCCTTTGTGCTTCCCTCCTCGTTGCAAGATGGTTTCTTCAGGACAACACAAACATCAGAACCTCCCTTTGAAAGAAGGTGATGATGGTGGGTTTTTGCTTTTTAATATTTTTTGTGTGTCTGTGTAGGCATGCATACGCCAGAGTGAGCACATAGAGGACATGGCATATGCTATGGTGAGCACGAGGCAGTCAGAGGACAGCTTTCCAGAGTTGATTTTCTCTGGCCACTGTGTGAGTTCTAGAGAATAAACTCAAGTTGTCACACTCAATGGCAAGCACCCTTATCTGATGAAGCATCTTGCTGGGCTCCAGTGTGCTGGTTTTAAGATAGCTTTTTGAATCCTTGACTTCCTTCCATTGAGAAGTGGGATTTAAGCCCCCAACCCTTCTACTCTGAGTGGGAATATATGACTTCTTCAACAGATAGAACATGACAGAAGTAAACACCATGTGACTAGAATCTTCTGCAATGTTCTTATGAGGCACATACTTTCTGGGTGCTCCCACTGGACGTCTTCTCTTGGGATTTTCCTTTCAAATCCCACAATAGATCCCAAAAACCACCTACTAGAAGGATGGAGAAGCTTCTAAAAGAGTCTTTAAAAATGGAAGACATCTGTGGAGTTCAGGAGCATGAGTCAGCACTGTGGATAATGGCTGTGTATTAAGAGCTCAGCAGAGCCCTGCTGACCACATGGCGCACAGCAAGATGGTCTTAGCTTTGTGTTTACTCTCAGACTGTACATGTTTTTTCAATCAGCCAGAGGGGCTCAGCTCTGCTCTCCAAGGCAGCGTTCTACTTTCCAGAGGACAGCTGGGCCTTCTCAGAGAGCGTACAGACAAATCACACACCCTTTTCCTTCGTTCACACACTCTTTTCCTTTGCCCTTAGTGTTGTATGAATGGGTTGGCAGCAGCTACCCCAGGACAATTGACCCTCAAAGGTGGTCAACTCCCCCCATGACAGCAGGAAGTAGTTTTGAGAACTCGACATCCTTACTACCTAACTTGCCATGTCTAACACCCTCCCCCCTCTTTTTAATAACAAGTAAAGGTGGGAATGAAAGGTTCAGGCAAATACCTAGGCAGCTTAAAGGGCCCTGTGTTGTGTGGCTACATCATGGCTATGTCACTCATTATGGGGCTGCACAGGGACTCAGTGTGCATTTGAGAGCTCCCCTTGTAAACCTGCAGCATTACTCTCTTCTCTCTCTGTTTCCGGTGGTCCACCACTAACTCTCCTCTCTCTGTCTCTCTCTTCCTCTCTTCTTTTCACTTACACTCTCTCTTATTCTGTCTCTCTTCTCTTACTCTCTGCCTTGCTCTGTTCTTCCATTTCTTGCCCCCCCCACACAATAAACTGGTTAATGTGCAAAAAAAAAAAAAAAAAAAAAAAAAGAATGGGTTGGCTGTCTCTCCTTTTCTTGATGCTGAGTCTGTCTTATAACTTCCTGTCATCTAGACGTCTAGAATGCCTTTTGTGAGTCAGTGTGATTGTGTGTGTGTGTGTGTGTGTGTGTGTGTGTGTGTGTGTGTGCGCGCGCGTGCATGTGTGTTGGCAATGCCCTTCTTTCTCTTCCCTTTTGAAAGGTATTGTTCTTTCTTGAAAACATCATTAGGCCTCCTTCTGAGAGCTACCAGTTATTTAATTTCTCCCTTCGTTTTAGTTCCATTTTCTCTTTTCGCTGCTGTAAAAAGCACAGGAGAGAAAGCTTGCTGCTACAGCCACTGTGTGCCATATTTCAGTGTGCTCTTATTTCCTAGTGCCTACAATGCCTGGAATATGAGAAGACTCAAGAACTCTGCTCTGTGCGAGTAAATGAACAGCTGCATGGTGAAAGGTTCACATGGAAGATACGAACCCCGATTAAAGTGTGGTACTGCAATGAAATAAGCAACCGTGCTTAACAGGTCACAAGTCTGAATGTTGGGTTTCTGCTTTTCTGTCCCAATCTTCTGTGAATGTGCCCAGGTACTCATTTATTTCACAATATTTGCTGAGTGACTGACTGCTTTGCTCCAGCTTCTGAGCATTTCTGGGGAGAAAGACTTGGTGATGCCTTTGTGGAGGTGGTCAGGCAAGATGTGGAGAGCCAACTAGAGCATGAGAAAGCTCTCACTTTTCCTATCTCAGTTTAATGCCAGGGAATCCCAGAGGTGGACTAGCTAATGGTTACATTAAAAAGATATTTCTTTTATATTTGAGATAATATAATGACATCATTTTCTCCTCCTCTTTCCTCCCTCCAAATTCTCCCATATATCCCCACTCCACCATTCTCTTTCAAATTCATGGCCTCTTTTTTCATTAGTTGTTGTTACATGTATATATGTATTCCTATATATAACCTGCTCAGTCTGTATGTTACATGTATGTACGTTTTCAGGGTTGACTGTGTGGTAATAGATAACCAATTGGTATGCTTTACCAATATGCTCTACCCAGAGAAGACTATTTCTCCCACTCGAAGCATTTTTTAGTTGCCTGTGGTTCTTTGTGTAGGGTGGTTATGTTTTTTGAAGATCAGTCTTTCTCACCTTCCCTACAGCACCTGTAACCCTGCTTTGGGAATGAAGGACCTTCTTTTCCAAGTTCCCTCTGTGTCCCAAGGGGGAGTTGCCAGATAGGGTGGTCAGTGCTTTGCCTCTAGGCTCTGGGGATGCCAAGCTTCCTACTGAAGCATCCTGAGAAGCCTCCTGTCTTCAGAGATAAGGACCATACAGGAAGAAGCCCTGAGGACCAGCAGGAAAGGCAAGGTATCAAAGCTTGAATCCCGATTCTAAAGAGCTGTTCAAAAATGGATGTGCTGCCAGGTTGGGGCTGTAGTCCTTGGGGACAGCCTGCTATGATAGGCACTGTTTGAACAGTAGGCATAAAATACTGAACTGCAAAAACCCTCCCAAACCACATCTGGTCTACATGCACTGGAGCTCTTTCCCATGGTCAACTGGGTTAGCAGTTACTCTCCCTCAAGCTATGCAAGCGGCTCCCAAGATGCTTCCAACTCACAAATATAAGAAAGAATCTAGTTACTCTTGGTGGGGGGTGTTCCATGTAGACCTCTGGGGGCCAAATAGAAAAATGCCAGAGTCTCGCCCTTGTCAGTGTGAAGGGATATCCCATGACAATGAAAGGATATTCTGAAAATATATTCAAAGCTTGTGCTGGAACTTTCTTTCACCGTGTCCTAGCAAAGTAACTTTAACTGTGAGTAATCTCCAAACCTTATTAAAGCAAGAACCTAGTATCCATGACATTAGTGGTTGGAATGAGTCAGTGCCTGATGCAGAGTAAAAGTTCAACATATTTGTTGTTACCATTTTAATTTATGGTTTTAATCAAGATAAACAAGAAAGATTCAAAGTATGTTTGGAGACTCTCTAGACTTCTGTGTCTAGAGAAAATATTGATCCCTAGCGATTGGCCCATTTTCAGCCTTTATTGGAGACTGTATTTATTCTTCACTAGGTCCCACTTTAGGGCTGGTTTGGATTTGCTGAATGCTGGGAAAGAGAGATTTTCTATTTTATTTTCTCCTCTTTTCTCTAAGAACAAGATATTCCTATCCAATGAGATCATGACTTCTAGAATGTATTAAATGGAAATAAAAAGTCTCCGTCTGCCCTACAATTTTTCATGCCCTACATTGTTCTAGTTTCCTACAATTATTACCGTCCCTTACTGACCATTCCGCTTTTCTGATTTGCATCCAGCTCTCAGTGTGGCCAAATGAGATTATAGTGTGGTTTTTGGGGAAGGGCTTTAGGCATCCTTGGAACAAGACTAGGACTTTGCTTCTGGTTATAGGCTTTAGAAGTCACCATAACAATAAGTTAGCTTTCTTTTATGTTCAACTAGACTTTTTAAAAGTTTCTGACATTGTTGTTTTGTTTTTCAGTATTCTTTGTTGTCCTAGATTCAATAAATCGTGTTGATGCTTTACTGTGGGCCAAAGGCTATACTTCCATGTATGGTGATTCCCTCTTTTCTCCAAGCCCCCAGCCTGCTTCTTTAGGTTGTATGTAGTTGTGTTTCTTGGGGGAAATGCCTTAGCTCTCTAGTTGATCAATTAGCAAAGCAAATGACAAAAATGTCA
The DNA here is from genome assembly GCF_003668045.3 of Cricetulus griseus. Classification (NCBI taxonomy): domain Eukaryota; kingdom Metazoa; phylum Chordata; class Mammalia; order Rodentia; family Cricetidae; genus Cricetulus; species Cricetulus griseus. The sequence goes on along the minus strand of NC_048595.1, from coordinate 425,366,735 downwards.
TATGAAAGGTCCCTGACAGATTGAGAAGAAATAACCATGAATTTTGATTTTGTGGTTTTATTTTTGCTCAAAATGTTTTCTTACTCAGATTCCAAAGCCACTTATTGATCTAACACCATTCTAACAACTTCCTCCTCCTCCTGTTTCTGCTCCAGCTCCTGCTCCTCTCCACAGAGTCTTGCATCTTGCAATGCAGCCCCATCTGGACTCTATCTCATAATCTCCTTTCCTCAGCCTCCCAAGTGCTGGAATTTCAGGCTTGTGCCCCCATGCCAGGCTCATGTTTCAGGCTTTGAAAACAGTATATATTGCCCTTAATGATATCCAGTGTCTAAAAATCAAAAGAGTTTTCAGTATTACTAAATTAGTTGGCGATGTATCTTCAACACAGTGCAACAGGCATCTCCTACAGCAGTACTGACATGGCTCTTTGGGATGCTGGGTACCACTTCATTTTCAGCCTTAGTTGATCAGATACAAGGAACTGGATTTGGAAGAAGCTGCAGTGACTTCAACTTAGTAACTCACCCAGATGTATTGCTTTTCTGAAAATAGTTGGATTGTCTTGTTTCTGAGGGAATCATGAACCCAAGGCCAGAAAAGAAAGACTTAGACAGAAGCAAGCTTTCTACTGAGCACAAAGCCACTCTGAGAGCCACCAACTACTTCATTTGGATAAAATGAAAATATTAAAAGCAAAGACAGACAGAAACTGGGCGTGTTTGGGTAGCATGAAGCTGGCTGGCTGGAAAATTGTGTTGATTTGTGACTTAGAAACCCTTTCAAGCTTGCTATAGTTTTAGTTTGTAAGCAAGAAGCAAACAACAGCATTTTCTAATTGAAGAGGAAACACATTTACACACACACACACACACACACACACACACACACACACACACACACGTGCACATATATGTATGCATGTATTTGTGAGGGCCTAGAAATGTGCTTGCATGTAAAGAAGACAATATTGTCACTAATAGTTATAAAAAAAAAAAGGAAAAAGATTTGGTGTTCCTAGAGAGCCTGGGTTTGAATAAGATTTCAATGTACCCTGTACTGTCCTCAGATGCTTTCTGGGACCTCCTTTCACTTAATTGCATTCAAATCATTGTCTAAGGACCTGTTCCTGGGAGAAAACTACCTTAGATACTGGGATCCTTTCCATCCTATTGTTCTCCTGCTTGTGATGGTTTGAAAGCAAATGGCCCCCAAAGGGAATGGCACTGTTAGGAGGTGCATCTTGTTGGAGGAAGTATGCCACTGTGGGGGTGGGCTTTGAGGTCCCTATTTCTCAAGCTTCCCTCAGTGTGGCAGTTGACTTACTGTTGCCTCTTAGCATGTCAGGACCGTCAGCTCCAGCACCACACCTGCCTGCATGCTGCCATGCTCCCTGCCATGATGATAATGGACTGAGCCTCTGAAACTGTAAGAGAGCCACACCAATTAAATGTTTCCTTCATAAGAGTTGCCAGGGTCATGGGCAGTGCAGTGGCTTGCTTGCAATTCCAACACTCAGATGGTAGGGAGACAGGAGCAAGCTGACTAGCTAGACCACCAGAGTCAGGGAGCCCTGGATTCAGTTGGAGGAACCTGCCTCAATGAGTTAGCTGGGCAGGAAGACTCTAGATGCCAACTCTGGCCTACACACACACACACACACACACACACACACACACACACACACACTCATACACACATATGCACACATGCTTACACATTTCTTAAAAAGTAAATGCCAGCATCCAGTGGTAATGAATCAGTGCAGGCCATGAACTCCGTTCTGACAGGTGGGGCCCATTCTTATTGTTTCAGAACCAGCCACTCTCTTTCATCTCCCCACCACATCCCCTGCTCCATCACCCCTATACTGGCCACAATCCCATTCTCATTTCCAGGGAGAGAACAATGTAAAACAGAGCTGACAGTGTCCAGGCTCTAGCTGGTTTTCATTTGAGCAGACACCCTAGGGAGTCTTGCTGGGCTCATGGGGGAAAAGGAAAATGACTATTCCAGCTCTGTGGATTCCCCAGCCAAGGTCTCTGCCCCTTTGTAGTCATGTCATAACTTTGTTGATCACAAGGAGGGAAAAAAAGGTCTTTTGTTTGGGGAGTTTTTGAAGGCACACATTCATGAAGAGATTTGAAGATGTTGGCAGGATGGTGGATGTTGAAATTTACTCCTCAGCGGACTCCCAACTAGTTTACGTATAGCCAATCAAAATGAATGGTGTTTTGAGTTTTGCAGGGAGAAGAAGGGTGAACACTGTAAAACAAAGTGAGTTGACCAGAGTCTTCCAATGCTTGTCGACTACTCCGGGGGAAATGGATACCCCCTGTGGTGCAATCACTACACATTCATGCATGATTCCCAACAGTAAACACAGGGATAGAGCATAATCGAAACCCAGACACTTCACTGGATGTTGAGTCTCAATTCACTCACATATTTATGTGAAAGCACAATGTTATGGCTTTTCTGTAAAGTCTGGTTCATCTAGGAATTATTAGTATTACTACAGAAAGCTCCTTCTGTGTTAGGAGGAAAAGTCCAGGTTGGTCACAGCTTTATTGTCACCGGTTTCTCTGTGTGGCCAGGCTCTTGAGACGTGACTTAGAGGCCAGGAACTTGGACAAAGATTGTATTTGAGCCTGAGGCCAATGAGAGTTTTCACACATGTATGTTTCTGTTCTGAAATGAGAGGTAAGAAAAGCCAGAGAACAGATCAGTCCAAAGACATTTAACTCTAGCCAAAGGCCTGTCATTCTGTGCTGATTATATAAATTATAGAATTTACTACCTCAGATGAACTTCTTAGGTCATCCTTTCCATTTCGGAGATGAGCAATTGGAGCTTAAGATGCTAGGGAATTTACTCAAAATTGTTCAGATAGGGCTACAACCCTGGCCACTCTCCTTGTCTTCTCCACAATGGTTCTCAACCTCGCTTGAGGTTATGGAACCCCTTCTCCAACAGAGAAGCTCTGTGCCACTGAAAGACTTCTCATGACTGTGGTTGAGGAAACAGGCATGTGAGTATGGGTATGTGCATTCTTTGTGGTAACTGGACCCTGTCAGGTGCAGCGATCTGCTGCCTCTGTCCTGTTCATTTCAGGGGTTCTTTCGACAGCCCATTGTTACATCATTCCATGGTAAAGAGAGGCAAGAGAGGAGTGGAAAGACCACTTAGGATTCTTCCTTTTCTTTAGCACCTACTTATCTCTCTCTAACCCGTGGCCAAGGACTTCTGGTTCTGCCTTTGAACTGCTGGGCTCCATGCTCACAACAGGAGCTCCTCCCACAGGGCATAGCGCTGTTACTGAGTACTTATTTTACCTGTCTGTCACATCTCTGACTTGAAGTTACTGAAGCAGTCTCCAAATGACATCTCAGATCTATTTTCCTTCTTCCCGTAACACTGTCATGAGCACCAGAGTTGAACGTATCGTCCTACAAACCTGATTTCACATTAATCTCTTCCTGGGAAATCCCCTATACCTCAAACTAATACTGTCTTGATATAAAAATCAAAGTTATAAATTCCATGAATTAGCTTTAGAGTTGGCTTTCATTCTGTTAGGAGCATTATACTGTGTCAGCCTAATTTTGTATTAATTTGTATTTGTAAATTTGATTTCACAATAGACCTCTTGGAATGAATGAAGCATAGGCTTTGTAATTAGACAAACTTGAGTGGACATTTTGCTTTGGCTAATTACTAGTTCTAAGGCCTTTGGTAAATTTCCTAGTCTCTGCATGTCACAGTTTCCTTTTTTGTACAAAATGATCACAGCAATGTGTATCCTTCAGAGGCATTAGGAGGGTTAGAAAGATGATTCTAACCCAGCACTTTGAGTCTTGCAAAGTTTATGTTGCCTTTCTCCAATGTGAATCAATTCCCAGGTGAGATTGTTTCCTCTCCTGACTTGTAAACGCAGCATGTTCACTTCTGAGTAAATTTTGATGCATTCATGTCTTATTCCCTGAGTAATCCCCTCTCCCATTGGGCCTATGCAAATTCTATTCTTATTAGAGCATACAGGCTTTTATTTCTTTTTTTTTTTCTTAAGAGGGTAGGAGAAGGGGAGAAAAGAGGAGAGGGAGAAAGGGGGGAGAGGGAGAAAGTAAAGGAGAGAAAGAAAGAGAGAAGCCAGGCTTATATTTCTGCCCTGCCTGAAATTATTTAGTTGTTTATTTATATACCTGTGGATTCTGCTTAAATGTACGTAATCTCTGGAAATCTTTCCCCAGTGTTCTGCTCTGTTTTCTAGATTGAGCGAATAGAATAGACAGCAAGCCATTCATTGCTCACTTCTTCACATAAAAACCATTAAATCAAGAGGGGTGTGTTCCCTTGTGGGAAGCTGACAGGGTGTTGTATCCCCCTCCCATGGAATGCTTAGTCTCCAGGAAGCTGTTGAAGGTGCTTGAAGTTTTATGTTTCCACCAAAATTTAGCCCTTTGCTATGCATCTTCTAGGCACTCAATGGAAATTTGGTAAGTATTGGTAAAATTTGGTAATGAAATTTAGATCATACAGAGGAAGAAGGTTCTTAAGGTTCCTGGCCAAAGAAAAGTGAAAATTAATATTTAAATCGAGATGTGGCATCCCATTCGGTTATGCCTAATGTCCTTTTGTTGCACTTGTTAGAGGCAAGAGATTCTGTTGTTACACTGTATATTCCCATTTTGTTTTCTTTTTAAATGGCCTTGGGAGTAAGTTTTAAAAATAGTTTCAAGGGTCTGGAGAGATGGTGCAGCAGTTAAGAGCACCGGCTGCTCTTACAGAAGTCCTGGGATCAATTCTTAGCACCCACTTGGTGGCTTACAACCATCTGCAGCTCCCATTCCATCAGATCTGATGCCCTCTTCTGGCCTCCATGGGCACCACACATGCATATGGTACACAGACATACGTGCAGGCAAAACACCCATTCACATAAAATCCATCTAAAATAATGTCAAAAGCTTGTGAGGGTAGAAGCCCAGTCATGGAGCAAGCTTATGTACACATTTCCCAAACCTATACATGTGGTATCTACTTGAGTAGCTCACACAAAATTTTAAACTTGGATTTCTTTACATTTTTTCTTACAATTATTTGTGTATATACTCTGTGTGTATGCACAGAGGTTAGAGGTCAACTTATGAGAGTCAAATATTTTCTTTTCACCTTTATGTGGGTTCCGGGGATTGAACGCAGGTCATCAGACCTGACAGCAAGCTCATTTACCTAGTGAGCCGTCTCCCTAGCCCATTGGATTTCTTTTAAAAAGAGATTGACAATTACTTGATTTAAAAAACCATATGGTATGGGGGAGGAGAATCAAGAAATAATTAGGCTAAGATTGATATAATGCTGTCAAGTTATCATGTTATAGAGGTGTTTTCCTTAAGTGAGCTAGATAAAGCTTGATTTATGGGAATGACTTTTAAAATCAGATTCTGAATTCATGACAACATTTGAATCATCAATTTTTGCTTGGCTCAAGTAGTTGAGATGCAGCTTAAATGCTGTGTATATATGCTTGGATGTGTATGGGGTCTTATAGGAAGGATCTTAGTTTCAAACTCAAAGAACAAAAGAAAGTAGGGTCTGAAAGACACAGAGAAAGAGGGAAAAGGGGAGAGAGGTGGGGAGGGAGTAATGGGGGGAGGGAGGGGAACACAATACTCACTACGTGCAGAACTTTAAAAGGAAATAGTACAACTGGGTCTGTTCAAAGGCATGTCTGTTCCGTCTGGGACCCAGGACAAAGGAGATCTGTAATTTTGTATCCACAGTATTGCCTTGTTTAAAGAGGAAATAGAGCTGCTGGTGAAGCTAAGGCTGCATGTTGGTAGAGTTGAGGTTCGCCCCTTGTTTAGCCTGTAAACCTTGGGATGACCTTGTATTAGTCATGCCTCTCTGGGCCAGTACCTCATCTCATACCCATGGGAGGGTGGTGCCCTCTCTGAGGTTCTTGCTTGGATGAATTACCAACCGCAATGAAGCAGTCTCTTGAATCAGCCCTCTGGCTTGTGGATCCAAATAAGAAAAGCATCCTTCATTCACATGTTTTCCCATCACTCTTGCTTGCCTGGGTGTGGTGCTTTCATTTCCTCAGATGAGGGCCAGGGGCTCAATCACTCTTGCTCAGTATTTTAAAATAGAACCTATCAAGAGGGTTAGCCTTCAGACTATACACTCGTAAGGAGTGTTTCTATTCATGGATTCAATACACAATGGACAGTGAACTGATCTTTCAAGATGCCCTTCACTTTTGTAATTGTGTGTGATGGCACTTGTAACTTTGTGGGACTGTGAATACATTGCTTTCTACAAATGATTGCTGATGTTTGGCCACTTCAGACTTACAAAAGCAATAATTTTATGAGGTTCAATCCAGCTTCAGTTAAGGACAAAACCTGCCCCTCCTCTTTTGCTAGTTCCCCCTTATTATCCTGCTGGTACAGACTGCCTGACTCTCCAGCTGTAAAACAGGAGGGAGGAGGGTTTCCTAGGAGGCTGTTGATTGGCCCATCACAGCTGGCCTGAGCTCTAGAGTGAGGATGGTCAGTGTTGGACACAGTTAATTCATCCACAGATGGAAGAAGACATTGAGCAAAACATCCCAGTGAAGGGATGGATTTAGATGGTGTCAGGGACATCCAAACAGTTCAGCAATCGCGTCTCCATTGAATGTGACTTTTGGCATTGAGGGCAGGCTTTCAGCACCAGAGTCGGTCTCAGGTCAGGAGCTGACTCTGTGTGAAGACATCCTGACTTGTGGCTCATGGTTTGTGATTAGATCAGCTGCATTTGGTATACTACACATCAAGAGATTGACAATATAAGAGACAAACAGATCCTGATGGAAAAAGAGGCAAGTAGAATTATTTTTTTATTGAAGGGAGTGTAGAGATGGAGGCTGAGATATGGAGATAGGAAAGAAAGCAAAGATGATTAAAGTGAGGGAAGGAAAGATGAGGATAATCACTGAGGAACTAAGTACCATAAAAGGTCATTGTGTTCTTGGACAATGCCAGTGGCTATGGCAGCACTTAGGGATGATCAGGGGAGTCCAGATACTTTCAATGACACTTCTCTGAGTTGAGTGGAGAACTATCATCAAGCATTTAGGATGCCAAAGTAAGAAATGAGGTGGCACTGGGTAGAAAAAAACGTTATGAGCGTATGACAAATTGCCCCACCATTAAGTCTAATTCACAGCAGATATACATTCTAGAATAAAACTCAAAGTAACAAACCATCTATCTCTACACAGTGACATCTCCTCCTTTGGTCAGGATTTAGTCTTTTTGATATCCAGTTAGACTTTAATACTAACTGTAACAGGACCCTTTACTAAATGACCAAAATAAGTTCTTATCTTTAAAAAAGTGGATACAGCCTTTTGGTGTATCCTAATAATACTTTTAAAGCAAATATTATCTGTTTGCATGTTTGACTTCTACAAAACATTCTTTAGAAAAGAACATTGTGACTAGAAGGAACTAAAACAGACTAGTCGGGGAATGAGTTATGGGATGATCAAGGAATAATGTAGACAAATAGTAAACAAGTTTAAATGTGCGCTCTGTAAAATTCTACGTATGATATGCTTAGTAAGCTTGTGATGTTAGGAAGCTCTGGATGCTTGCAGGTCAGTGTGAGAAGGACCTTTACTGGCCTCAATCTCCAGTGCATGAGAGAGTAGTACCAAGTCCCATCTTCCTGTCCTCCAGTGCCGACTTCATGCTGTCACAAGCCATTGTTTCCTGTCTGGGCCTCTGAGAAATGCAGAGCTGACTTTCTTAGGACAGAACTTCCAAAGTCTTAGTTCTACTCTCTGTCTGACTGACAAACCATCCTGATCCTGATACACAAGTTTGGATAGACAACTCTTTATAATAGTACATCCAAAGCTGATTGATATCCTGGCTTTAAAAAAAAAAATCCTCAACACTGGAAGGACTAAGGTTAAGCAGAAAACCAAAGACTAGAGATGTAGCTCAATATTAGAAGTCCACTTAGCATGTTCAAGGGCCTGGGCTTGACACCTCTCCCCCATTATAAGTAAAGAGACTTCCTCTGGTGTACACAATGTGTATGTCTATGGTTCAGTGGCTACTCATCATTTGAAAAATTGGCTGGTTCTTGTGAGGTGTTTATCCTAATGTTCATCTGTGCTCCACTAGGTAGACTCAGAGAACAGACATGGAAATGTCTGTATCAGCAGGAACTTTTTTTTTTTTTAAGACAAAATTTCTCATTGTAGCTTTGAAGCCTGTCCTGGAATGCTCTGTAGACCAAGCTGTCCTCAAACTCACAGAGATCTGCCTGCCTCTGCCTCCCAAGTGCTGGGATTAAATGTGTGTGCACTACCACCCAGCTCTCTGCTGGCAACTCTTAAGCCTACTTCATTGTTTGGGAGACAAACTGAGGTCATGGTGCTGGCTCTTGTGAAAGAATTGTGAAAATTTGTCACTATGAAGATGGTGTCAACCCTAGCAAAACAAATAAAGTGCCAGGAAATTATGAAAGAAAAGATCTTACACATGACTCAGACTGCCTGAGTTACATATTCAGTGGCCACTAAAGCCTTATTTTAACAAGTATTTCCATGGGACTACTTGCCCAGCAACTGCCTTTTCAACCTTGGGCTGATGTCAGTCTTGATAGTATTCACCGTGGCCAAAGACTACCATTTATTTTGAAATCGCTGATGTGTGCTGGTGAGATGGCTCAATGGGTGAAGGACTTGTCTCCAAATCCTAGAGTTCTATTTCTGGGACCCACAAGGGTGGAAGGGAAGAGCCAAAATATCTCCTTTACTTGTCTTAATTTTTGTCTTTAGAAACTTTCCTTTGCTTCAGTTTCCTGAGTATTTCCAAAGATTCTGTGAATCTTTGCTCTGACGTTCCTAAGGAATGTCAGGATTCTTTGGAGAACATTTCTCTCACGCTGTGTTTTCAGTTTAGCGTGGTGTGAAGTTTGTTGTGTTTTAAATATTCACATTTGCAGATGGATTTCCTTTTCTCTCTGCAGTATTTGAAAAAAAAAAAAAAAAAAAAAAAAAACCCTTTCTGCTCTGACCTCGAGGTTCAGTTGTTACACCAACTTGCCAAACCCCTACCACACTATGAAGTGGTGTCGTTGCAATGTAAAAACAACCTGTTAGGTTACAAAAATTTAGAAAGGAATTCTAGGGGGCAGAATATATCAGGTGTTCCACATCTGTGCGTGGTAGTGCAGACATGTAATCCTGGCACTGGGGAGGCGGAGACCAGCAGATAGCTGGTGTGGTGGCTAGTTTGGTTGTCAACTTGACTACAACTGGAATTAACTAACCCCCTCCTCCAATGCCTTTCTAAACATATTGAGAGATTCATTCTAAAAGTTCTGTTATACTCTAGAGATCCATGACTAACTAGTGTTGCTTGCTGTCCTGTCAGCCTAATCTACTTGGTGGGTTTCAGAACAATGAGTTTGCCTTAACAAAAAGAAAGATGGTGCTAGAGATGCTCAGCAATTACTATAGTGATAATGTATTAATGTAAGAGAAGTGGCTTTTCTTCCAGAGGACCTGGGTTCAGTTCCTAGCACCCAATATGGTGGCTCACAACCATCCATAACTCCAGTTTCAAGGATCCACTGACTTCTTCTGGCCTCTGCAGGTTCCAGACATATTGGTGGTACACAGACATACATGAAGGCAAAACATCCATATGCATATAGCAAAAATGAAAAAAATAAGAAAGGTGGACAATGCCTGAGGAATGACATTTGAAGCTGTCCTCTAGGTTCTGCATATGCCTGCACACGTATGAACACTCCCTCCCCCCAACACACACATAAACAAAATTGAATCTGTTGATACTGGGTCATGAGGCTTGGGGCTTATAAATCCCTGAGGATTTATAGGCAGTTAATGGTTGCCAAGAGTGGAAGAGACATTTCTTTAGTGGTGTAGCCATCGGCAAGTTGTTCCCATAAATAATCTCCCACCCATGATCCTGTAAGCCACACTAATTGAACTCATCGAAGAAGGGAAAAGACACGGAAGCAGAGGCAGGGACTAGATGGGAAGAGGAAAGGAATTATCGGAATGGGGGGGCACCAGGGGTGAATATGATCAAAATGCATTATATACATGTATGCAAATACAATGAACAACATTATTCTGTAGAAATAATACATGGTAATAAAAGATCTAAAAAGAGAAAAGAAGCCCAGCCTTCTTTTGTTTTCTCTTGCCTCTATACCCCTTAGTTCAAACTAGCAGTTCTGCTAGGACGCCTGGTTACCATCCTACTTAGATTAATTACCTCACCAAATGATTGCCAGTCACAAGCTGAATGTTCTTTTTCAGGACAACTGTTCCTGTGTGTGTGTGTGTGTGTGTGTGTGTGTGTGTGTGTGTGTGTGTGTGTGTGAGAGAGAGAGAGAGAGAGAGAGAGAGAGAGAGAGAGAGAGAGAGAGAGAGAGAGAACACTTGGAGAGACATACATACCTAGAGAGATATACCCACACACATATACATACACAGGGAGAAATAGACACACATATACATACCTGCACAGAGACATGGGGAGGGGATAGGGAGAGAAAGGAGATTAAATAAGATTCGAGCTACAGCATCAAGCTGAAAACTGAGTCTTGGCTGATACAAGTGAGCTAGTTTACAAGTCATCAGGCAGAAAGGAAGAATTCTTTCTAGTTTTGCCTTTTTTGGAGGGAAGAATTTATTTAGATCTTCAATAAAATGGATAGAGCCCACCCATATTGGGCAGAACAGCCTTCTTTACTCACTGGAAACATCCTTACACACACTCTCAGAAGTAATATTTAATCAAATATATAGATACTTTGTGACCCAGTCAAGTTCATGCATACAATTGGCCATCAAAGTAAGTGATGGAGCCCAGATGCTGAAATTAAAGTCTTTGATTTAATTACAATGCTCCACTGCCTGCCCATATAAATATTATTTATTCATTCTTGTGTAAGTTGCTTAACAACTCGATGAAGACTTAAGTAGCTATTTAACTCACTAGCTTGATGATTTCCTAGTTACCATGCCTGAAACAACTTCATCAGTAACAATAACAGCAATACCAATTCTACTGTTACCAAACAGTTATTGAGAAGAACATGAAGGAATGATTATGAAAATAAATGAAATTTTTTACATTTATTTATTTATCTACTTACTCTTTCTTTAGTGTGTGTGTGTGTGTGTGTGTGTGTGTGTGTGTGTGTGTGTGTGTGTGTGTATGTTATGCACATGCCACAGCCCTTGTGTGGAGGAGGTTAGAGGACAACTTGTGGAACCATGTGGGTCCTGGGGATCAAACTCAGGTCATCCAGGCTGGTGACAAGCACTTTCACCCACTGAGCCATCTCACCAGCCATGCAAATAATTTCTAAACCACAAAGCCTGATGATATGCACTGCAATTGTAAAAATTGCTAATTAGTTAACATTTCAGATGAGAAATCTGGAAATAGAGTGGTGGATGTCACCTTAGCCTGGTTTCTCAAGTGTCTACTGTGTGCTAGATATTTTGTCTTTAGCCTTTAGTGAGACGCTCTGCTCAACATCTCCTCTGTTAGCAGGATGGGTCTGGATTAGGAATTAGGAAAGCAAGCAGACTGCAGGTGAAGGAGGAATACTTCATAAAGCATGGCCACCCCACTAATAACTAAGCTGAAGAGTAGTTAGTTATAGGCAGAGATGCTACAGAATTTACTGCAGGAGTTTATCTCTTACTGACTCACTGCCTGCCCGGGATTTCTGTTCCAGCTTTATTGTGTTTTTTTGGTGACTGCCCTACCCCAGCACTGAAATATGATATTCATTAGCTGTTCTAGAAAATCCCTGCCATAGAATCACAAACTAGGAACTTTTTATTATCCATCCATCCATCCATCCATCCATCCATCCATCCATCCATCCACCCACTTTGCCATGTAAATGAAAATAGAAACAAGAAGCTTGGCTTGCAAGCATTTGTGGTTTGGTCATGCTTGCATTTCAGGTGCTTAAAAACCACATATGCCATCTTTTAAAAGACATAAGCCTCAACCAAAGCCAGGCTTAGGATAGCAGCTTATTATCTACTGCTTTGTACGCCATAGGAAGAGGGCAGTCTGTCACTTTCTTCTCCTGGATAATGAGACAGAATGCCCCCTAGCCAGAGGAGGTGATGAACATTGAGTTATCTTCCCTCCTCTGCCCCTGGCTCTCACTGGGCCATCGGCCTGGATACTGTTTGAAAGACTGCAGGCCACAGCTTCTAAGTAAGGATGTGTTGGAGATAATGAGAAACAGACTTCTACCAGGGAAGTAAAGTTTTCCATAACTGGCCTCTGAGGCGCCTGCCCAACAAACTCAAGGCTGAGCTAATCACAGCCCTTCCTGAAAATGGATACTCAGTTTTTAAGCATATAGAAAGACTATTTTAGCCAAAATGTAATACTGAGAATAGAGGTAAATGAGTTCCTGGGTTAGAGTAGAGCTATTAGCCAATAAAGTGAGTGCAAATTTTTATTATAGAGTTCTATTGCTTAATCACATATTTCTCTAGAGGGAAAATTAAAACTTTTGTTTGTATTGAAAAGAATCTCATTTATGATTTCTTTGTGGGTGGCTTGTGTGCATGTGATATGGTGTAATTTATTCACTTATTGCACTATAAATAAACCTACAGCTTAGGTGCAAATGGTTTCAAATTGTCCTGATTTGATTTTTAGATGTCATGTTCCCTTGAATGGAAAAGAGAAGGGGAAAAAATAATGATATATTAACAGAAATGACAGTAGAAATAACATTTTCTCAGTGCTTTGCAAATTTCACTAACAAAATTTTTATCTTTTAACTTATAAAACTCTGAGAGGAGGGTCTTTGACCTACATGTCAGTGAGAGCACCATCATCCCTATTTCTTATTGTTTTAATACTTTCTCTGTGTATATACATATTGTTCCTTATGGTTTTGTATTATTACCCTAAACTTAAGCCTAACCCTATAAGACACAAACCACATATTGCCAAATTACCTCCAGTATCACTAGAAGATGTTAGTTAATAAATTAAATATAGCCCTGTTATATTACTCAAAATATTTTAAATAAATAAGGTTAGGATTTTATTTTCAGAGCATTATGTCTTTATAAAACTAAAAGTCGGCAGCATACATTTGTAAGAAAAGAAGTCAATACTCAACACTATGCAAAAATAAAAAACCTTAAAGTGATATAAAGAGCCATTGGTAGTTGCTCAATGCATATCATTTCCTTCTTTATTTGGGGACAACAATGTCTTATGTTCCCAGCACTGTGCTAGGTTGTCTTGGAGATAAAAGTCTGTTTAGGGTATGCTACCTGCCTGCATGTAGTCTGAGCTCTAACTGGAAAGACAGGGCATAGCCATCTCTGAGCCAGTCATTGTGGCCAGCCCTGCCTCGGTCATGCAGCCACCCTGGAGTGTGGGTCTGAGGTCAGGCTCGGTCCATCCAACCACACACACTGAGAAAGGAGGAGGTAGTTAGTTCCCCAATGTGAAATCAAAATATTGTTTCCAGATGGAGTGAATGGATGATGGGCAACAGATGTCTACCTTGGGTGCTTCTGACACCCGGATTGTGAAGAATTCCCAGGCACTCCCCATCCCCACCCCCACCCCCACCTCTCACTCTCAACTCCCTCCTCTCCAAGGCAATCCTGACATCATCAGTTACAAAATGGAATCTCTCTCTCTCTCTCTCTCTCTCTCTCTCTCTCTCTCTCTCTCTCTCTCATGGGTTTATATAAGTGATGGGTTAGCATAGTTGATACAGTACTATTTCAGTACATATTTCAAACATAATAACCTAAAGAGCCTTTTGTGGGCAGTTCTGAGGATTTAGCCATAATGTATAATGCAGTGTCTATGGGGATATGTGTGTTTGGAAGCCAAACTAAAACCAACAGATGAATTCTTGAGACATAAACTAAGGTTGTATGAGCTCAAGCAATGTCTAAATTGTGCAGCGGAATCTGGACAGGCTGAGACCACTCAAGGGAGAATTGCACTCAGGCTTTGAGCCTGGCAAAGAGGTAGGCACCATGATAATATCAGCTCATCAGCTGATGCTTTGGTTGGCATCAAAACCTGGCTGGTTTTCCCCATGTGCTGTTATGGTAAGAGGGTGTATTGTATCTTATGTCTCAGGGCAGCTGACTACATTTTGCTCTTGGCCTTATTCATAATTTCAAATATGCCCATCTGAAACTGTATCCCTGGTTATACTATTCTTAGCCCTCTTGTAAATCCTAACCGCCAAGTGGTGCTATTGAGAGATGGGGTCTTTGGGAGGTAATTAGGTGAAGAGGAAGGAAGAATACTCATGAATGGAATCAGTGTTCTTTTTGAAAATTTTACATTTGAATTTGATGCAAATGGGCACTTTGCTGGTATGGTAGGTCTGTGATCCACTTGCTTGCCTGGTGCCCTTAGAGGCCAGAAGAGGGAGCTGGATCCCCTGAACCTTGAGTTACAGACAGTGCTGAGCTATCATGTAGGTACATGGAATGGATGTACCTAGAAGATCAGGCTACACTCTTAGCTGCTGAGCCATCTCAGCAGCCTCAGGCCCAGCAGTCTTATAAAAAAGACCTCAGAAAGAGCTCTCCTCTTTCCACCCTGTGGGGATATAACAAGAAGACAGTGATGGGCAATCCTCACCAGAAATCAACTGTGCTGACGCACCAGACTCAGACCTGCAGTATTCAGAACCACAAGGAATATATTTCTGCTGTTTGTAAGGATCTATTTCATAATTTTTTGGTAACAGTCTGAACCAATGAGAATCATTGCTTCGAATACCAAAGCCTATAATAACTAACTTCCCTATGATTGATAACATACATCCTTAACTCACTATGGCCTATTTAAAATAGTGTTACAACCTTTTATGTAAGAAGTCACAATAATACACTTTCCTTTTCTATATTTCTAAGTCTTTTGCCATTGATTTCATGCACTTTTCTTCTCCATATAAAACCCATGCTACAGTTCGCTTTTAATAATCTTTATCCTTTGAAGATACTATAAACATTAGTATTTTGCATTTGGCCATTTCTAACTGTCTCCATCCTTTTTGCTTATCCATTTTCATTTAAAATTGAGGGAAGTGCTTGAATGGAGCAGTGGGGAGTCTTGAGTACAGCAAAATCACTTCAGAGCAGCAACAACAAATTTCATATCCTCAGTTGGTAGAGAGGTGCCGTGAGAACCAGGGGCCTGGTATCCTGAAGATGTAGCCTAGAAAACCATGGACCAGGCTTCCATAGTGGGCGCATGCCTATGGTATATGAAAGAATGTGTCTGGTCTTTCTCCCTGGTTCAGGGAAGGAACCTTTAAGCCAAAGAATTTGTCTGGTCTTTCTCTGCATCCAGGGAGAGAGAGCTACTAAGCCATTGGAATTTCCTGAGGGATAGGAATATTTGTTATTCATGGTGTGTCCTGATCAGTAATGAGATGACTCAAGACTGGGGGGAGGCCATACCAATACTATACATGTGATTAGAGGGTGGGGCTTTGAGCAGCATCTCATCCCACCTTCTGAACCTCTGGGGACAGGAGAAGGAAGTTGGCAGGTTGAGCTCAGTTCCATTAGTCATGTCTTCACACTAACCCCCAGTGCAAACTCTGGGCACTGAAGCTCTGGGTAGCTTCCAGGGTGACACATTGGTTTCCTGGGACGGTGATACATCTGATTCCCTGGGCACAATGCACAGATCTTTGGGACTCTCCCAGGCCTCTCTTTATGTAACTTTCTGTTTGATTGGTTCTAATAAATACCTTTTATAATAGAATATCAGTTATAATTATTTTCCTTTGGAGAATTCTGTAGACGGCTTTTGAGTTGGTGAGAATTGCCAAGGCCCAAGGATCCCTGAATTGGGCCTGGCATCACGTGAATTGAGGGCAGGCTTGTTGGAGATGGTGTTCTCAATTTCTGGGTTCTGAAACGAACTCCAGGGATGTGGATCAGAATGGGGCCTCACTACAGAATTATAACCCAAAGTATTCGCAGGATCTGGCATACAGCAGGACGGGGGCAGAGCAGCAGTTCTGTGCATCCAGGATAGGATCAGTGTGAAGCCATCCACACTGTCCTCAGCTGATCACAGGAAAGCCCTGTGACCAGAGCCCCACTTAGTATCATGTCCAAATGCCACAGTGAGAAGAAGGAACACAGGAGGCTCTGAGAAGGGGAAACAGCTCCACTAGGTAATGTGAATATTGCAAGTTTATCTGCTTTAAGTTAGAAGAGAATTTTTAAAAAGTGTGTGTGTGTGTGTGTGTGTGTGTGTGTGTGTGTGTGTGTGTGTGTGTGTGTGTGTGTACATGTACCAGAGGCCAAACCTGGGTATCATTCAGTTATCCACTGTGTTTTTGGAGACAGGGCTGCTCAGTGGGACTTGGGGCTTCAGCTATGCTGACTGACCAGCAAGCCCCAGGGATTCTCCTGTCTCTGCCTTCTCGGCACTGGGATCATAAGTGTGTGCAGCCTCGCCCTGCTTTCTATGTGGGTTCAGGGATAAAACTTGGCTCCTCATACTTGCTTAACAATCACTTTACCAACTGTGCCATCTCCTCAGTTCCAGAAAGTTCTTTACCATCTCTTTATTAATAAAGTTTGTCACTCTGAAGCAACAGGGTTGCCTCTTTCCTGCCCTCACCCCCAGGCTCCCACGTATATGCTGCAGTGACTAAAAGTGAATCCACCATAGAGTCTATTTTAATCTCACTTTCATGTCTCCTAGAGTTTCCTTTTGGGTTCAGCTTTCCATATCAACAGCCCCACATTTTCCTATGCTGTTGTCAAATTATGTATCAGGTGGGCTGCAGCAGAGCCACGTGGTTTCCACAAAGCACACGAACTATATCCCAGTGTCTCAGCGGTTTCCATGGGTGTTGGCCCAGGTTGTGCTTTGGGCCTTTGTGAGGTTGTGTGTGGCTTACAAGATTCACTTAAATTAATATATTAGGTGCTGGAAGGACACAGTGGCTAAGAAACTGTTTGAGACGTGTGTGTCCACGTGCACGGGTGCGTGTGTGTGGTTATGGAAGGCACTGGACAGCTTCATGTCTTATTCCTCAGGCTCTGTTCATTCCTTAACATTTTTTAAACCTATTTGCTTATTCACTTATGTGTGTGTTGAATGTGCAGAGATAGGCATGCATCCATCCTGTGGTGAACATGTGGAGGCCAGGGGACAACCTTCAGGAATCTCTCCTTCTACCACGTGGGTTCTGGAGTCACACTCCAGTCAGGCTTAGGCAGCAGGTGTCTTAACTCAACGACTAACTGCTGGCTCCACCCTTCTTTCTCGCTTATAGTGTTGGGAGTGGAATTCAGGGACTCACACATGCTAGGCAACACACTTGACTGCTTAGCTGCATTCCAAGCTCTCACCTTTTTTTCTGAGGAGGGTGCTCTCATTGTTCTAGCACGAACCAGGGCGGCTAAGATATCTGGCCACTGATCTGGCAAGAAGATGCCTGCAGATCAGAGATCCTCCTCTCTCACTTCCACAGCACTGGGATTACAAGTGTGCAACACCACTCCACATATCTGGCTTTCAGAGTGGTTCTGGGGACTACACACAGGTCCTCATGCTTGGACAACACCCTCTGATTAAGAGCTTTAAAAATTATTCATCTATTAATTTTTAAATTATAGTTGTTTTTTTCCTGATTGAGTTATAAGTTTAGTAGGGAGGAAGGAAGATAATTAACTTTAGCAGACTTCTAAAATGTCTGTATCTGTATACGTTGCAACTAGTGAGAAATAGTTGAGACTGTAGTTATGCTTGCACCCTTGAGTCCCTCTGCATCTGGTCAGGTGTCTCTGAGAGGCAGCTCTGTGTTCCTTGTCTGGTGAGGACCCAACATCAGACCATCACTCGGCATGATGTGTGGGTGGGAGAGGAAACATCCGGAGACAGGAAACGGGAGAGCCAGGCTTGCCCCTCTGACAACAGCAGTCCTGGAGAACCAAAAAGGCAGCGCAGCGCCCTCAGTGACCTCAAGGCCTTGCAGCAGGCAAGCCCTTCTTAAAGGCCTGCACTACTTGCCAGCACTAACCTACATGAATGCCGGAACAACTGAAACCCACACCACAGCACCCTTCCTTCCCTGTGTTGAAGTCTCCTCCTTGGGTCCTTCTCCCCCTCTTTTTCTCATGCTTGATATTGAACCCATTATCTTCTGTGTTTAAAATTGACTTTATGTTCATTCTTTTTTTTTTTTTTTGTATTTTGTTTTGTTTTGTTTTTCGAGACAGGGTTTCTCTGTGTAGCTTTGGAGCCTATGCTGGCACTCACTCTGGAGACCAGGCTGGCCTCGAACTCACAGAGATCCGCCTGCCTCTGCCTCCCGAGTGCTGGGATTAAATGCCCAGCCTCATTCTTTTTGTTTTTATTAACATACTTTAGTTATACAAAATAATGTGTTTCATTTTGCCCTCCTTGTACATGTATGTAACGCATTTTGCTAATATTCACTCCTGTTCTCTGTCTCAGTCACTACCCACTTCTGCTGACCCCCTCCTGTGTTTTTCTCACCTAGTCTCCCTTCTACTTTCTATTGGGTCTTTTTTGGCAAGCCAGTGAGTTTCACTGTGGTTGCTCGTAGGAGCATGGGTAAAGGGTTATTTGTAGGAACAAAAGCATGTCGGTGTCTACATCACTGAAGGAAACTCATTTTCTTCCCCCCGTTATCTGAACTGTTCCTAGATTCCCAGGGAAGCATGGGGTTTCATGAGCCCCTCTTCCTCCATGACAGTTGTTGATAGGTCTGACCTTGTGCAAGTCTTATGCAGGTACTCACAGCTGATGTGAGTTCTCGAGTACAGAGCCCATGCTATTCCCGGAAGACAGCATCCCACAGCACTCTGCCCTTCCTCCAGCTCTTTGTTCTTTCACCTCCCTCTTCTATGATGTTCCTTGAGTTTTGGAGGGGTGATATAGATGTCCCATCTATGACTGAGTGTTCAGCAATCACTTATTCTCTGCATTTTGATCAGTTATGAGTCTCTGCAGTTGCTACAGCTTCTAGCAAAATGCTTCTGTGACCCAAACTGGAAAAAGCACTAATACACTGACTGACACCAAGGTAATTATTGAGAAGGCAATTTGACCTGAACTCGGGGCTTTATAAATACTGCCAGATGCTCTACCATTGACCTGTATGCCTAGCCCTGCATCTTGACTCCCACTCATTCTACCTGATTAAACCACCTTCATTCTTTCGCAAGGCTTTATAGAATCTAGTTCTCTAGAGCTAAGCATTTCCAATCTGTCCTATCTTAAGTTCTATGTTCCCCTTTGCAGTATGGCTCATACTTCCCTCGTCTTTGAATAATTCAATGCAACTTCAGCTACGAGCATTTCTTCAGTTAGATGGGAGTTCAAAATTGGAGGAGGACTCAAATATTCTGGTTTCTTGTTTTTGCTTTTCTTAATTAAAGTTTAAGGAACTGTACTTTAGAGAGATTTGGGGAACTCTGCCCTAAGTTCATTGCATATTATTTCCATGGTCATATATGTGTACTTAGAAAAATGTCTAGTAACACGTTTCCCATATATCCCACAGATAATCCCTAGCAAGTTTATTTTTAAAATAAATAAATTAATTAAATTATATGTCTTTATGTATGACCTATTTTGGATTTTTTACCAGAACACCTTGACTTTATTGTTGGCAAAAGATGACTGATTGAGTTGGAGAGCATATATGGAACTATGTCGTCTTCTGACATGTTATGGCTATTTTTTCTTTTTTTTAATTTAAATTAGAAACAAGCTTGTTTTACATGTCAATCCCAGTTTCCTATCCCTCCCCTCCTCCCCTGCCCCCCACCGACCCCTATCCCATTTCTGCTCCCCAGGGAGGGTGAGGCCTTGCATGGGGGAATCTTCAAAGTCTGTCATATCATTTGGAGCAGGGCCTAGGCCGTCCCCAGGGGTGTCTAGGCTGAGAGAGTATCCCTCCATGTGGAATGGACTCCCAAAGTCCATTCATGTACTGGATAAATACTGATCCACTACCAGAGGACCCATGGATTAACCAGACCTCCAAACTGACATCCTTGTTCAGGAGGACCTGTGCACCTGGAGTTAGGTTGTTGGCCATGGTTTTTCCTATGTGTCTGTAGTCCACAGAAACCTGAGATAGGGTGGTAGACTGACAGATTAGAGGAAGGTCTCAAGGAGGTGGAGACAAGGGAATAATGTCTCTTATCAGAGCCATGTGGAGCAGGTTGTCCAAGTAGGTTCTATAAGGAGGAGGAAGGGCACTGGCAGTCACTGGAAGTATGGCAATGGCTATGGTGGCTTCCTCTTCCTCTTCTTCCTCCTCCTCCTATTCTTTCTTTTGTGTTTCTTTTGGGCTTTGTTGTCTTGTGACTGGTAGGCTTGAATGTTTGCTTTATAATCATTACATTGTTTCATTAAAAACATGTTTTTCTTATATGCATTGAAAGAGCCACACCTAGACTCTCACAAATAATTTTGTTTCTCACTAACATTGTGGGTTTTTCTGCCTATCTTAGTGCTTAGCTTTACTAATTTTCTTTCCATGAGAAAGAGTTCATTAAAAATTACAAAAAATACAAACCTGCTTTACGAATACCCTGAGCAGAGTTATTGTAGTTCTTTCTTTTAACCTTTCAGTATCTTCTGAGAGCTTCTCGCAGGTTTGACAAGGCCACTTTTAACATTAGGAAAAAATGATGAAATCTAAAAGCACAGGAGGTGGTCTAGAGATGCAAAAGCCCAGGAGACACAGAGTCAGCTGACGTACCCTACACTGCCAAGGACAGACTCACTCTTCTCCAGCCCTTTTTTTCTGGGCTCATTTGCGTAGGTTCTCTAGGGATCTCTTATTGCTAAGAAGAGGAAGGGATTTTTGGCTTGTAGACCACATGCATGGGCCAACTCACTGCCTGAGAGGTAGTGTTCATCATACAAAACTCTAAAACGTTCCTTTCGCCTAGATCAGCTGGACTAAGTAATTTCAGATGGAACTGAGAAGGTCCATTAGAGTTATAGTCAAGCTGAGGAATGGAAACAAATTGCTTATCAGAGTATCATTCCTAAGAAGGATCAGGCAGTACCCTGAAGCTCACCTACTCTGCTTTGTACTCTGTGGGTTTTGTTAGCTGACCACTTCATGAGGAATGTTAGTTTCTCAGTAAAGACTTGGCATTTTTATTTGTAGCAAAACATGTAGCTATTTCAGATGATTGTCCTTGGTGTTTGTAATACTGTTTGTCATCTATTTCTCTTGCTTCTCATTCCAAAAAGTATTGCAATATATGCTTCTCAAAAGAAGCTTAGCAAATCACAAGTGACTATTGTTTGGAAAGCATTTCATGACCAACACACACACATACACACACACACATATACACACATTTTGGTTCCTACTTTGGTAAAGTACAAAATATCTTTTATCATCAAGGAGTCATTTGTTCATTTTTCTTTCTTGATTGGCAAAGGAAGCCCTACTGGTGTGGTCCAACAGATGTTAGCATCTTGAGTAGAACAAAAGTTGGAGAAAGGCAGTGAATGGGCCTAGCAAGGCAGTAGTAGATGCCTGGTGTGCAGATGAAAAGTTCTTCTATGTTGAATTTATGCTTCTTGAATTTCAATATCCATAAATATGATCTGAGAGTCTTGTTGGCATTCAGGTTATGTTTTAGGAGCACAAGGATGAGACCTGAAATACCGAATTATTGTCAGGCTCCAGGAGATGCTGATGGGCAGAACCCATTCAGAATAGCAAAGTTACAGCTCCTTTCTTTGGTCTCAAGGCTTGTCAGTGGTAACAGCCTGAGCTGTACTGTGTAAGGCAGCATCTCTTGTGGACCTAAGGGAAGGGTGCCTTTCTCGCCTCCTTTCCTCTCCAACCAAGAACAGAATGGAAATAGCAGCATTTGCCGGAAATGGGTCAGCAGTATTCTAAAGGAGTAAATGGCAACTGGCAGTTGGCCTAAGTGGCCTGTAGACAGAGTAGAGATTGATGGCCTAAACCAGAGGAAGCAGAGATCAACTGACTCAGGAAAATTACATAAAACACCCCCACCTTGGAGGATTCCCAGGGAAGGAGGCTGGGGCTCAGCTTGCTTGATAAATGGAGTCTTGAGTTGCCATAAATAATAGGTAAAATGACCTTTCTTATTTATGTTTACGGGCTGGGGAGACCTGGACTTATGGGGAATGAGTCAGGTTTGAGAGTTCTGACTGAGTAGTACTGCAGAACACCTGTGTGTCTGGCTTTGCATGTGTGTTGGGAGTCATTGTGTTGACTGGCGTTTGCAATTAGCTGGTTATTATTGAGAGCAGACCAACCTGAACAGGATAGGACCTCTCCAGTAGTAGCGACCAGTGGTCCAATGAATCAACAAAGAACAAAAATGTTTTGACTGCACATTGGCTGCTGTCTCCTTGCTTGCTTCATGGCATTCCTGGAAATGGCCTTAAAAATGTTAAGGAATGAATCATTTTCTTGTCTCCTGCCAGAGGATAGCCAACATTTACCTTCCCTTTATACCCAATTGTGTTCCTGAATCTACAAGGCCGAAGGTTGACAAGTTGACTTGAAGACCAATGAATCAGCGGGGAAATTACTGAATGAATGAATCTATAAAGTGAAAAGTGAAAGAGAGGGCTTTGTCAGCATGATCCAAGCAGCGGGTGGATGGGATTCAAAAAGGGACAGTGCTGAGGCCTGGCTGCACATTTTTCCTTTCTGAGTATTAATAATTGAGAGTTGCTTAATCTGCAAGTTCCCCCTCCAAGAACCATCTGAAGAAGAAAATCCTCGGCTGAGGCAATGGCTGTGCTGGTTAAGCACTTGCTTTGCAGAAGACCTGTGTTCAAACCCTGAAGAACCCATGTAAACAAAGCTGTGTGTGGTTGTGGTGTGTGTGAGTCCAGTGTCGGGGAGGCAGAGACAGGTAGATCCTGGGGCTTCACTGGCCAGTCAGCTTATATCACTTGGTGAATTTCGTTCAAGTGAGAGTCTTTGTCTCAAAACAAACAAACAAACAACCCGAGTAGTGCCTGAGGAACAACAGCTAAGTTGCACCCGCACATACAGGAACATGCACATTAAAAAGAGAAGAGACTCATTGATCCATCCTCAACTGGGAGAAGTATTTGGAATAGATTGCTGTAGGCGCTAAGCCTTGGGAGAGGGAGGACAACCCGGGGGACAGAAGGTAGCAGTTGGCTGGAATTTGGACAAGAGATTCTTATTAAAGACACATGCAAATGGAAATGTTGCCCCCATAGCAGATGCCTATGAAGTATTTTCTGCGTGCCAGCTACTGTTCTATGGGCCTTGAGTAAGCAATCCTGTGTCAAGGTCATTGACACACCCTCTTCAGAGCTTTGAAGGTCGAAGGTACAGTAATTTAGTGTCTCTGTCCCCACCCTTCCTTCAGCATAAACTTCACTTATGCGGGGGATGGAGAGATGTGCTGTTTCTTATTTTTACTTTCTTTCATGTTTCTTCTGGTAATTCACAACTTTATCAAGTACAAATATTGATTGCTAATGGATGGGTGGATGGATGGATGGATGGATGGATGGATGGATGGATTTAGAAGTGGGTCTTGTATGCCCAAGTAGACCTTGGGATTCTGGTCTCAAATGTCTCTCTAGCTTTAGCCTCCTGAGTAGCTGGGACTAAAGACACATGCCACTACATCTAACTCCTATCAATTTTTTTAAAAAAATAGTTTATGAAATCTGCACTGTTATGATAAATCTTTCTACCACCTGCATGAGTTCCACTCACTGCAGCTGTGTTAGGTCCTCAAATAATACACAGAGACTTCTATTAGGTACAAATGTTGTTTGGCCAATGACTAGGATTTTTCATCTGTTAGCGCAGTCTTAATTATCATAAATCTATATATTTTATAAGACTTATCTTAATTAGGATGCCTTCCATTGGCGTCCTCATCCTGGGATCACATGGTGACTCTGGAGGAAGAGAGAAGGGGCCCACTTCCTTCTTGCCCTTGTTTATATGTGAGTCTCCCTGCTATGTCACTTCCTGCGGATCACCACTTCTTTACTACTTTTCCCAGAATCCTCCTGGACTCCTAGTCCCATCCAACTTGCTGCCTCATTGGCCAAACAGTACTTTATTTATCATCCAATAAGACAAACACATTCATAGAAGCACTTCTCCCATCACTACACTAAGTAAAGGTGACTTTTTAAAAGGAAGAATGGAGGAGCTGGAGAGATGGCTCAGTAGTTAAGAACACCTGCTTCTCTGCCAGAAGTCCCGAATTCAATTCCCAGCACCTACAGCATCTCACAACCATCTGTAATGACATTTAATGCCTTCTTTTGGTATGGAGATTTGCATGTTTTCATCCTTATATATAGAATACATAAATAAACTAATCTTTTTGTTTGTTTTGTTGTTGGTTTTGTTTTTGGTTTTTGTTTTTTGTTGTTGTTGTTGTTTGTTTGTTTTGAGACAGTCTTACTGTATAACAGCCTTGGTTGTCCTGGAACTAGCTCTGTAGACCAGGCTGGCCTCAAACTCAGAGATCTGCCTCCCTTTGCCTCCCAAGTGCCATTACTGCTCCACAGCTTTTTTTTTCCACATTTTTTTTTAAAGAAAAGAATAAATGAAAAGTTTTTATTTCTTTTGTGAAATTTGGTGACTTTTTCCTTTAAAAAAGTGTGGGGGCTAGAGAGATGGCTCAGAGGTTAAGAGTACTGGCTGCTCTTCCAGGGGTCCTGAGTTCAATTCCCAGAAACCACATGGTGGCTCACAGCTCTTCTGGTGTGCAGGCAGACCTGTAGATAGAATCCTCATATATATAAAATAAATAAATGTTTAAAAATAGAATTGTTTTAAAAAATGTACGTGGTGGTCTTGGGTTTGGGGGGGCGTCAGTCAGACATCAATGTTGGTTGTCTTTCTTCAGTTCACTTTTACTTTTTGAGATGGAGTCTTTCACTGAGCCCAAAGTTCATGAATTTGGCTAGGCTGGCCAATAAATGAACTTCAAGCCTCTGCCTGGCTCGGCTCTCAGTGCCGAAGTTACAGGTGTGAACTGCCATGCTGGGTTTTTCATGTGTGTGCTAGGGATCTAGCTTGGGTCCTCACACTTGCACAGCAGGCACTTTTCCAACTCAGCCATCTGCTAGCCCCATGTGCCAAGCAGTGTAGAGCTTTACCCAGCTCTGTGGTGTAGTCCAAAATGAATTCCCTTGATTTTACAATTGCCCCACCCCCTCTGTCTTCCCCATCTAGTTTGTTAAAGCACAGATGAAATACGGAAATGGGTGTGTTGATCAACCAGATTCGTGACTCAATATTTATTGAAAATTAATCAAATTTTCCTTTGCCAGCCATTAATAGACCTGCCTCGCTGGGAGTTAGACAATGAAAGCCGCTAACTGCCCGAAGCCATGGTCAGCCCTGTTCTTCTAGCTGCATTGTCTTTGCTGATTCTTGATCTCTTTCCAGTGGCAGCATTATCTTTAGTCTAGGGAAAGCCTTACCATGCCCTGTCACAAGAATAGTGGAGAGGCAGAGAGAAGTAAAGAGAGAATACAAATGGGAAAATTAATCACAGATTTTGACCAAGTGTCTCTCCATGTGACCTTAAATTCTTGCTTAGGAGACATAAGGAAGGGGAATGTTGGGTTTCCTTTTGTGTCATTTTAGAAAAATCAAACAAACTGGTCTTGGTGACACAGGGAGTTCTATCTGTGAGGAAGACAGAGGGGAAACAGGTTGAGGGCCAATATCTGGGACTTAGAGTTTTGCCTACCTCCACCTACATCGGACCCACATATTTAGTAACATTTCTGAGTCAGAATGGTTAGGAAAGTTTTCATGCCCTCGATTTTTATCTGCATTTGGCTAAGTTTGTGAGTTGCCATGAGGAAATAAACAAACAAATACAGCTCTCTCGATTTTTCACCCCGACACACCACTCCCTGCAGGACCAATGAGCCGTTTCCCTTGACTTCCTTCCTCCCCGCTGCCCACTCTGCTTGGCAGTCATGTTGACCAGGACCTCAGTGCTGTGTCATTATGGAAAAGAAGCTGGGGAGATGGCACCGTTGAACACTGGATTCTTGTGCTTGGATCCCTGACTGCTTGTCCTGGACCCCAGCCTGCAGTCTCAGGAGTCTGAGGCCAGACCAGACCTGGCCTTTGTGGGGAATGAAGGAGTCTGGCAATGCAGGTCATACACTAATGAGCCGATGTGCTCCTCTGACGTTATGAGTCTCTTCTGGTAACTGGACTTCTGCTCTGACCTGTCATCCAGCTTGTCTTGTCACCTTGGACTTGTGTCCCTGCTGTGAATTTCAGTTTGTTTAGACTTTGGTCATTTCTCTGAACTTTATCCTGTCAGCTAGTTGGAATCTACAGAAATCCCTATTTTGACCATTAGCTGGCTACCTCTTTACCACTTTGTGTTTTACCTTCTCCTTGGGGCTTGTCTGTTTGTCTACCAGGCTCCTGCTTCTCAGAGGCTAACTTTGCCAAGACTGACCTATCGGATCTATCTCAATTGTTTAGCAAGTAAACCCTAATTCCAATATTAAAACAAACAGCCAGGCAGCATGTTGGTGGACCCCTTTAATCCCAGCACTTGGGAGGCAGAGACAGGCAGATGTCTGTGAGTTCTAGGCCAACCTGGTCTACAAAGCAAGTTCCAGGACAGCCAGGGCTGATATATATATATATATATATATATAATATATATATATATATATATATTCTGTCTTGAAAAACCAAAAGAACCAAATAAACAAACAAAAACCCACCAAAAAACAAGATTCTCCAATATTGCTACAACATGGAAAAGATAATATATATATATATATATATATATATATATATATATATATGCAAAGTCCTCAATCCTACTAGCTCTTATTTGTATATTCTACCTTTCCTGGTTAGAATTTATTATGATTTGACACAGCCAAGAGTTACCCGAGAAGAGGGAATCTCAAATGAGGAATTGCTTTACTGGACTGGTCTGTAGGCATATCTGTGGGACATTGTTTCGATTGCTAATTCATTCATGCAGGAGGGCCCAGCATACTGTGTGCAATGCCTCCTCCAGGCAAGTGATCCTGGAATGCAGCAGAAAGCTACCTGAGTAAAAACTAGTGAGTGAGTCAGAAAGCAGCATCCCTTCATGGTTTGGGCTCCAGGTTCCTGCCTTGAGTTCTTGCTCTGATATTCTTCAAGGATGGACTGTGACCTGGAAGGGAAAGGTGAAGTAAACCCTTTCCTCACCTAAGTTTCTTTTGTTCAAGGTGTTAAATCACAGCAACAGAGTGAAATCAAAGCACTACCATTTGCTTGAGTCTTGGGAGATTCCCCTCTAAGTGAAAAGACTGTTGCTGCTTAATGCAGCTCAGTTGATAGAGGGATCACCTAGCATTCAGGAAGTCTTAGGTTTGATTCCCAGAATGACATAAATTGGAGTGTGGTAGTGTATGCCTTTGATTTCAGCACTTGGAAGGTGGAAACAGAAGGATCAGACATTCAAGGTCATCTTCTACTATACACAAGTTTGAGGTCAGCCTGGTCTACCTGAGACACTATCTTAAAAAAAAAAAAAAAAAAAAAAGGGCCGGGTGTTGGTGGAACACGCCTTTAATCACAGCACTGTGAGTTCGAGGCCAGGCTGGTCTACAGAGCTAGTTCCAGTACAGCCAGGACTACACAAAGAAACCCTGTCTTGAAAAACCCAAAATAAATAGATAAATAAATAAATAAATAGATCCATTAGATTTAGGGAGGAAAAACAGAGTTTGTCCAATTAAAAGCATTTATTTGTAAGGAAGATGCTAGTTTACAGCTGCAAGAAGATGACAGTAGGGGAGCTTAGTTTCAGGAGTATCTAGACCTTTCTTGGGGATATTCTGTAGCTTGCTTCATGATGCTTTTTGACTGTTCTTCTTAATGAAAATGTCCATGGTTCTTAGAGAGGCAATCTAAGGAGACTGGCTATATTTATAGATATTTACTATCGACTACATCAGCTCTGGTTCATACCATTTGGTAGACACCCCCCCCCCCGACTCACTTTAGTGAATTGGAGCCATTCCTCAGAAAAGGGCTGGGGACGTGAACCAGCTCTAATCTTGCTGTTCTTGTGCACCATGCCTTTCCAGCTCCTGGATCAGCATGTACCTTGGTTCCCTCCAGCACAGCTGGCATATCCTTAGAGATGATCTCCAAAGCCTTGATTTTCAATAAAGAACATTAAGCAAAGAAGGAACATACAACTAGAGAAAACACTTAATGAAGAAGACATGTTCATCTTCATGTCACATATCTTGTCAGATGCCTCTCTTGCCTTTCTCAGGGTTGGATCCACGTGTCAAACACATACTGGGTATTGGTGGCACTTGCCTTTAATCCTAGTACTCGGGAGGCAGATGCCCACAGATCCCTGTGAGTTCAAGGCCAGCCCAGGTCACAGAATTAGTTCTAGGACAGCCAGGGCTACACAGAGAAACCCTGTCTCAAAAAACAAAAACCAAATGAACGAACAAACAAAACAAAACAAAAATTCGTAACAAAATCTGAAAGTAACTTTTTTTTTTTTTTTTGGAAAGGTCTGCCTTTAGTATGACACTTTTGTGACTTTCCTCAATGAATGATTTTGAGATCTGTCTTTATTTTTTCCTGTTTCCTTCCTACAAGAATAAATCCAACCTGATGGTGTCAAACATCTAGTCTCTCGGGAGCATGGTATGGAAATGTAACATTTATTTCTGGGGTTGGCACATCTAGTAGCAGGAGATTTGTCCTGTTAGCCGAGGCTATGATAGCTGCAGTTTATGTCTTGTCTATACCAGTGTGACTTACTGCCATGACTCCTGTGTTATAATACGATTCAGCATCAACACATCCAGATTGCAAATGGATGATCTGCTAGGCTCCATGGACAGGCATTTGTACTGAAGTTGTCTGGTTCGTTATTTAACACAAGTCACCTGGAATTCTCTTGGGAAAGCATTGTGACCAAATACGCTTGACTAACAGTGCCTAGTAAGTCATCATTTTGCACACCCAGAATGCCGAGTACCTCATTTTTGACTCTGAGAAACTGGAGAAAGATTAGTTTAACTCTACAAAACCCACTATTTTCTCAAACTTGGTGAATGGTGGAACCCTTTCCTTACCTCTTCACATCCTAAAGAAGTAGCTTTTAGTGGAGCATTCTCCACTAAGGAAATGATGGTTTAGTGTCCAAGTCTAACTATGGAGATGTTATCTGTCTTTTTTTTTCTTTTACAAATGAGAAGACAGAACCATCTCACTGGACTTGACCCAGCTCTGGCTGACACCATGACTGGCCTGTAGGAGACTCTAAAGCAGAAATACAGCCAAGCCATCCTTTGATTGCCAGCTGACACAAATGATCAGATCACAAATACTATCATAAGGTACTTCTTCATTTGATTTAATTTCCCCCTTTGCCTTTTAAAAAGCTCTATCCTTTTGTTATCCTCTCATAATTAGAGTGAGGATGGCTGATCTTCAAGGTTCTTTTACCACTTTGTTTGTTGTTTTTGGTTTTTCCCCCGAGACAAGGTTTCTCTGTGTAGCTTTGGAGCCTGTCCTGGGACTTGCTCTGGAGACCAGGCTGGCCTCGAACTCACAGAGATCCGCCTGCCTCTGCCTCCCGAGTGCTGGGATTAAAGGCATGCGCCACCAACACCCGGCTCACTTTCTTTGTTTTAAAAGAGTTACGTTTTTATAATATCCATCTCCAACTTTTCACTAAAAAGAGTGGCCATGTAGCCAAATGAACATACCCTATCTGACATTGAGACAGGACAGATAAATGCTTAATAAAAAGAATGAGGCAAATTCAGAGGAAACAGAAATATATCCTTTCTAAATATTTTGTATCTTGCAATATTTTCTTCCTTTCTGTGCATTACCTCTACCACTACATTAGAAAGTCTAAAAGAGGTAGCATAAGAGTGAACCAGTGTATAATAAAATGTCTGGCAACAGTGGGAAAAAAAGGTTCTTTCCTCCTCTAGGTGTGTTACTGCTCTTCAAAGCACAGAAACAGAGCGGGTTTTTCCTTATCTTTCAGTTTGTAACACTCCCCCCCCCCCACAATATTGACTGGCTAAAACCTCTGATTTGCCTAGAGTGGCTCCAGTTAGGAAATTGCATGAAGACTAGGTTTGAAGAGCAAGATGGGGTAGAATGGAATGGGTCAGTCAAGAACGGAACTGGGTTAGACCTAGAGACCACAGTCCTGCAAGGTTTAAGCAGTTCTCTACTAACGGATTTTAGTAGTTTTGGTTCTGCATAGAACGTGCCTTGCCCTTGCCCAGTGAATCAAATGTTGCTTTGCAGGAAATAAACAAAAAAACAAAAACAAAAAAAAGAAAAATACTTCTTCTTCATTAGGTGGAAACCCCAACTTACACAATACGGAAAGCCCGAAGCCCAACTTGTGGATAAACATTTTATTTGGAGTCGTGTGCTATTGGTGTAATTGTCACAAACTAATACTGTCAGGGTGTTTTTAACCCTGCGATGCTGGGCTCATTTGAGGTAGCAAGCAGACTATGTGCAGTATGCAGCACTTGCCGTGTGTTAGGCACTCGCTGGAGGATGTCACAGAATCTTGACTCCACTGAGTAGCATGTGAGGAGTCCAAGGCCCTCTTGGTTTCTGCACTCCACATGTCTGGACATCTGAATGTTTCTACTGTAGAGTAGAGCTACTATTTTCTGCACTGCCTACTTCCAAGTTGCCCCTCCACGCCAGAGCTGCCCTTGACTTGCTGTGAAATCCTAAGGTTTGACAATGCCCTTGGTGGTTCTGTGAGCAGCCGTCCTGCTGACCGTGAGGAGCGCAGGGGGCTGGCTTCTGGAAATCAAGGGATTTGCTATGAAAAGTCCTGACAAAGGTGCTTCACTCGATTTTCTCACAGATAGAACTGAATTATTGGAATACTTACAAGAGGCCAGATTTTTCTGGTGGATTTGTGAATTGCACTTTCCTGCAACTGGGTGGAGAGAGATGGCTCAGTGATTAAGAGAGCATTCTGATCTTGCAGAGGACCTGAGTCCAGCTCCCAGCACCCATGTGACTTCAGCTCCAGGGGGATCCTACATTTCTGGCAAGCGCCTACACGAATGTGCATATACCCTCCTTCCACAGGTGTGTGGGGGAGGTGAGGGGGTGAGGGGGGACCACAAATATGCCAGGCACAGAGAGCTTAAGTGAGAAGTTTTATTAGAAAAGGGGGGGGGAGGTAAAGAGACACAGAGACAGAGAGAGGACAGAAGAGAAGACAGAGACAGGAAAAGACCTGTCTGCCCCAGGGGAACCACGGAAAGAGAGCAGGGAAGAGAAGAGAGCAGAAAAAGAGGAGAGCCGAAAAGGAGAGCGAGGAAGAGAGCTTGAAGGAGAGTTTAAGTGGGCAGGGGGTCTGTCTTTTAAGGGGTCCTTTGCACCTGCGTGCAAACTACGCAATCATGGAACTCTAGGCTGACCAGGGTACTGCCTGAGTGCATTCTGTCAGGTGAAGGGGGCCAGCATGATGCCTGAATCCTTACAGTGAGAGTGGGGAAGGGAAGGATAGGAGGTTGCAGCCTTTTGGGGGCCTCGTATTTATTATTGGAAAGGGGGGATGAGAGCAAGGTTTTAGGGAGCAGGGAATCTTTTATGAGACGGTGTCCTAGGATTTACAGAGTCGAAACATGGAAAACGACGATGCCATGTTGTTTTAGGAGATTCCAGAAGGACAGGGTGGGGGGGGGGGATGTGACAGCTACTGTTGGGTGTGGTCATTAGGCTGCTAGTGATTGATTGCTCTGAGATCAGGGTGGAGAAAAGATCCTTTCCTGGTTTTCTGCACTGTCCTGGAGGCTTATGCTGCTTGGATGTAGCTGAGGTAATAACACAGGGACAAGTAGGATGCACGGTGGGAAAAGGCTAACTGAAATTGGGTTTTCTTTCAACTCGAAAACTTAGAGTGAGCCATGTGTTGACTTGGAAAATGAAGAATCCGATAGTGGTTTTGTGCCTGTAGTGTTAAAGGAAAGTTCCAAGGATATTTGCCTTGTATACCTTGCCTCAGATACTCTGGGGTTGACTGAAGAGATTTGTGCATAGAGTATGCCTATTAGCTAGCCTTCTAGGCTACCAGGACCGTTCATTAGCTATCTTATTTTCTCTGCTAGCTCATATCTGTTTTAAGCCAACATCAACTCCCAGTGCCATTCCTGAGCCTCGAGGAAAAAAAGAGGATGCCAGGAGGTACTGCCTGTGGTGTCCTCTCCTTTTTCTTTAAGGCTACTCTGTAACTCTGGCTGCAAATCAGAACCTGGAAGGGCTTGAAAAAAGTCTCTGTGTTCATGGGCCCAACTCCCAGTCTAGTAATCAGCATCTCAAGAGGTAGAATTCAAACAAAGGTGATTTTGAAATTTCTCTATTTAATAGCCAATGAGAGCTGTTGGTCATAACCAATGAGAGCCATTGGTCTGGGACACCCAGCTATAATTCAGAACTGGAGGCTGTGCTGGGATGGTTAGACTCTCTATGCTGAGAGATAGGCTCTCTTTTTAAAGCCTCGTTATTAACATTCTAAGAAGAAGGATTTGAGCAGCCACAGGCGCTTGATCGTAAAGCAGAAAGGGTCAGACAATGAGTGAGGGCATGAGGGTGGCCGGGTTTGACAAAAGGAAAGGAAGGGAATTTACCGTCTTCTGGAATATGTACTGCTAGTGATGCTGTCTAAAAGTCGAGACTGATATGAATGATTTAGTCCTTCAGGGAGATTCTTTGCAATGAAATCAATTTCACCTATCCTTTCTCTGCATAGTCAGCCTGAGATGGTCAAACCTCGGGAGTAAAACTGACATTAGAAACAGAAGCAAAGAGAAAGTTCTGATCTTCACTACTGTGCTGCTGATAAAACCTAAAATTGATCGAGATGCCCCTTGGGAAGACGGAAGCAAACTTAGGTCTTGTTGCTGCCGAGTGTTATAATAATTTCTTTTGTGTGTCCTACTCAAGAGATATGTAATCTGCATTTAATCAGCACTCAGACAAGGGACTAGAAGCTTGGGGTTTTTTAAAAGCTGCTTCTGGATAAAGAGTCAAAGGCTGTATTGCAAGCTCACTGGTTGTTTTTCCTTAGGAAGTTTTGGTCTTGGGCACAATGACATGGCAGGCTCAAGAGTTCTGTCCTTGGTATAACTGGAATGACCTTAGTCCAGGTTTGCCCCCAAAGGGCTCCAGCCTATATCTGTTGCTTCAGCTTAATTACCAAAAACCTACATTTTCATTTTAAATGTGTTCTGTGTCACCCTGGTTATCACAGAGTGGACCTCTGGGCCCAGAAGAAGAGCCCTGTGCTCCAGTGCTATCTCTTCCGCTAATGAACTCTATATCTATACTCTTAGATGCTTCATTTCCTTTCTAGTTACATAAAGGAGAGATCTAATCCAGGGATCTGCGATCTTACCTCTTGGTCAGGGGACAATACCACATGCACATCTTTTGTGTGGCTTTTGTATATATGCCAGCACATATATCTTTGTGTATTTTTTTTTCTGGAGACAGTTTTGATAGCTGTCTTTATATTTTCAGAGCTTCATGATTACAAAATGGTAAAGACTCACAATGGATGAAACCTGCAGAATTCGTTACTTCTGTCAATAGGAGGCTTTTAAAAAAAGAACTTAGAAGGCAGTTAAAATATTGTGCAAGAATATTTCCACAGTGAAAATTACACCATAATTGATTTTCCTTGTACCAAACAAGTAAATGGGATCTTATTTTTAAGAGACAGGCAGCCCACACATTGCAATGATAAAAGGACTCTCCAGTGAGACAGACAGGAACCCTGCAGATGGGAACACAGAGGTGTCTCTTGTGGGAAGAGCACTGGAAGGCAGGAAAGAGGCCCCCTAGGAGGAAGCAAGGGTCTCTGTGATTCACAAGACAGCCCCCAAATGTCTTGAGCTTCTTGTGTTAGCTGGCTAGAAAAGAGGATAGACAATAAACAGAGAAATCGTTGTAGATTAAGAAAGAAGACAGTGAGCTAGGGCTCTGCAGACATGTTTTCTGCTTTGCCATTTAACTGCTGTGTGACCTTGGATGGATGGGTTTCTTGGGTTGCAGAACCAGAATGAAGCTGCATGACTTAAACTGCATGATATGGGCCCCAGCTTGCTCATTTCTGCCTACTTCCCCCTTTGGCTGAGCCTGATGGAATCTTCCTCCCCCGACCTCAGAATTAGCCAATTTACCAAAGGCCTTGAAATACCGTATCTTTTTCCGTAAATCACACTTCATTATGAATATTCATTTGCTGAGCCTGTAATCAGGAGTCTGAGGCAGGGGGATTGTAAATTCATAGTCTGCCTGGGCTGTGGAGTGAGTTCAAGGCCAGTCTGGGCAAGTTAGTGAGACTCTGTCTCAAAATAAAAAGTTTGAAACAGAACTTAAGCTATAACTCAAGGATAGAATGTTTGCCTAGCATTCCTGAGCCCTAGACCAACTTTTCCACAAACAGCACCCGGTCAAGACCTTCCTACTTTCAGCCTCTCATGTCGGGGAGGTTTGAAGATCAACAAGGGATGTCCTATGGGTTCTTAATTTTCTTAAACATTAAGCATCAATCATTCTTGTTCTCTCTTTCTGGAAGAGAAATCATGCATTTTCAGTCTTTTGAGTGTTCACATTCTTGAGAACTGGCAAAAATTATGGTTGTTTCTGGCACAGTAAAGACTATATTTGAGAAAGCAGGGATCTTGGTATTGGAAAGATGTCACTTTGGCCATCCTATCAGAGATTGCTCTCTTTCCTCCTGATCTGTTGGAGAGACAGCTTCTCTTTTAATCCCCCCAAAAGGAAAGTGCTGATGAATCATATAATGTTAGGGGAACTCCAGGAAGGAAAACCAGAATTTGTTGCCTCGTCCCACTCATCATTTTTCAAAGGAAATGATTGTCTGGATCTCTCTTTTAAGTTGATTGCTTTGGGGCTGGTGGAGACAAGATATCTAGGTTGTTCATCCACCCTCAACATGGTGTCTACAGTCAGCTCATTCATCATTTTTGGCACATTCCCTTTGGTGGATAAATGGCATCCAGTTGAATTCCTTCTGATGATATATAGAGGCACAGGAAATTTGGGAAGCAGAGATGACATCTACACACAATAGTCGTGACATAAACTTTGGGGAGGGGATTCATTCTCTTGGTTGAATTTATGCACAAAAGAGGGAAGTATGGAATACAATAGATAACTACCATAAAAATAAATAGGCAATGAAGGAATTCTGTTTGCTCTGTACTGGTTACTTTCCACCTCTTCTCAGTCTTGATATATGACCTATATTATCCACAAGATGGTTAGGAAAAAGGAGGTTGTGCTGGGAATAAAAGGAATTTAGCATGTTGAGGAAAATAAAAGGAAAAAAATTAAAAAGATGCAAAACAAACAAGGGGTGAGAAGGCAATCCAGGCATTAGTGGCATCCAAAGCCATTGCCAGGAGGGATGGAGAACGTAGGTAGTGTTGGTGTAGGCAGGAAACTGGGGTGTTAGATGCATGAATAAAAAGACGTGGAGTGGCAGCAGGTGCTTGGAATGGAGAGGGAGGAGCTACTTTCCTTGGCCAAAACCAGGAAAGGGGGGATCACACTTTGACTTCTTCCTTCCTCTAACACTCCAAAGGTCTAGCTAGCATCTTCCATTGGCTGACCCTAACAAGGAAGCCAGCTATTTCTGTTTTCCTTTCTTTTTTTATTTATTCTTCTCTCATATATTACATTCTGGCAGCTGTTTATCTACTCTTCCTCCATTCCCTTCAGAAACGGGCAGGCCTCCCAGAGATATCAACCAAACATGACATATCAAGTCACAATAAGATTAGGCACAAACACTCATATAAGGCTGGATGAAGCATCCCAGTAGGAGGAAAAGGGTCTCAAAAGTAGGCAAAGATTTAGACACAGCCCCTGCTCCCACAGTTAGGAGTCTCACAGAAACACCAAGCTACACAACCATAACATATTTGCAGAGGACCTAGGTCAGGCCCGTACAGGCTTCCTGATTGTCACTCCAGTCTCAATGAGTCCTTATGAGGCTTGGTTAATTGATTCTGTGGACGGTGTTCTTGTGGTGTCCTTGACCCCTCTAAGCCAGCTGTTTTTAACTGAGACCCAAATTGTTACATTAATCTTGTTAAACTCAAACTCTGTTGGTTTGGTTGTTTTACTTCTAAGTTGGAAATTTGTTTTGATATTCTAATTGTTTTATTGTGTGCTTATGTTTAAGTAGCAGTCCGATGAAGGTAATTTGTCAATGTTAAGAGCTCATGATAATGTGTTTCCTTCAGAAGAAGGGTATATATGATTCGAATTTGATAATAAAGATATAAAATTTTGATATGAAGATTTGCAAAGGTTTTAACTGTGGAAACTAAGAGAGTCTCAGGA
Organism: Cricetulus griseus; assembly: GCF_003668045.3. Lineage (NCBI taxonomy): Eukaryota > Metazoa > Chordata > Mammalia > Rodentia > Cricetidae > Cricetulus > Cricetulus griseus. The sequence goes on along the minus strand of NC_048595.1, from coordinate 425,330,201 downwards.
TAATCTACAACTTGGGTTGTAAGAGCATGGAAAACTCTGAATGTTGTTAAGATGACTATTTTAGGTTGAACTGAAAAGGGAGGAGGGCGACTTAACTATAATGTGTAGACAGATTTTACTTTTATATCAGCAATATTTAACAAAATGTTTAAAAATACTATCAACGATAAGTTGAGTCACTCACTTGCCCCCAGAGTTGATTTACATAGATTTTTTTTCAGTGTGTTCTTTTCAAACAATGGGCTCTACAGCTTTTTCTGCTAATCATCAGGAATTATTTTTGATAGATCTGAAGGTGACCTCCCCTGACTCCCAGGGCAGGCTGGGAACAGCTAGCTTGAGTCTCTAATGAGATGAGATGTGCAGACCAGAAACAATGTGACCCTGGACTGGGTGATGCCTTTTCTTCATTACAGAAACCCTTATTCTAGATTCTTGTCTTTCACACACAAAAAAGAAACCCCAAATCAACAGGTCTTTACCGGGTCCTCCATTTGTTGAAGTATAAATCACGTTTCAGTAAATCAGAATAATCTTTAAATCTAAAATAATCATGAAGTATCTTGAATATATATAAAAAAAAAACAGTACAACGGGTATTGGTACATCTGGTTCCAAAAACTTCTGGTATTTTGTTATGTTCATTTTAGATTTCTCCCCCATCTTTTTAAGAAAAAGAATAATGTGTTACACATAAAACTGCTCTAACTATAATATCCATCCCATTTCTTTCTTTGCATGTAAGTTTCCAATGAGAATTTACCTTTGACTCAAGAATTGCTTTGAAAAATTTAGACATTCTAAATGCCTGGGATTTATTGGCTATCTTTTGGATACATTCTTGTTAGAAAGTATAGTCCATTTGTAAAAGTCATTGATAATTTTCCATTATTGGTTACATGTATGAGTTTCTTGGCTACACATATATTTATGTACTTATATGTGCCTGGTGTTCAAGGAACCCAAAAGACAATGTCATATGTTCTGGAACAGATGTTACAGACAGTTGTGTGCTGCCATGTGAGTGCTAGTAATTGAACTCAGGCTCTCTGCAAGAGCAGCCAGTACTCTTAACTACTAAACCATCTCTACAGCCCCTTATTGATATTTCTTGGGGAAAAATTGCTTTGTTTCCCATGCAATTTTTTAAGGTTTATTTTTGTTTTCATTTGTGTGTATGTGTGTGTGTGTGTGTGAGTGCCTATGTGTACAGTGCTTGTAAAGGCCAGAGTAGGGTATCGCACACCCAGGAGCTGGAGTAACAAGTAGCTGTGAGTCACCCAACAAGGGTGCTGGGATTTGAACTCTTGGTCCTCTGGGAGGGCAGCACTCTGGGAGTGCTTCTAATTACTGCAGTATTTCTCTATTTTCTCAACAATTCTGCCTTGAAAATCATTTTTTCCCCCAGACCTTTGAAGATACTATTTCATTTTGTTTTTTTTCTGGTCTTTGTGGTTTCTACAAAGATGTATACTGAGTTCATTGTTTTTTGTTTTTGTTTTAGGAAAAGTTTTCTTGTTCTCATTTATTTTCTCCTTTGGGTTTAAATTTAAAAATTGTGTTTATTTGTGTGTGTGTGTGTGTGTGTGTGTGTGTGTGTGTGTGTGTGTGTGTGTGTAGGGGTGATACGACTGTGTGGAGGTCAGAGGTCAACTTGCAAGAGTCAGTTTTTTCCTTCAACCACACAAGTCCCAGGAATGACTTGGCACTCAGATTTGGCCACAAGCACTCTTACCTGCTGAGCCATCTGGAAGGAACATGGTGCTTCACAGGTTTGATCCAACGTATATAACTATAGATTTAGCTACTTTGCCCCCTGCTGGTTCTGTGCACCATCTTCTATGTGAAGATTTGTGTTGTGAGTGTGTGTGTGTGTGTGTGTGTGTGTGTGTGTGTGTGTGTGTGTGTGTGTGTGGTATTTTTAAGTACACATAAAATGTCTACCTGTGAGTTTTTGCATCCTTCAAGGAGTTTTAGGCAGTTAATCCAATTTCAAAGTGGAGAAGTCGTATATCCCAAGAAAATGTTCATTCCGTTTTTCAGCCTGGCTTGTTTCCTGTGGGAAACTTCACCTTTTCCATTCTTCTCTCAGAACCGAGATGAGCCTGGCTGCTGTTTCTCTGCACTGGTAGGTAGACATGGCTTGTTCCTTTAAAGAAAAGCTGGGGCTTCCTCAAATCATGGTCATGTAGAGATCTCAGCTGGAACAGTCTTTGTGTAGCGCCAACCCCCCAGGGTCTTATCTGTCTAAATCATGAGTCTATTTCTAAGTCTGTTCCAGGCTCTGCACCTGTAAATGCAGGACAATGGCCACATCAGCTTCCACTCTCTGACTTTCTGATACATCTTTCTGATGAGCTCAGCTGTGAGTTTAAAGAATTGCGTTTTATTCAGCATTTCTAGATACTTATCCTTGAAAACATGCTACTGCAGCTCAGTGGTACATGTTGAACAACATGTTATGTCCTATGGCTTCTTTATAAGAATGATTAGCATTTCTAGATACTTATCCTTGAAAACATGCTACTGCAGCTCAGTGGTACATGTTGAACAACATGTTATGTCCTATGGCTTCTTTATAAGAATGATTAATACGTTTATAGAGTTGAGATGTAATTATACAGTACTCAACTGTGTAATTGAGTAGTTTACACTAAAAATATTTGTTCAATGGAATGCTTGGCTCCAAAGATCTAATTTTTAAAAATATCTTTAAAAAATTTATTTTTATTTATATGCATGGTGAATGTCTTAGGGTTGCTATTTCTGTGATGAAAAACTATAACCAAAAAGCAAGTTGAGAAGGAAAGGGTTTATTTGGCTTACACTTCAGCATTTCTGTTCATCACTGAAGGAAGTCAGGGTGGGGACTCAGACAGGGCAGGACTCCGGAGAGAGAAGCTGATGCAGAGGACATGGAGGTTTGCTGCTTACTGGCTTACTCCCCATGGCTTGCTCAGCCTGCTTTCTTGTACAACCTAAGACCATGAGCCCAGGGATGACCCCACCCACAGTGAGCTGGGCCCTCCCTTATCAATCACTAAGAAAGTGCATTACCTTTAGATTTTATGGAGGCATTTTCTTAATTGAGATTCCCTACTTTCAGATAACTCTAGTTTGTGTCAAGTTGTCATGAGACTGGTCAGCACAGTGTGTGTTGGATGAGCGTATGCCATGTGTGTGAGGGTGCCCTTGGAGGCTAGAAGAGGCTGTCAGATCTCTTAGAGCTCAATTTCCAGGTGGTTGGAGCTGCCCGGCATGGGTGCTGGGAACTGAACTTTTTTTTTTTTTCTTTTTGTAAGAGTAGCAAATACTCTAAACTGCTGGGCCAGCTCTCTAGCCCCCTAAATTCTTTTTAAAATAAGCCCCATCCCTCAAACTTCCAAAAAAATTGTTTAAGAACTATTCTTCAGGACTGGAGAGATGATGGCTCAGCAGTTAGGAATATGGATTGCTCTTGCAAAGGACCCACACTTGGTTCCCAGGCTGCTCTCTGCCTGTATGTCCTGTAGCAGGAGGTTCAAAGCTTCTGGCATCTGCAGGTGCCAGCGCTAATGTGCACACAGAGACACATAATTTAAAGTAATTAAGTAATAAAAAATTAAAAGAAAAATTCTGTATTCTCTCTCTATATATATATTTAAATTACACAATAAACATAGTGTGACTATTGACAGAAAAGGAAACAGTTATAATAAATTTCTGCTTATTTATTTATGTTTTATGGTCAGATCCTATGCATATTGTTTTGCCTTTCAGGGCAGATGAATTGTTAACTGTGTAAAATGAATCAACTAACAAACATGGTTTGTTCCACGATGCTCCGAACTCTTTTAGAACCAAAGCAACCAAGACACAGTGAAGAAAGACTGAAACAGAATTCTGAGTCCAGCACCAAACTGATACAGTCAGAGCTAATCACATCTGATGGGATGCTCCTCGATTAGAGGTAGAAAGGACACACTCTTTGCCATCTGCCATGAATGGTCCAACTCATTTGTGAAACTATTCTTCAAGAATCGGTAGCTCTATTTTTATTTTTTATTTGTATTTTAGTTTATTGGTTTTTCAAGACAGGGCTTCTCTGTGTAGCAATGGACATCCTGGAATTCACTTTGTGACTAGACTGACGTCGAACTCACAGAGATCTGTCTCTCTACCTCCCAAGTGCTGGGATTAAAGGCATGTACTGGCTTAAGGGACTGTAATTTAAGACAATTTGTTTTCTTGGGGGAGTGGTCCCAAATTGGCCCTTCTGTCTTGAGAATGAATGTTTAAGCTGAGTGAAAAGAGAGGAGATAGAAATATATATGTATATCTATGCATATATATATAGCATGTATATATATGCATATATATGTATGAGAGGGAGAGAGAGAGAGAGAGAGAGAGAGAGAGAGAGAGAGAGAGAGAGAATGGTTGAATGGATAGAGACCCAGAGAGAGCCTTCTACCAGCCTTCTACTAGAGCTGGAGTTGATCTTTTTTCTTGTATGTGCTTGTTGGGGGAAGGAAGAGATTTTTGAACCTTATTACTAGTTTCCTTTCTTCCTGTCTTTCTTCCTTTCTTTTTATTTTTTTACTTTATTACCTGTCTAGTGTGTGTGTGTGTGTGTGTGTGTGTGTGTGTGTGTGTGTGTGTGTGTGTCTCACTGGTCTGGAACTGCTAAGTATTCTGGTCTGGTCTGTCAAACATCATTATAAGAATTTACTTTTCAACTCCAGTCAGCCAGAATTGGTTTCCTTCGTTGGTCACCAAATCCTTCAGGTACTTTGATATACATACATATATATATATATATATATATATATATATATATATATATATATATATATATATTTGTGTACAGACATCAGTTTTGATAAATTCAGTTCCATTTGAAAACTTACTGTTCAATGAAATCCAATGCAAAGTGAAAGTTAAAATAATTGTCTCAGTGGGCAGGAGTGATGGTTTCAAGGGCAGGGGCCTTGTCTGCTCTCCCAGAGGACCTAGCTTCAGTTCCAAGCATCCACATGGTGTTTCACAACCATCTGACACTCTCTTCTGACCTCTCGGGTCACTAGGCTCACACATAATAGTACCATGGATTATATACATAGGCAAAAACCTCACATACATAAAAATACATGATCTTAAAAGAAAAAAAAAAAAAACAATTACTTCAACTTACCTGCTTTGGAAATCAGTGTTATATTCTGAATTTTCTCCAACTGTTATACCTGAATTATGTTTTTGTCCAATGTATATAATTCTGCCTTGGCAAAAAAGTAGCTTGATTTTGGGTCTATCTAAATCTCCATGCTGAATTATGGAGCATTCTTACTCATCTTGCATACACAACACTGATTGGGAGTTGTGTGAGCAGGGTCATCCCCTACCTCTCTTGGCTGCAAATTTGCTGAGTAGAAGAAGTAGATGTGATTTAGTTCCCCTTTGTGTGACCTTTCCTAATTAAGAAAGAGCTCTTGGTATTTTATTGTTTTGAAATTGCAGTGTGTAATAGGAACTAATGAATCACTTTGTCATTGGAAAAACCAAAGTAAAATTAGGATGTGATTTGACAAAAGAATGTTGGTGGTTGTTCTTCCAGTGCTGTGAAAGCTGTTCTCTGTGTGGCTGTTCCTGGATCCTTTAAATATAGCTACCCCCCATTTCCAGGCTTCTGTGGCTTGGATCAGGGGTCTTCCTGTCTCAAGTGGCCCCTTCTCTGCTCTTTGACTGCTAGAGTCCTACTCATCTTCCAGGCCAACCCAAACATAACCTTCCCCTGGAACCTTCCTCAATTCCACCCAGGACAATTAGTCACTCCATCATCTGGGTTCCGGAATTCTCTCTTCATCCCCCTGGAGATCCTGTCTTCTCGTGTATACTCTGTAACAAGTTGGGAATGGGGGAAGCACTGTGCACTCTCTGCAGAACATCGTCTCAGTATATCTCGCCAGATTAGCTTACCCCCTCAAGAGTGGGATCATCTGCTCCTTCGTTTAAGAGAAAATCCCCTTAAGACCCTTCTCAGAGTATCTGAGACATTCGGTCATGTCAAGGGACCACAGTTACCCCTGGAAGGACGTTAGCAATGCATATCATAGAAACCAGTGTATTCCCTTCACCTTAAATGTTTCCAAATGTTTCATGTTTGAGTGAAGTTAATGCTGCTTTCTAGGGTGTGGCCCTTCCCACTTTTTTGAGGCAAGACAATTTCAGTTTTATATGTGGGGCTTGAGCAGAGAAGCCTTTCTTTTTTTGTATTGTGAATGAAATCTGTTGGAGTTCAGAGTTAGCCATGCTCAGTGAGGGATTCTTCATGCCCCAGTGCTGTAATCTTCACCCTGCCAACCTCTACCCTGATCTGACTCCATGTTTTGTGCTCTCACTATCTTTCTCTGGCCACTGTGCCCTGCCTATTCCTGTTTCCTCTGCTTGGGATGTTTTCCCTTTAATTTTTTGCTTGACCAAATCCTACTAATCCTTCAAGAATCACCTACTATTTTCTGAATGACTTTTACTATCTAGGATTAAGACCTTCATCATTGAAAAGTTTATATTCCAGTGAGGAGGAACATATAAATGAGCAGAAAAGAAAAAAAAAGATAATTATTCAATGAAGCAAACTTTCTGAAAGAGATAAAGATTGTAGTATGCTAGCCTGTGAATGAAAGCAGTGCTTCTTTAGGGCATTGTGGAGAGTCTTTCAAAGTCGTTGACTGCTGTGGAACAAATCTTTGTGCACTGTGAATATGTACGATTCTCATTGTTAATAAGCTGATTGGTTGATGGCTAGGGAGGATTTTTGGGGCAGAGAGAATGCTGGGAAGAACAAGGGCAGAGTGAGAGGAGTCACCAGTCAGATAGAAAAGAAGCAGGACATGCAGGAGAGGTAAAAGCCACAAGCTTCAGGGCAGCACACAGATGAATAGAAATGAGTAAATTTAACTTGTAAGAGCTAGTTAGTCATAAGCCTGAGCTATTGGCTGAGCATTTAAAACTAATGATGTCTCTGAATGGTTATTTGGAAGCAGCTGACAAGACACAGAGAAGCTCCACCTACAGCTGACACTTGAGTTTAGTCCCCAAAGGAACCTTCATTGATGCTCATAAGGTTCAACCTTTTCTTTGTACTTTCATCTTTTACACACATCATTGGTATTTAGCACATCACAGGCTATATTGATGTGTGGTGGTGGATACAGAAGGGAAAGTTTAATGAAATCTCTCGTTCGCTATGCTTGCCAGTTTGTATGGTGTAAATTCTTTCCCCATGACTGAATTCAAGCTACTGATGCCCATCCCTAAAGTGGAATCAGAAAAGTGTTGCATGTACTTGGTTCTTGGAAGCTAGTGCAAACCCTCTCCAGTGAGTCAACAAGTCTATGTCTCCCACAAGCTGTTTACTCTTAAACATATTTATTTCTTCAATGAATTTGCCCATATAACATGTATCCACTCCAGTCTTTTTAGTGTTGTTGTACTATTGTTGTCAAGCATAGACTCCAAAGATGACATGAATGAGAATAAGATTTATTTGATTCTTATGTGTGTTTCCTGAAATTCAGTTAGAAAATATATTCATAAATATGCCAGCATGCTATATGATAGTGATTCTTCTGATAAATCAGAAGGATGAATGAGCTGAGGAAGAAAAGACAGATTTATAATCATCCATATGTCATTATTAAGATAAAGAAGATAGTGGAAAAGAAAACTAAACTGAAAAAAAAAAGAAAACTAAACTGAGACAGTCTATGAATTCTAAGACAAACAACCAACCACAGGCTCTGTTTTTAGATCTGCTGAGGCTGAAATAGTTGTTCTAACTTAGTAATATTGTTTCTCAACAAGAGGTGGAGGGGGTGATTTTATTTTCATTGCATATCTTGATGTGTTTCATATTGAAGCCAGGATAAGGGTTCTACATATGTGTTAGCTCTCTGTTACTGTAGCAAATATCGGATGCAATCAAGTATAATGAAAACATTTATTTTGGCATACGGACTCACAGGTTTCAGTTTGTGGTTGGTTTTTCCTGTTGCTCGTGAGTCTGTGGAGAGGAAGCACAATATGGCAGAAACATGAGGCAGAGGGAAACCAGTCACTTTGGGGTACAGAGCTCCACACTGTGTTTTCAAGGCTGGCCTCTAGTGACCTAATGAGCTCCCACTAGGAGTGGGATATCAACCCAGCCACAAACATTTCGACCTACAATTTGTCCTGCCTGCAAGATGTGCAGAGGCAAAGGTGACCAACAAATGACTGGTCCAGCTTGAGGCCCATGCCACGAGAGGGAGCCCCAGCCTGACATGGCCTGGAGGGCCACAATCCAGAAACTGGATGGCCCAGAGACCGAGGATAGACTGAAACACGACTGGGGAAAAAAGTCAATAAAATGATTTCCAATGATAATTCTGCTGTGCTGGTAGATTGGAACCCAGCATAATCATCACTGGGGAGAGGCTTCATCCAGCAACTGATGGAAACAGATGTAGAGACTCACAGCCAAACATTACGTGGAGCTTGGGGAATTCCAAGGAAGAAGGGGAGGAAAAAAATGTAAGATCTAGAGGGGTCAAGGATACCACCAGAGCACAGCCCACAGAGTCAACTAACCAGGGCTCATAGAGGCTCACAGAGACTGGGTCAGCACAATCAGGGAGCCTGTGTAGGTCTGACCTAGGTCCTCTGCATATATGTAATGGTTGTGCAACTTGGTGCTTTTGTGGGACCCCCTAACAGTGAGAGTGGGGGATATCTCTGATGCTTTTGCTTGCTTTTGGGACCCTTTCCCTCCTACTGGATTGCCTCATCCAGCCTTGATATGAGGGTATGTGCCTTGTCTTATCGTAACTTGTCATGCCATGCTGAGTGGATATCCCTGGGAAGCCTGCTCTTTTTTTGTTTGTGTTTTTCTTTTGAAGGACAATGGAGGGGGAGTGGATCTGGGGGAGAGGAGAGGTGGGGGGTAGGCAAAGGAGAAGAGGGAGGGAAAACTTCTGTCAGGATGTCATATATGAAAGAAGAATAAGTAAATACTTTTTTTAAAAAAAAAGGAACTCATACTAGGCTCCACCTTCTGGAGTTCCCACCACCTTCCAAAATACCACCTTGAGGAATGGAGCCTTTACCACATGGATCTTTAGCACATACTTAAGATCTAGGGTGTAGCAACACGAAAGAAATGAGCTCATGAACTATTGAACTTTTGTGTTATTTATCTTAGTGGTTACTTCCATAGACTTGGGTACTGAAAAGTCATTTTAAAAAATCTTTTAAGAAAATACACGTTTAAGAAGGATTTACAAGGTTTTAAGCCAGGAGGATTTAAAAGTAATTATCCAGCGAACATTAGTATATTCTCTGGGTGTTTGACAGCTGCTAAAAAACTTCCCAACCCGCTCACCACATTTCCAGTTTAGACGGATTTCATTATTCACTCTATTTGCTGAAGTTTTTTATATCCTACCGTGGTAAACCGAGTTAGTGTTCCCAAAGATGTTCATGCTCTAATGCTTTTACATGGTGTGTGTGTGTGTGTTGGGGAAGGTTCTGAAGATGTAGTTAGATTATTCCAAATTATTAGACTGGCTAACGAGATCACAAAATTCTGTTTTGTTTTGTTTTGTTTTGTTTTGTTTTTCAAGACAGGGTTTCTCTGTGTAGCTTTGGAGCCTATCCTGGCACTCGCTCTGGAGACCAGGCTGGCCTCGAACTCACAGAGATCTGCCTGCCTCTGCCTCCCGAGTTCTGGGATTAAAGGCGTGTGCCACCAACGCCCGGCTAAGATCACAAAATTCTTTATCGTGGAGACGGGAAGGTAGGAAAACAGAAAGGAGGGCAGAAACAGGAGGGTTGAGGAGAGACGACATCATGTGGGTTGCGGATGGAAGAAGGGAATTTCTGTAAGGTAACAAACATGCTGGGCAGCTTCTAGACACTGGAAAAGACAGGGAAGGGTTTTTTCTGGAATCTCCAAGAGAAAGGAATATGACCCTATAGGTAATTTCAGTTTTCTGAGAACTAGAATTTTTTGTTTGTTTTGTTTGAAAACATAGTCTCATTATATAGGCCAGACCAGTTTAGAGTTTACTGCATAGCTCGAGCTGGCTTTGGTTCACAGCGATACTCCCTCCTCTGCCTCCAGAGTGCTGAGATGGCAGGTGCTCCGCCATGCCTGCTATATCCCTATTGCTTTAAACCACCATGCTTGTGCTAGGTTATTAGAACATCAGTGCTGTCTTGATTATTAAGCTAACATGCATCTTCCCTTCATTCTCTTTTCAGATATATGTATTTTTGCAGAGGTGCTGTAGCAGGTCAGCTAAGAGCATGCACTCCAGAGCCCTTGTGTCTATCTGACAATGAGTTCTGTCTTCTCCTGTCTTCTTTGGGGGCAGGTTACTCAGTGTCTCTGTGCCTCTTTTAAGGATAAACACGAGTGATACTGTTTCTCTGTCCTGCCCAGTCCCACTGGATGGGTTTCTCTCCCACCTGCCAGTCCCTGCAGCTGCTTCTAAATAATCACTCATAGGCTTAATATTAATTACAAGCTGTTTGGCCTATTATCTCATTTCTTTTAACCCATTTCTATTACTCTATATTTTATCACAAGGCTCATGGCTTGTTACCTCAAATCTTGCTTCTGCAGCGGCTGCTGGCATCTCCCTTGACCCCACCTTCTTTCTTCCTGCCTTTCTGTTTGGATTTCCTGCTTTTAGCTATATTCTTCCCTGCCATAGGCCAAAGCAGCTTCTTTATTAACCAGTGGTAATAAAGCATATTCACAGGATACAGAAAGATGTCCCACATCACTGTAGTGCTTCAGGGAAAAGGCCAAGGAACAATTTTGTTCATGTCCACTAGACCATAGAACTTCCTTCCATAACTGCCATAGCGCTTACTGAATTATGCATCATAGGAGAATCTATATTTTCCTTTCTTTCTGGTGTGTGTGTGTTTAAAGACAGGTTTTCTATGTGTAGCACTGGGTATCCTGGAACTTACTCTGTAGACCAGGCTGGCCTCAAACTCAGAGATCTCCCTGCCTCTGCCTCCTGAGTGCTGGGGCTACAGGCGTGCTGCCTGGCCAGAACCGTGCTTTCAATCTGAAGTTGGCTGGAGCCACAGCTCTGAGAGCCATGGACATGAGGGGCCAACCTCACAGTCTAACTTCCTACTTTTTGTTCTTCTCTCCTGTATTTATCAGAGCATTTCCCAAGGCACTGTAATGTTCAGTGACTCTCACATTGAGCTGAGCATTTTAAAGTTCCCATTACCATAAATAATGATGACATGAATATTTTTGTGTGTAAATCTTTTTTTCAACTCAATAAAAATATACAATATCGAGTTTACCATTCTGTTTAAAAGTGTGTAATTCAGTAGCACCAGGCACATTTACAATGTTAGGCAACTTTTACAACTGACTAATTCTAGAGCTATGTATAAATCACTCTCCAAACTTCAGCTTGTTCCTGCATAATGGATTCGTAGGGAGTAAAGCATTTCATTAAAGGAAGAAATATTTTTAACTGTGTCTAGAACAGTGCTGTGTTAGTGGGTTTTCTGTTGTAGTGACAGAATACTCAAGAAAAACACCCTAATAGGAAATACTTATTTTGGTACCAGGTTTTAGTCTATTCTTAGCAGGCACAATTGCTCTCAAGCATAGAACACCATAGCAGACAGTGTGCTAGAGCATAGCTCCTCGCCTCATGGTGCCCTGGAAGCAGACAGAGAGAGGAAGGGGCAGGGGACAAGAAATAGTTCCTTATGTGCATGGATTTGGAGCCATCCACTGGAACAATGACAACTTATCATGGGCCACACTTCTGAAGAAAACTGGCTCTTCCTCCCTCATCAGCCATTAACTTCCAAGAGTTCCTCAGCTAGGGGTGGAGCCTCAGGAGCCCCTCCTCTAGGAAAATCTTATTCTTATCTGCTGTATATGTTGGTTTGCTGCTGTATATGTTTGTTTGTATGCTGAATCTTATTTTGGAAGAAAGATTCCTTGGCAAATAAATACTTAAGAACAAGAAATCTAGACAAATGATTTTCAAATGTTTTTTGGATGTGTCACATGGGAAGCTTTCTGAAAATAAAGATTCTTCAAGGAGCCAGACATAAGCCCACATACCTATAGCAGCTACCCGAGTTTCGACAAAGATGCCAAATAGTCACAAAATAGAAAATAATTATTAATAAAAGGTGCTGGGGAAAACTGGGTATCTACATGTCTAAGAATGAAACTTGATTCTTCTCACCCTGAACACAAACCAATTCCAAATGGATCCAAAATCTTTGACTGAAAACTGTGAAAGCCCTAGAAGAAAGGATGGGGAGAACACTTCAGGATACAGGCTCAGGTAAGGACTTTTGGACTAGGACTCTGGTCACCCAGGAAATAACACCAATAATCAACAGTGGGACTTCATGATGTAAAAAAGGTTCTGTGCTGCCAAGGAAACTGTTAATAAACTGAAGAGGCAGCCTACACAGCAGGTACAAATAGGCCAGCTGGACTGTCTACCAGAGGATTAAAGTATAGATATACATCAAGAACTAAGAAACAACCAGCAGCAACAACAAATCCTAAACAGCCAGAAAACAACAGAATTAAAAAGTGGGATGTAGCCAGGCATGGTGGTACACGCCTTTAATCCCAGCACTTGAGAGGCAGAGGGAAGCAGATCTCTGTGAGTTTGAGGCCAGCCTGATCTGCAAAGTGAGTTCCAGGACAGTCAAGGCTGTTAGACAGAGAAGCCCTTCATCAAAAAAATGAAGAAGAGGAGGTGGAGGAAGAAAAGAAGAGGAAAGAGATGAAGAAAGAAAGAAGAATGAAGGGAGAAGGAGAAGAAGAAGAAGAAGAAGAAGAAGAAGAAGAAGAAGAAGAAGAAGAAGAAGAAGAAGAAGAAGAAGAAGAAGAAGAAGAATCGAGTTGGGTGTGGTTAGCATATGGCTAAAATCTCGGGACCCAGGAAGCTGATGAAGGAAGATCACAAATTTGAGGCCAGCCTAGACTACAAGCAAGACCTTGTTTCAAGGCAGCAACAAAAAGAAAAGAGCAGATTCTTAAGACCTTTCTGAGATAACTGGGAGTAGAGCCTGGGAATGTGTTAATCACAGAGATTGTCCGGGAACCATACTGTGAGAAACCCTGCTAAATCCTGTTTCCCACAGAACAGGATTTACAAGAGAGTTCTACCCAGTACACTGGATGAGCTTGAGGGGAATTCACTGCAGTTGACTTGGTGTTATATAAGATCAATTCACACAAGATAAGAGATTTCCCTTGCCATTCTCCTTCAGTCCTTTGGTCTATACAAAAGTCTCAGCTGGGTGCTAAGAAAACACTAAGCTTTCTAGTACAAGTTTACAAATACAGAACAAGAGGAGCTCTGAGCTTTAAGCAGATAATAGTATTTAGTCACTTTTGTTGACTTTATTATTTATTTATTATTTTGATTTTTTTGAGACAGGGTTTCTCAATGTAGCCCTGGCTGTCCTGGAACTCGATTTGTATAGGCCAAATTGTCCTCAGACTCAGAGATCTTCTGCCTGCTTCTGCCTTCTGAGTACTGGGATTAAAGGTACATACCACCACCACCAGGTGACATTACTTATTTTTATTAAGTTGATTTACCTATTTACGTTCTAGTTATGAAAAGCTATATTGGTTTTTATTACCCTCTGTAGTGCTGGTAAAGACTGGGAAGTCTTGGTAGATGTGTTATGGGAAACAGTTATGAATGTTGATGTTCAAGGAGTCAAATGTAGGAATCGTTTGTTTGAAACTCAAGCTTCTTTTCAAAAGAAGCAGGTTAGACCCAGAGCTAGGGGAATAGGTTGTGTGTGGGGTACCAACAGGGATAAGAGTGCGGGTGTCTATGAAGCTTTGGGAACAGTATTGGACACTGTGTTCTTGGTAGAAGGACAAAGTGGGAAATTAATCGTTCATAATTTACCTTGTGGCTCATACTGCCAGCCACCTTACCAGGGGAATACATTTCACTGTTTACTCATGTGGATGATTCAGGTTAAAACGGAACAAGTTATGTCTATCTTCAGCAACACATACGTGATTCCTTGCTGGATGGAAGGGCACTGCTCCTTGCCAGCTGGCAACCCAGGATTTGGCAGATGGCTTAAAATGCTGCCTTGAGAAGTTACAGGCAGTTTCCCTCAGCCTCCTCTTTTCTGCTAACTCACCATACCATGTAAGGCAGATGAGGACTCCGGGAGTCTGCAAATGGCTCCCTGGGAAAGCATGAGAGAGACTGGAGGACTACTGATGAAGAAAGTTTTGGGTTTTAAAGGCTAACTCACTTAGATATCACAGACTTCTTAAGGCTGGCTCCAAATCAACAATCATGGTGTTTTCTGATGGAGTGTTTTAGAGTCCCAACAGGAAGTGTTATTTATAATGCTAGTGGTTTGGCTCTCATAATAATCATTGATCTTACTCACTGGAGTCTACTCCAATGTCTAATTTACTGAATACATTTCAGTTTTTAAATTGCTAAATCATTTCCCTTAGTAATAAAAATTGTAAATGGAGAATGTCTGTCACCACTTCTTAATCATGGAAGCTTTCTGCTTGATTTTATGTTTGCATAGATAAGAACCAAAAGGTGCAAAGAACTACTGTGCTCCTTTAAGAATTTCATCAATTATGATCAAGGCTAGATGCTAAGCAGTACAGAAATCTATCTTAAGGGCAAATGGGTTTGTTCCCAGTGACTCTCCTTTGTGCATCTCATCCTTGTGAATGTTTTCCTGACTGGGGCCCACTTTCCTCTGCAATGTGAGCTTAGTTCTCTGCTACCTCACAGATCTCCATCCTGCTTTTGCTGGAATTTTGCTTTGTGAGAGCTTGGTGACCTAGAATAGGTCTGGGATGCAGGTTCAGTCTCCAGAGGCCTGATCTTTGGGGTGTAAAGTAGTGGAAAAAGAAAAGACAGAGGATCTTTGTCTACTTGCTGGAGTCCTTAGAAACAGTCACCATATATCTTTGTGAGTCTACTGTCTTGTTAGGACAAGGACCTGCAGAACTGAAAAGACTTGATGGTGAATGAGTACCCATATTCTGCTAAGCACGATGTACATATGGAAAAACAAAAACAACAAACGACCTCATACTAATGGCATTATATGTATATAAACATTTCCCAATGTATCAAATCTGTGGACGGAATAAAAGGTAGTTTTAAGCCTTACTGGTTCTTTGGTCTTCCACTGGAGAGTTTGAAATCTTTCAGAGTTTGTGTTATTTGACAGTGACAACTGGAAGCAAGAGTAGCCATGTTGTGTCTCTAAGTGTAGCCCCCTGAGCTGTTACAAAATGCTTCCAGCTGCTGTTTTAGAGGCCTCTCCCCTGAACCTCTGTGTGTGGCTCTCTTCTTTCAATAGGTAAAGTAGATGGCTTCATTTGAAAGTCCTCATGGATCTGATCTGTTGTCCCCAGAGTGTAACATGGCTTTGCTTCTCTCCCGACCTACCTTCTCTGCATCTCCCCTTCTTCCTGTCAGTGGATAGATTCCACAGTAGGTGGGGGCGTGACACGTTGAGCTTTAATGGGAGAAACCCTCCAGTCATAAATAAATCCTACTTGAAGTGTCCATGGCTGTAAGTCTGAAGTAAAATGTCAGTGTGGCATTTCAGAACTTTCAAGAGAAGCCCCCTAAGGGCCAAATAAATCATACACAAGACTACAAGACACTGGATTTGCCTGCAAATATAATGTGAACAGATGATTCTGTGATATCACACTAGAGCCAAGAGCATTGTGAAGCTTCCTCAGACAAGATGAGGTGGATCTGGGGGAGTAAGGTTTGAGAGAAATATACTGGGAGTCATTAAAAATTTCGGGTTATTCTATGCCAGAAATCAAGGGTTCTGGTCACTGGTGCAACATGTAGCTAAATTGGGCTCGAATCCCTTGATAACCTAGACCAACCCAAAACATCTGGGTCTATGATAAATGCAGGTTATGGAAAAAGCATTGATGTGTCAGCCCTGCATATGCCATGGAGAGTCCATGGTACAGTTTTCCCTTCTTAATACGCAAGTATAGTGTGAGTATGTCAGTTCAAATTTTCCTTAATAATACCAGATAGTTCAGTCTCTATTGTTCTGGGAGAGTAGGGCTCACTGTGTAATGGGGAAGATCCATCTAAGATTGTTCCTTTAGGAAGTGATGTGATTGCAAGCTCAATGTCAAGTTAGAAGCACTGACTAAGGTCAGTTAAGAGCTTAGCCCCAGCCCCTAGACCTTGGGCATCTTACTAGTCATTAGCTTGAATTCCAGCTTTGGTGAGGCCTCTCTGTGATACTGCAGCAAGGAAATACCAGTTCCCTTAGTTGGCACTGGGGAGATGGCTGCACTTCAGAATTTGGCTCTGGTCATCTCTGGTTTTCTGCATTTGCCTGGTTGTAACTCGGGAGTATGCTCTGTCTTTCCAAGCTTTTGGTCTTCTGTCCTCCCTAGGTCAAGAAAGGATCTTTTCCCCAGACCCACTCACTGTACTGAGAACTGATAATGCGTATGAAGTCAAAAGCAAAACTTTAGGTTGCCCTTTAGAGTCTTTGTGTGACACTGCTCTTCGGTTACTATGCCAAATGTAAATTTAAAAAAGAGTCATTTAGATTCTGTCTGTTTCAGAGCAGAGGGCGGTGAGGGAGTATGCTTCATAGTATGGTTCTAGGGCTCCCTAGAAAATGCATATGAAAAGCACGTTTTGCTTTCTGGCCGGTCAAGAACAAATTCCAGCTGATTCCAGCTGCTGTTATTTGATGGGTGAAAAATGGCTTAAGAAAAAACAACAGATTTTTTTTCCCCAAAGAATTTTGTTATCAGCAGTGCTATGCAGCCTGGCATAAAATCCTTGACAATATCAAAAGAGATGGTATCATATAAATGTAACAGAGAGCAGAATGCAATTCTCTTTCATGATGTGGCCAGAAAAAACAAATTACATTGAGTGACCCTGACTCCATTAGACCCCACTCTTGTTCACATAACATTCTGCCCCAATAAAAAGATTATAAAGGAGATGTGTGTGGGGGTGGGGGTGTTGTCAAAAAGAAGAGCCTGTCCTGTTCATTTAGGTCTGATTTATGAACTGTTGGAATCGTTTCCCAAAGTCTGCCTTAACAGCCTCTAGCCTGTCTGATAAACTGGGCATAAAAAATCTGCAGCTTTGCAAAAAAAAAAAAAAATCTGATTCTTACATGTCCAAAGTCCCCTCCCTGGGAGGAAGGAACATTGGAGTCTCCGAAGAGCTGCTGGTGACAAATGTCTACTGTGTGTCCTGATGCCAGGGAACAAAAGAGAGACTTAAAAGAGAAAAAGCACAAAGTGGAGTCCTTCCTTCAGCTCCTTTGGAGCCAAATGTTGACCTTTTGGATTTTCGAACACCCACCCCCTCAGCCATTTTTCTGTACGTGTTATGGTCTGTTCCCCAGAAATACACTTTATTTTTGGTTGCAAACTTGATGGAATTATAGAAAACACAGTGTAAAAGTTTGCAGGTCCCCAATTTTCTCACAGCTAGAAAAGGGGTGGGAGAGAAGTCATGGGTTACCCTGTCCATCACCATACCCCACAGTTTTCTTTTTGAAAGCGAATTCTTTTAAAACTAGCGAGGGAGCAGAACTTAGCAGTCATCTGGCTATGGGTGAACATAATTATCTTTTAAAATAATAATTATATTTTAAAATATAAAAATAATAAAATATAAGCCAAAGGTTATAGAAAAGAGAAACTCTTGTCTTTGTTCCAAGATGGTATATTTAATAGAGATAAACATCTCTTAAGGCATAAGTACAAAAATCTTTTTTTTATTTTGTTTGTTTTCTTGGAAAACTAGTCAATTTGCTAGTCTAGACTTATAGGAAAGCACCATAAAGCAGTTATTTTTAAAGTGGCCCAAATTACCTTCCACTGCAACCTTATCTGCCCCAGGAGTGAAGTGAATGCCAATTTTAGGATGGGTCTGGCAGCTCCAGGGTCAGGCTGTGTTAGAGATCTGGGCTGACATCATATCAACAAGGGTATTGAAAGGGTTGTATTTGTGTCCTTTTAACCAAGGAAGAGTCTCCTGCCTGAGGCAGGCCTGGGGAAGAACTCCAAACACAAAACAGTTTGAGTATCTGCTTGGAAGGGCAGTTTCTTCCCTTTGGGTCTAATGTCTTGGTCTTCTGAGAGCATTTTGTGGGTCCTTTGACCCTTGGGAAGCCACTATTTAGTGTCACTTGCAGTATTTGGGTGTTGGCTAGAATAATACACAGAATGTATTATTTTATAGAAAGTATGAGAGAGTGGGGGAACTGAGAGGGCTTTTGTGAGTAACACACTCGGTGGACACATGAGCTCAGCTTCTTCCCGTCTTCATCACCCTGAAGAACCAGGGGTGGGTGGACAGACATGAGGTGGTATGGTGTGGCAGCTGGAAAACAGTGGAAACAGTCATCTTGGCCATATTGAAAACTTATTTGGCACAGGCATGAGGCTGCTCAGGCATTTGGTATCCAAGGGCACTTAGTCCTGGCCAAACTTGCCTCCTTTTTTGTTTTCTTTCTGCTTTCTTTCTTTCGTTCTTTCCTTCTTTCTTTGAAAAAAATAAAAGATTTTAATTTATTTTTTAATTTATGTGTATGAGTGTTTTGTCGGCATGTTGATGCATTACATGCTTGCTGTGCCTACAGATGCCAGAAGAGGGTGTCAGATTTCCTGGGGCTGGAGTTATAGATAGTTGTGAGCCACCATGTGGGTGCTGAGAATCTAACCCAGATCCTCTAGAAGAGCAACCAGTGTTCTAAACTGCTGAGTCATCTCCCTTCTATTTTCTCCCTTCTGAGTCTCCTTTCTATTTTCAAGGGGGAAAATCCAAAGTAATTTATTTTTTATGTTTTTAATTTTTTGAGACACAATGTCTCAACATAGCCCTGACTGTTCTGGAACTCACTCTGTAGACCAGGCTGGCCTCAAACTCAGAGATCTACTTGCCTCTTGCCTCCCAAATGCTGGGATTAAAGATGTGTGCTACTATGCCTGGTGATTCAATAACTTGTTTTTTGTTTTTTGTTTTTTTTAAATCTCAAATTTCTCTTGAGCATCAAAGTAATTGTTTGGTAACATACTGATGGAAATTTAAAATATATGAATTAAAACAATATGGAATTCATTTTGTTAGACTGATCCATGACCTTTAGGTCTCAAGGAACCACAAAATCTTGTATATTTGGATTGCTTTTCCTATATTTTTCCAATTCAGAAGAAGAGAAATCCCACTCAACACCATGATAGCAACAAGGATGTTGAGTACTCATATTTTCTGCAAATAAATAAGTAAATAAATAAAGGCAAATTATTACTTCTCCTGCATGCCCAAGGTGGGAGATTTTCGAAGAAGAAGAAAAAGACTCAAGGATAGCAATCTTACATTTTACTGTGGCCTCTGTGGTGATTTCCAGGGGTGTCTTCAAAGGAGAAGCTAAGGGGGCCTGACCTTCACTGTCTTTACTGAGGTCGCATTAAATGCGATGATGCTCAGCATGGAATAGATTTAACAAGAGTGGTGTGATTTTTCTCAGTCTTTGACTATCATGTCCGAAGTATGAACGGAAGCATGAATGAGATGGAGTGTGGGGGAAGGGGGCAAATGTGACCAGAAACAGTTGAGATGCTACAAGTAGCTTGTCTTTTTCTTTGGGAGAAATTCCTTGTTGCCATTCCTGAAAGAAGTTAGCCAAGGCTTGCTCTATGACACAGGCAAGTATTCTTTTGAGCTGCCATGGTGTTTCCCATCCATTCTTTCTGATATATGTGATGGCTATTCTGTGACAATGTATCCTTACTGGGAGATAAGACATGTTATTGATGCCAAAGTTGTGTTTAAGGACCGGCCTGAGAGGGGGGATGGCAAATAGCTTATTAACTCTGATTGACTTGCAGCTGCTGCTGGGAAGGAACCTAAAGATGAACTAGCATTAGCTCCAGAGAAAGGGCATCGTCAGTTTTCACTGCTTTTTTTTCCCAGGTGTGACAGGGCAAGTAGTATTTGGAACATGCCAGAGTAGTGTTTCCACATTGCCATGGAACATGACAGAGGCAACAGAATCAGGTAGATAAAGAATCTAACCAGGTCCACTCTGGAAAACAGGGGGATTTAAACAAGTGAGTTAGTCTCTCCAAGTACAATGTTCTCCATAAATAAGAATGTCGTCTTTGGGGAGTTCTTGTGAGGCTAAAGGAATGGGCCAAGGCTGAAGGTAGGCATATTTTCTCTCATTCTCATAATTGTGGCTAGCCAAGGGTAACAATTAGCATCAAGTGAGGAGTCTTTGAATTAAGGAGATGTGATTTAGACTAACATTATTCATTTGCATGATTGTTAAGTGACTTTATTAGGAAAGTCACTTAAGTCAAGACTTGACTTATTAGGAAAGTCAAGAACAAGTTCAGAATAATACTTCCTTAGAGCAAGGCCAAAGTCATAATGTGTGTTAGTATTTAGACATTTTACTAGCCTGCTTTTGGAGTTCTGACAAGATATGACCTCAGCTGCTGCCACTAAGAGCACCACCTGTGCCTATTCACTATGTTCCCTTTTAAAAGGGCCCTGCCCACCTCCCATCCCTCTCATTCTCTTGGTCTGTCTGTCTGTCTGTCTGTCTATGTTTCTCTCTCTCTGCCTCTTTTTTCTCTTTCCTGTTGTTCCTGTTGTTCCTCCCCACTCCCCTTTTTACAATCCTTTTCCCTTAATTAAAAAACAAAACAAAACAAAACAAAACAAAAAAAAACCTCTGCTTGAACTCTGTGGTGTCTTCCTCTCTCGAGCCACTTTTTAAAAATTACGACAATGTGCATTTTTTTTTTTCTGATGGACTTGATAAGCTTGTCTTCAACAGGAAATGGTGTTTAAAACACTGAATGATTTTAGCTATAGTGGGAAAATTCCAACCCCATCCTAGGGTTTTGCCCATTAGCATTTCTTTGTATTTGTATGACAAGTGTGCACATCTTTTTGAGTCGGGACCTTGTTCCTCTGTTTTGGAGCAGACTTGAAATCTATTGGCGTTCAGACTGAGCCTCCAGGGTTTACAATAAGAATGAAAATATGTTATCAATTGGACAGACAGACGAAGAGGAAGAGAATTGAGAACACTAAACAAGGTAGAGAGGTTAAGGTAAAGATGTGGGGAGAAAGGGAGGTGTGCTCTCTTTTGTGACAGCAGTGTCTAAGTTACACCTTTCTTTTCCTTGATGGCTTTGAAATTATAGTACTATGGTAAAATAGCAGACAGAGACATCTTAATGGTGGAAGGGTTTATCTTGGCTCCTAAGGAGGCATTTTAAGGAGGAATATAGTCCATCATGGCTGGAAGATTAGTCACATTGTGTCACAGTCAGGATGGAGAGAGATCAAAGTTGGTGTTCTGTCCACTTTCATTTGTTGTCTTTTTTTTTGGTTCACGATTCCACTAACCAGGGGATGGTGTCGCACAAGTTCAGGGTGGGTCTCTCTTCAGTTAAGCCTCTCTGGAAACACCCTTAGAGACACACACAGAGGTGTGTTTCCTAGGTGATTCAAAATCTAAACAGGCTGACAATGAAGATTAACCATCAAATGAGTGATTTCTTGAATGCTAAAAACTTTACCAGACTCCAGTATATTTGTCTGAGGGTAGTGGGAAAGGGCTGTCACAAATGGCTTCAGGGACACTTATTCCCATCTATCCAGTGACATTGGAAAGTATCCTTGTAGTGAGTGTTTCTTTGTCCCACCAGCTAGCTCCCAAATAACCACACAGAGACTTATTATTAATTATGAATGCTTGGCCTATAGCTTAGGCTAGTTCCTAACTAGTTTTTTTTTCTAACCTAAATCAGTCCATTTCTATTAATTTATGTGCTTCCCCGTGGCTTGTGGCTGCCACCTCTCCTTTTGCATGTCTTGCTTATTCCATCTTCTTGCAAATTCCACTTTCTTCCCAGCATTCTCTCTGCCTCAAAAATCCTGCCTAGCTATTGACTATTTAGCTTTTCTATTAAACCAATGACAGTGACACATCTTCACACAGTGTAAAGGAATATTCCACAACATAATCTTTGAACCAAAGAGCAGTTCAGAGAAAGAGCATGAAGCAGCCTGCTGATCCTCCTGTAATGAGATAGAGTGGGCCTGTAGGAAGACATTCATTTAGGCTTCAGCGTCAGCATCATTTCTAGGCTGACTTTTCCAGTGGCCAAAGGGCACACTAATTTGAATCATATCTCTGGTGTTCTTTTGATCAGAAAATTATGGTTAGGGCTAGAGAGATGGCTCAACAGTCAAGAGTCCTCAGAAGCTTTTGCAGAGCATTCAGGTTCAGTTCTGAGCACCCACATTGGGCAGCTCACATCTGCCTGAAACTCTAGTTTCAGGAAATCTGACACCCTCCTCTGGCCTCTGTGGCTACCTGTATACATGTGGTACATAGATATGCACTCAGATCCTCACACAAACACATAAAGTAAGAAAAAAAAGAAAGAAAAGAAAGAAAAAAGAAAATTATAGCTACTATAGGCACTTGGCAATTATGATTAAGGACATCAGAGTTTCCTGTTATTAGTCAGACATGGTAACATGTCTGTAATACATCTGTAATCACAATAGTCCAGAGGGTAAAGCAGGAAAAACTCAAATTCAAGGCCAGCCTATGTTATATAGTATGACTCTGTCTCAAAAATAAATAACATTAAAATTCATTAACGGATACACACACACACACACACACACACACACACACACACACACACACACAAACCAAACAAACAAATAAAAACAAACAAACAAACAAAACAAACAGAAGAGAATTTTTCAGACTCAGATCTACCCAGGACACAGTGAAAGATTTTATTGGATTCCAGCAGAAAGAGGCTTATCATCCATTGACTTTCCAACTCGTAAAAGACTCCTTCTCATAATCAGCCTGGGGAACTCATGCGTTTATCTTAACTACACAGCCCCTCATGTTTGTGAGACTATTTTCCCTTAGTTATCACAGTAATTATCCTAAATTTTAAAGGGGTTTGAGGAAAGAGGGATAGAACAGACAGAAACAAGGGGAGAGTTTTGGCGGTGGGGTGTGGTGGTGGTAGTGGTGGGACTCGCTTCTTTCCAACCTGTCAAGGACAATAGGAAAAATCATGAAAAGGTCTACAGAACAGAAGGCTATCAGACTCTGTGTCTCATGGAAAGGGAGTAAGAGGTACCTGCTTGGGGCAGAGAATCCATCTAAGGCTTCCTAGCTAAGGAACTAAAGATTTTCTCCAAAATTTTGACTTCTCTTTCCCATGCTGGCAGAGGATCCCCTTGGTAACACGTTGAAAACCTGGGCTCAAGCAGGCAGTCTGCACAGGGGTTAGCCAACTAATGTTTTTGCTTCTGACTCCTGTCCTAGTCACCAGTCACCGTTGTTGTTGTTTGGGAAGACTTTCAGTTGCACAACTTTCAGTTCGTGCTTTAATTCAACCAGACACAGCAAGAATCTTCGGAATTTTGCTTCCAGATGTTTGTGGTTGATGAGCATCTTTCAACCAGCACTTGCTCCACTTAAAATGTTTAAGTAATAGTTGATAATAAATCTGAAAATGGGAATTCTCCTCATTTCCCTCTTACCTCTCCCCTTCCCCTTTTGGCTTCCTCTCCTCCTCTTCTTCCTCCTCCTCCCTTTATCTCTCCTTCCTCCTTCTTATCTCTGCCTCCTTGCCATTGTCTTCTGATCCATAAGATGGCCTTCTGGTTTGTGGTAGTGCAACATTAACGTTTCCCCCTTCTTTGCAAACACATTTGGAGCAAATCCTATGATGGAGACTGAGAGAGCATTTAGTCGCTGAAGTCTTAGCCCTTCTGTTAATGAACCAGGCTGGCACTGTAATTTGCAGATGGGATTAAGACATTCCAACCTCTAGCCACGTTCCGAGTCCTCAGCTCTCAGCGGTGAGGAGATGATGAATGAGTTAATATTTGTTCAAGGATTTGCAGAAAAGCAATGTCTTAGACACTTAATGTGCTTTGACCTGAAATTGCACTTCTACACAGTTCTGTCCAAGTAAGAAAAGAGGAAGGAGATGGTGACAGAAAGGACACCAGGCACTCTGTCTATTCCTCCACAAACCTCAGGGACTCAGAAGGAGTGCTGCTTTCTCATGGTGATACTTGCTCATGTGGTACTTGTTGGATGTAAGTGCAGGGGTGCAGCTAATAGGTGCTCTCCTGATAACCTCCTTCCAGTACCTTAGGGATAAGAGCATCTACCCAGCCTCTGCACTCAGAACTTCCCTAATGCCCAGTTCCCATGATCCTTCACCAGAATTTTCCACCAAGTGCAAAAATTCTGTCTTTTGTCCTTCAGAGCCCAAATAGATGATCAATCAACTGGTTAGCAAAAGTAATTTAACCCAGGGGGTTAGCCATTGCTAACATCTCAGAAAATCTTTTTCAAAGGTCATTATAGTAACAACAAGAAATGCAAAAAAAAATGGGAACAGTGAAAACAGTAATAATAGTGTTGCTCATCAAGTCTTGAGCATGGGTGAAAGTTTGTGCAAAATTCAGATATGATCCAATCAATCCTCACAGGCTCCCAGGAGAGGGAATGATTAAGTTTATTTTACTTGTGGGGAGAGAAAGCCAAAGAAGTTCATTAACTTGGCCTAAGGCACACAGCTGGGAAGCAGCAGGGTTAGGTTATAAACTCAAGATATGTGGGAGATGCTCTTATCCCTAAGACCTTGCACACGTTTTTCACACAGGAGATAAATATATCCTTATTAACTACATTTCGTTTAGTTAGTCTCGGTGTGATGAGGGAGGTTTCAACTTTCCATGGCAAACATTTTACATTAACAGCAAAAGGGGCTGTAAATGTAGCTCAGCAGGACAATGCTGGCCCATTTGCTCCAGTTCCATGCCCATCACCGCTGTAACAACACCCCCGCCCCCCACCTGCCCCCCTCTCAAAAGCACAAAGGAATGAGTGGCCTTTGTATTGAAGCTGTGGTGGATCTAAGGAAGGTGCTGTGGGAGTTGAGGATTCTCACTCATCACCTGAGAATTATGGAGCCACCACCCCACCCTACCCCCACCCCATGGCCTTTGAAGTCAGATCACATAAACAAACACCTGACTATACGAAAGGCTACCTGTGCTTGACAAATACCTTAGAACCCCTTAGCAGTCAACTAAATGATCAGCCTTTGTTAGCCAGGCACACTTCCTGGCATTGGACACAGATCATGTCCTCAAGGGATGCTCACACTGATAAAGGACCCTTGGAACTTCCTCTGTCTGCTTCCACATGAGGCACGCCCTTGGCCACAAAGGAGAAACTGAATTCTAAAGGGAAGTGGATTCTAAGGGCAGTTGGCACTCCTTGACAGCAGCTTTTAGTTGATGGCGGTTGATCCTGTTTCTTTAAGTGAAGTTCCCGTTTCCCCCAAGTCAAGAAAGTGAGGTGATCGCCAAGGAATGTGGTTGTTATACATCTTGCAGGAAATCCACAAAGACATTCCTTTCCCTTCTGGAGTTCAAAGGTGAAGAACAGAGCTGTGCCTTTACAGGCAAGCACTCTCTCCTAATGGTAGCTGTGTGGCCTCAGGTATGCCCACACATCCTCCAGGGCAGTGTCTAATAGGCTCAAGGCCATCACACCACCTCTCTGCTACTCCTCTCCAAGGGGCCTCTTTCAAGTCAGTTTAGGACAAAGACCATTTACAGGGACAGGCCTTGAGACCCACTATCATTTGAAGATTCAATATAATAAAATTCCCAGCTTTCATTAGGATTTTCTGTCATCTGTTTCAGGTGCTCTCAAGAGCTAGCTGTTCTGTCTGTGTGGCATTTGGATCCACTTGGAAATTCATAGTTGGGTGGGTTGTGGGGCTACCGGAGTCTGCTTGTGCAGGTGAAATGTGTGCTAGTCAGGGCTTGGGGACTGTGGACTGGTGTCCTTACTCAGACCACACACAAAGTGAACCGAAGGAAAACTGTGTGTGGCTTATTTTCTATAGCACGAGAAAGCCCCGTGGAGCAACTGGACACAAAACCAGCTCTTCCTCCAAGGAAGTAAAAATTCATGCTGGAGTCAAATATGAGGGCCCAGGAACACAGGTTCATGTTACCCACATGTGATGTTCCAATGTGGTGGTGTTTGCATGGCGTTCTTATAGTTGCAGGGTGACAATGTTATGAATCAAAGTGCTTTTCAAATACTTTGGTGAAAATATCAGTAGACAGATCGAGGCAAAGTGGGATGTCTCTGCTAGAGTTCAGATGCTTCCTGACGATGTTTTTAGTTGACTTTTGGCTTGGTGGAAGCTGATGGTCTTTTAATACATTCCAGGATTTGCCTGATAATTACAGGGATATGAGGCCAAACAGAGGTGGGCAAGGAATGGCTACTAGGGGAGCTAAAGGAAGCCTAAGATGAAGCCATTCTGGATCTGCTATATTCCAACTCTCTATAACCATGAAAGTCCTAATCAGTCAATCAGCTCTGTGGAATCTGTAACATATATGTGGCTTTTACCCCCTTCTGGAAACCTCAGTTCACACGCCGAAGATCAGAACTAGGAATGGAGATCTGATCCCTTGTGCCATACACGAGGCTGGCTTTGGAGTTAAGGATTAGGAATATATTATTTTCCTGTTTCCCTCCTCCCAGTCTTTGTCTTGTAGTTCTGAATCCTATTCCCTCTCCTCTTTCTCTTTCATCTCCAGATGTCCTTTCCTTCAAATGCGGGTTGGTTGACTCTTAAGTAGCTTTTTCGGGCTTCAAAATTTGGGGGATGAGCAGAGATCTAGTGAGGTGAGGGACAGGCTTCACCTTTTCCTTGGGCATTTGTGATGGTGTGTGTGTGTGTGTGTGTGTGTGTGTGTGTGTGTGTGTGTGTGTGTGTGTGTGTGTGTATGATTCTTTCCTCCACCTAAAAACAACCAACCAACCTTGTAATTTCACAATTACAGCATCATTTCCTTCTGTAATCCTAGGAGCCTCCTGTGGTTAGAATCTTGGTATCCCCTCCCAACCTGTCTTTTGAAATCCAGCCCCTGTGCTTGATTCACGAGCTCATGAGTGGGATTGGTGCTCTATTAAAAAATGTTCATGATAATTATTTTTCTCTTTGACAATGGAAAGCCACAAAAGTAAGGTGCCACCTCTGAAGCAGAGAACATGCCCTCATCAGATACAAAATCTGCGGGTGTCTTGAACCTGTTTTCTCTAGCTTCCAGAACTGTGGGAGGCAAATTCCTGTTCACCCAGCCTAAAGTGTTATGTTAGAGCAGCAATAATGAACCAAGACAGAACCCAAACTCAAAGACACCCTGGGCAGCCCAGGTACAGCTCATCTTTTCTTTTTCTTTCCTTCTTTCCTTCTTTTCTTCCTTCCTTCCTTCCTTCCTTCCTTCCTTCCTTCCTTCCTTCCTTCTTTCTTTCCTTCCTTTCTTTTTTCATTTTTTTGAAAAATTCTCTCTGTGTAGACAAGGCTGTCCCCAAACTCACAGAGATCTGCTGGCCTCTGCCTCCCAAGTGTTGGGATTAAAGGCATACACCACCACACCCAACTCAACTCTTTTGTTTTGTTTTGTTTTGATGTTCTTTAAACCCATGGCATGTGAGTGTCACATTGGAAGATGATACCCACTTAATAGTTTGGGGCTAAGGACCCCATTCATAAAGCTTGCATGCTTCAGTCCTTTAAGTGTGTGTACTTCTAACTGGGGTAAGTCTCTATAATTGCTGACAGTTACCACACTGTAGTAGAGACAGGCAGAGTGTAGTTTCCATTTCCTTTGGAGCCTGCTCCAAGAATTCCTCTGGATGTATTGGTACCTTGTGGATGCTTATAGCTCTGACTTTGAAAATCACCTTCAGCAACAGAGCGAGTTTATCAACAGTCACACAGTGCAAGTTCCTTAGATAAAGACACAGCTTATTTTCTGCAATGTGTTTGCAGATATATTTTATTGGTTGTTAGTATCATCTTTTAAAAGAAAGTGAGTTGGGTATTTTCTCCTAAACGCATCAGACAAACTTGGAAATGAATTTTGTGTGTTTCCTGTCTCTCATCCCTATAGTCTAAAGGTGATATCTGCTAATAAATGAACTTAATACTCTCAAAGAAAAAATAGTGTTTTAGATGACCTTAGAAATAGATAATGCTGCTTCTGTTCTTAGTTGATGTCTGAGGGATTTGAGAAACCCATGTCCTGTGAGAATAAGTCTCAGAGTTAATTGCAGCTGAGCAGAAAACCCAAAGCAATTGGAAATTTAATCTGAAATGCTCTAATGGGGTGTCCCATGCCAGAAAGAAAATTGGCTTAGTGGTTTTTGAAGGAAACACAGAGTACATTGCATATTTAATTGTTTTAATTTTTAAGACTATTTTATGAATATATTGACATGATTAATTATTAAAATGAAACAGAGCTGAATAAATCTGAAATAGCTGAGGAAACAAATATTCAAGATATACATACATTTACAACTACAATGTTTTACATACCTTCTGTAAATATATGCACTTGTGTGGATGGCTTATTTACTGAATGTATGGTTTGCATCTATTTTGTACTAAGAATCTGCTTGGCACTGGGAGTGTACAAAAGGATTAGATATTTGCACTGCACATATTATAATTACCTTAGACAGGGATAAGAATGCTTGAGGGGCTGGCGAGATGGCCCAGTGGTTAAGGACACTGGCTGTTCAGAGCAGCCATGTTCCTCAGTACCCACGTGGTGACTCACAATTGTCTGTTATTCTAGTCTCAGGGGATCCAGTTCCTTCTTCAGGCCTTTGCAATGATCAGGCACTCAAGTGGTACACAGACATAAATGCAGGCAAAACACTCATACACATAAAGTAAAATTTAAAATGTTTAAGAGTGAGTTGAACTATATTTGACTACTTTTGAAAAGTCCGGTGCCTTTAGGGATGACAAGTACCAAACTGAAGATGAGTGTTCAACTGAAGCAGGGGGAGATATGGCTGGAGGGGAGAGCTTTAAATATATGATACTGTCTCGGTAAGCTATTTGTAGTATATGTGGATATTCACTGTAGGCATCTTTATCTATCTGTCTGTTTGTTTGCATGACAACTGCTTTATAGTATAACATTGAAAATATCTAATTCCTTCCTCAGATTTTTTTTCAGGGTGTGTGTGTGGGGGATAGGGGTGCCCTTGAATGTCATGCTTTTGGGCTTACCTCTAATTCCCACCTTTGTCCCATGTGTTCTGTGTAAGAAATGATCTCAGGCCTGGAGAAATGGTTCACTTGTTAAGAGCATTGGCTGCTCTTCTAGAAGACCCTGGTTAAATTCCCAGCACCCACATGACAGCTCACAACTGTCTATAATTCCAGTTCCAGGGCTTTTGACACCCTCACACAGACATGCATGTAGGCAAAACACAGATGAACATAAAATAAAAATAAATTATATACTTTTTTTTAAAAAAATGACCACTTCATGCTGGTTGGGTCACCCCAGTTCCAGTCTTTCAACAAGAGGAGTTTTTGCTTTCTTTCTTTTTGTGGATGCCTGATGAACTCACAAAGACAGCAGAGCAAGTGGAGTTTGCAGAGCTGGAGGCATTTTCTTTTCAAGGGTTCAATCAGCTTCAAATTCAATCCTTCTAAGGATTCTACCACCTTGAGTTTTGATCACCAGCACTTCCACTCTGGGCAGTGCTCTCAGATTTCCCACTCAGGTTGTCTCTGTGTCTTTTCGATCCTCAGTTTTCTTCGTGGACTCCACATTCTTCTTGCTCTATAATGAATAACTGTTTTGGCTTTGCCCATCTTAAGTTTCAACCCCACTTTACAAACATTGAGTAAATATCCTTCTAACAATGAATAAGACTCGGCCCCTGGAATCTGTGTGTCCCAGACGCACTAATACGTTCAAAATTTTTATTACACATGAACAACAAAGCTTAGAAGCCTCCTTGAAGTGTTTTTCTGTTGGTGCTAATCTTTTCAGAAGTTTTGAGTAGCATTTATTTTTTTAATTTTCTCACTATTTGTAGCAAATTATGACCCATTAAAAGTTTCCAAATCTACGTAGGTTGATTTGACCTAAATATGTGCAAAGCATAAAGTTTAAGAACCACGGAAGTAGAAGTAAAGGGTACAGGAACACAGAGGAGAGAAATCATTAGGAAGAGGTGGACTGAGAAGTAAAATTTCCCGGATGCCTGAGATATAGCAATCTTAAATTACCTGACAGCCATACACATCTGTGCTCAGGGAGTCTGTGAGCAGAAAGTTTATCTTCAGGGAAAATCTATCCCTACATCCAGAAGGAAGATAAAAGAGAGATCCTACCGGAGTACCTTGTGTTTATGTGGGATGAGAGTTTCCACATAGTTATTTTTGAGGGAAGAAACAAGATTAAATGAAATTTCAAGATCCTACAGACTGAGTTGTGTCTTGAAAAACTCATGTTGAGATCTTTTTCCTCAGCAACTCAGGCTGTAACTACATTTGAAGATGGGCAGTTGATGTTACAATGAAGACTTCAGGGTAGGTCTTTGTCCAAGCTGACTGATGTGTTTAAGGAAGAAAAGAGTAGAGTACACTAAAAGACACTACGTGCACTTTTAAGGGCTCAGAAGAAAGACCAAAGACACAGCAAGAGGTGAAATCAGAGGAGTCCAATACGAGGGCATCTGAGCTTGGACAGATAGGCTCCAGAAGGGAGAGAATATAGTATTTTCTGGCCTGTGGCATTTGTTATGGTAGCTCTGGCTGACAAATAAACAAGGTTGTGGAATAGGAAGAAGAGAGGAAACTGTAAATAAAACAACAGTCTCTGGGAAAACTGAGCACACCGTCGTTTGAGAATGTAATTTTGAAACTATGATAGAAGATAAGGGTGCTGAAGTTAGATGGCTTAAATCCATTTAATCCAATTATTTGGTTGCCTGGAAAGCAACAAGTTTTAAATTGGAGTATGTGGCAGTTTGGGTAAGCAAAATAAGGAGCTGATAAAATTAAACTATGTGCTGTGTTTATAAGTAATAATTTTATAACTTTCCACAACAGTGCTTGGCGGCTTTGGATTAACTCTGATAAGAGTGGTGTTGGATGCGTTGTTATGGATGGGAGGTGAGGGATGTGGCAAAGATTCTTGAATGTGAAACATCCCAATAGAAAAGGCTTACCCTGGCTTCCATTTGGTAGGAAGCGATGGAAACCAAAAGGAGGATCAGATATGAAAGGGGGAAATGGAACAGAAATACTGAAGATTGTGATGGAATTTTGGTCAACGAGATAAAGAGAGGTAGAGAAGTGACTAAAGAAGAAATAGATTTGAGTTAAGATTTTCTGGATGATTTTTTACTTAACTTACTTTTGCTCTTTCTTGCCATGTTAAAGAGATTTTGAAAGATACGTTGTTACATACTAAATAATTAAATCCTGAACAATAGATACTCGCAGTGGCAATCTGGATTAATAGCTATGGTCATCGTATGACCATTTCATTCAGAATCTGGTGTCTGAAAGCTGCTTCCATGCTGATACTCAAGTTCACACAAACAAAGCTGAAGAGGTTTTGAGGGGTGGGAAGAGAAGTCGGGGAGAGGTGTCAGTGTCATAAGCCTGATGACCTGATGACCTGATCTCGGTCCCTAGACTCTTGGGAAAAACCCGAGTGTGGTGGCCGCATTTATAATTATAATCCTAGTGTTGTGTTAGTGGATACAGAAGATCTCTAGGGCTTGTTGGCCAGCAGTCTAACCTAATCCTGGTCCTGGATTCCTTCCTGGAGTTCCCCTAATCCTAATCCCGGTCCCAGCGAGGACCAGGTCCTAATGAGTCTGTTTCCTAAATAACAAGAGTGGAGAGCTCCTGAGAAATGACATCTGAGATTGACCTCTGACCTCCACATGCTAGTACGCCTCCGCTCCCGTGCATATTTATGTTTATATACTTCCCTTGACATGCACTTGCACACAGGCATGATAAAAGGAGAGTAATGAAAGAATCTGAATTTAGATAACATCATCCACAGAGCATATAAATCTTTGGCAGAATTGACGGTTAGATTTCAACTCATGGAGTGCCCTGCATGAGACACTACTGTAGAAGTCCCGGGGGTGATAAAATATGGAAAGTCGTGCCCTCAGAGTTTTCACACATGGAAAGATAAGAAGCAATTGCCTGATTTCATACTCCTATAGGACAGAATATTGGAATACGCTGCTGCTTACCACCCGACCACACCGATTTGGTTCAGGAATGGTCACACGGTCCAGACTAGGCCAGTGTATCCTTTCCTTGAGAATTTCATGTATGAGATGGAAAACTTGGGGCTCCTCTAGGCTTTATATCTTAAAAATAAAGCCAACAAACAGAAAAGCCAAAATGAGATAGAAGACTAAGTGGCAGATGTCTGGTTTCCTAGAATTTGATATTTAGCTGGCTTACCTGTGAAAGGTTCAGGTATTATGCTGGCCTGTCCCTGTTACCTCGTGGAACAGGCAGTACCCTGGTCAGCCCAAGGTTCCATGGGAAATAAGTCTGTACGCAGGTGCAGAGGACCCCTTTAAAAGATAGGCCCCTGCCCATTTACGCTCTCTGTTCCCACTCTCTGTTCCCTCTCTCTGTTTCCCCGCAGCTTCCTTTCTACTCTCTCTCTCACCTATGTGCTCTCTCTATGGCGACCGGCCATGGCAGTCAGCCATTTACCCCTGTTCCTCTTCTTAGTCTCCCCATTCTGCCGGGCCTTATAATAAACTTATAGTCTTATGTCTCATGTCTCAGCATTTCTTTTTTCTTCTTTTTAAACAAAACAATAACAACCTGGTCAGTTCTCTTTTATGCGGGACTCTGAGCTCTTGCTTTAGGCTCCCTTTTAAGTCTAACACTGACTTGGGTTGGGGTCAATGACCTAAGAAATACAGTGAAATGAAATATGATTTAAATGATATTGTCAGACCTGTTACATCTAACCCTCAAACTCTACAGAGTGATGGCAGAGATGAGGGACGGGGCTTGGGAGGTTGGGGGAGGGGGGAGATGGGAGGACAGCTGCCCCTGGGTTAGATAAGAAAACTATTCCAGGAGCAAAATGTAGATTTTTCTCTCTCCTTCTGCTTAATTCAAATCCAATTGTCAGGCCACACCCAAGGCCCAGTTTCTACTTTTTAAATTGTTTAAAAGTTCGGGAAATGCTCCCTCTCTTCACCATTTCTCCTCTCTTCAGAAGTATATACAGCGAAAGGCAAAACCAAGAAGCTCTGTGGTACTGAGTCACATTCTATGTTATCCTGGCACCCTGCCTATAACTTCTCAAAAAGTCTTTATCAAACCCTTCTCAATTTGATACAGTATGCCATTGTTTGTGTCAAGATCCTGACACTTTCATGAAGAAGGAAAAGGTAGTATTCTCAGCCATAGTATTCTCAGAATTCATGATTTGGTGTTTATTGATAGCTGAGATATCAGCTAGACATGTGTGTGTGTGTGTGTGTGTGTGTATAAGGAGAAAAGTCAGAAGTCTTGCAAAGTTTTCCTCTTTGAAAAAGCCATGGGGAAAGCCACAATTCTTTTCTTCACTGGCCATGATTATTTTTGCCTGTATCATTATTTTATCACCTTGCAACAATAACATCAATCATTTTCTGGTGATTGAGGATGGCAGAGCAAGAAATGAGAAAGGGCTCGGTTCTTTGACAAAGACAGTTTGTCATTAATTCACCCTGACATTACCCCATCTTTGGCCTGTTTTTTTTTTTTTGTTTTTTGTTTTGTGTTTTGTTTGTTTTGTTTATGAAATAACAAACTGTCAACTCTTTAGCCACATCCAAAGTGGTCCTCCATTAGCTCCAGTGGGAAGTATCCTAACATACATATTCCAGCCTATTAACTGTCTGCTATCTAAAGTATACAGCCTTTCTATATGTCATCAATGACATTTGAATACTGGCTGGAGGTATTTCTTTCTCTTTTACCCCAGGATGACTTTGTCTTATGTCATGAAGGGACTCACCTGATTTCATTCACTTTTACACAATAAGATTTAGTTCATGGAAATTTAGAACTAGTGATGTCTTCAGATGCATATATACATATGTATATATGTATATATGCATGTATGTATACACTTAGCTAGTGTATACTAAGTATATAAAGCAGTAGGTTTTGTTATTGTTTTGTTTAAAAAGAAGAAGAAAATAGAAATGCTGAGACATGAGACATATTGACTATAAGTTTATTATAAGGCCCGGCAGAGTAGGGAGACTAAGAGAAGAGGAACAGGGTAATGGCTGACCGCCATGGCCAGTCCCCATAGAGAGAGCGCATAGGTGAGAGAGAGAGAGTAGAAAGGAAGCTGAGAGGAACAGAGCAGGGAAACAGAGAGAGGAAACAGAGAGCGTAAATGGGCAGGGACCTGTCCTTTAAAGGGGTCCTCTGCACCTGCGTGCAGACTTAGTTCCCATGGAACCATGGGCTGACCAGGGTACTGCCTGTTCCACCAGGTAACAGGGGCAGGCCAGCATAATGCCTGAACCTTTCAGGTTTCATTATGACATGATCACAGATATACATAATACACTTGTATTTCACACCCACTTCTATGGGTAGTCATAAGCTTTTCAAATGAACACCAACAGTCATTTCAGTTGCCCACTCCAGGAGGAGAAAGGAAGGGTGGAGCAACCTCCCTCAGCCAGAGAACTGTGTATGTGACTTTTTAAAATGACATTTTATTTATTCAAGTTTGCTGGGTAGGATTGGATTTGCATGAAGGATTTTCCTCACTGCAATCAAATCAAAACAAAATATCAAAACAAGAAGCAAGATGAGGGTACAGAAACCACAGTTGGGATGTCTTGGACTGCCAGCTCCTTTCTGTTCCCATTGTGGTACAGTTTGATTTGCTTTGTCTTATGCACCAAGGATCTTTTAACCATTAATACAGAATGAAAAAATAAAACAAAAAGAGTAGGACATGTCTACTTCTAAAGTATGGAGCAGATTTTTATTATGGATATAAGGGAGAACAGGCAGAGTGAAGAGTACAGGCTGAATATGGAAGACTAAACTGGACCATGAGAGGAGAGAGAGGGAGAGCAAAAGAAGAGACACCCAACCAAGAGAGGCAGTGAGGGCTAAAGGACTTGTGTAGCCAAAATGGCTGCATTGTCTAGGGATCAGACTGGGGTAAAGGAAGCAGAAACCCAGTCCCTGGGAGGGAGGAGTTTAGGGTGGGGGTGGGGTGAGAAGTGCTGGGAGGAGCCACAGCCACAACTACCAAGTCAGACTTGTCCTGGGTTTGAGACCTAACAAATATATTGTATGAGGTTTTTTTTTTTCCTGTTTATTTGTTTTTACTCCTGTCACCATTTCGGTCAATCACTGAATACTTACTGTTTTTCTACTATCATACTATTTTTATATTGTTACGGTCTTCATGGTGAAAGAAATCAGAGGACAGAAGTCAAAAAGAAGAGATAATTCCCAAATCTAGTTTTAATACAATATAATTTCTAGATGATTCTTCTTCACATCGTTGTTTGCTGACACTCCCAATCTTTCAATTTGTTTCCATAGTATTTTCTCTTACCCTTTAGACCATTTTTAAATAGCTACATAACTTAAGAAATAATTTAGCATCTATCATCTTGAAATTTTGTCTCTTGATTATCTTTTCCTATATAAATTGAGGTTTTTACTGGTTTTCAGAGACCATACAATTTTGGACTGTATCCTAAGCACTTAATGCCATGGGTGTTACTTGAATCTCAGGGTGACAGTCACTGTTTTTGTTTTAGAGGACAGTCAGCGTGGTTACATTCAGACTTCAAGTTGGGGTTTCAGTGTAAGTTTCATTTTCAAAGTATTTAGAAACCTCTTTAGTTTGCTGTTTCGTTTTGTTTCCTAAGAGAAGGTCTAACCATGTATCCCAGGTTGGTCCAGAACTTGCTATGCATACTAGGCTAGCCTTGGACTTGTACTACTTCCTTTTTCGGCCTCTGGAGGACTGGGATTACAGGCATATGTCACAATGCCAGGTAAAAACTCTTTAGTGAACACTGTTTTAAAAGTCTTTTGGACACATAACTCAACTGATTTAAAAAAAAAAAAGTAAGGAAATCCTAAAAATAAAACAACACAAACAAACAAATATGAAAGCAAAACAGGACAAGTATTGATCCTGAGAGTCAAGCAATGACAGCCCCTGCCTAGAATTCTATAGGTTTTGAGAGAAAATGCATAGGCCAGATTTGGCCAAGAATTTGCAAGGCTCCATATCAGGAGAGAAGGCACACTAGAAATGTCCTCCTAACGGAGTGCCTTTAGTAAAAGGATAAACTCTAGAACAATAGAGAATAGCAATCTCTCTCTCTCTCTCTCTCTCTCTCTCTCTCTCTCTCTCTCACACACACACACACACACACACACACACACACACATAAATACATGCCCCATCAAACTTTTGCTACACTTTGAAAGGAAATGCTTTTGGGAAAGCAACCACTCTAGCCTTTACTTAGCTCTGTGTGCTGAGTTCATTCTACAGGCATGGCCTCCAAATCTCCAGGGCTAAAGAGGTTTTGTGCCCTGGGGAAGAAGAAAGTACAGTCCTGTCAGGGAGAGTTGACTTTAAACCAGAGTCTTAATATGTCCAATAGACAAAATCTTAGTGAACAGAAATTCACAGCAAATATATTTATTTCCTTGAGTATATGAAATAAAAGACCAGTGTTCAGATGTATAATGAAACTTGTAAGAAGACAAAAGGCAGAACTTCAAAATCAGTGGAGAGGACCATTTGGAATAGAAAGAAAAATAATTCCCAAAGGGGGTCAAGAAAGAAGTGGAAAAAGAAAAACATAAAAGGTGAGGAAATAGAAGATAGATCAAATGGAGGCAATGACTCCTAATTGATGAGTAATCAGCAAGTAAGACGAACAGATTAAATAGCACAGTTAAAAGACCCATGTGATGAGACAGGGATCAAATCCCAGCTACATTCATCTATAAGAGGCACCCTGAAAAGTATAAATAAAATACGGAAACCTACAATCAGTCATCCACCTCTCTACATAGATGATGTGACTTAGGTTTTTCAAACCCAGTTCATGTCGGCTTGGCAAGAACATTAAATAATAAAAAGATTAGTAAATAGTGGCTATGAAACATATCTGCAAATCATTTGGCATTCTTCCTTTCACAGTACAGGGGCTAATTCTTTTGTCTTTGAGCCTGAGATTTTCCAATAGAAACTTATGGAAGGGGTACAATGTCATGAGATTAAATCCCATTTGGTCCTTTGTGTTGGATCCCCCCTGAGGAGCCCAGTCACCATGCTGGGAGAATTCTGAAGCAGCCTGCAGGGAGGCCCCTTGCAGGGAGGCACCTAAACATCTTGCCAACAATTAACACCCATTTGCCAGCCAATGGTGTGAGTCACATTGGAAGCAGATTGCCAGGCTCCAAACAGGCTGCATCCCCAGCCAACATCTTAACTTCAACCCCTAGAGAGCATCCCAGAGAAGTACGACCTACAGCAACTGAGGGCAAGCAAATATGGAAGCATTTCTTAAAGGAAAAACAAATAAACAAACAAAAACACAGCTTTTTAGGCTATGTGACACTAATAATGAAAATACTATAAGAATATAGCTGACATAGTTACGCTATTATCAGACCAAAAGAGCAGTGCTATGAAGAAATGGAAAACTACACCATGATAAGGCATTTCACTTACACAAAAGAAGCAGCATGTATAAACTAAGCTGGACTTAATATAGCAAGCAAAATTTTTGCATAAATTTTGGGAAAGTTTAAAACCTGTTATGGTGGTGGAAGATTTTACTGTTGCATATCTAGCCATTGTGTATGACAGAAAAAAAGTCAATGCAATATAGAAGATTCGAAAACATAGTCAACCTGTTAAATTCAACAAACATTCCACTCAACAATTCAAGTGTGCCCATTCTATTTAAGAATGCATGGAATAGATAAAACTATGAACACATACCAAGACATGGCAAATGTATACATTTAAACAAATTCATAGAGAATCTGTAGGGAAATACTAAAAATATACAATAATTCAATTTTGTATCATTGGGGAAGAGTATATGTATAGAGAAAAGAGGTATAGAGAGAGATGTAGAGGCAGAGAGAAAGAAAGAGTGGAAGGAAGGGGGGAAAAGATAGTGTAAGACCCTCAAAAAGCTCAGGCTTCCAGAATCTTAGCCCAGGACCGTGGCCACCCCAATCACAGAATGGAACGAAAGCTTGATGCAAATTGCATGAGACTTTATTGTTGTTTAACGAGCTAACCCCATGTTAGCTTGGGTCTTTGATCCACCCGCCATGTCGGATGGCTAGCAAAGACAGTTCGAAGCCACTGGGTACAGATCTTTATAGGGCAGCATAAGGGGAGTGTCTAGGGGTACGCACAGGTTCAGGATTGGTGTGCCTCCAGGCTTGGAGAGTTTGCCCTGTGTTGATTGGTCAACTGGTTGTTATGGCCCATAGGCCCTCCCAGGGTGGTTGCTATGCTCTCTGAGTCATTGCTGTGCGCTTGTCCGTAAAGCACACCTAGAGCCATAAAGCATAGCGCCACCAGCTAACTTCTGATTGGTTCCTTGCCACGAGGCAGGCCATCTGACCTCTAAGTGACCAAGGCAAGGTTATGACAAGCACGTGTTCGGCTGTTATGGCTTCCGAAATGGGGAGCTGGCCCCTTCAATAGGAAGAGGGAAAGAGGGAGGGTGGAAGAAAAAGAAGAGAGAGAGAGGGAGAGGGAGAGAGAGAGAGAGAGAGAGAGAGAGAGAGAGAGAGAGAGAGAGAGAGAGGAGACACATAGATACACATGGACCAGATTTAGAAAAGAACATACATGGCTTCATATGGGAAATACAAACATCTGACACTTGTTTTGACAACCAGTGCTTCCATTCAGCTTGCCAGTGCCCCTAACTATCTCTTCATGTTCACTTTTCTTTTCTTTTCTTTTCTTTTTTTTAAGATTTATTTATTTATTTATCATGTATACAGTGCACACCAGAAGAGGGCACCAGATCTCATTACAGATGGTTGTGAGCCACCATGTGGTTGCTGGGAATTGAACTCAGAACCTCTGGGAGAACAGTCAGTGCTCTTAATCCCTGAGCCAGCATTTGGTAAAATGTCAGTGTTATCTGGAAATGTTAATCCTCAGGGACATTAGTCTTCAGACTTCTTCATCTCCTTTTTTATTTCCCCCTTTGAGGAAACTTGGTGAAGAATAAAGATAGAATGTGCTGATGGGGGCAAAGAAGAAAAGTTTGGCAAAGACATAGACTGTGGGAGGAGACTTCACTCTGCAAAGGGGTACTGCATAGGATAGGGGGCACATGGCATGTGGGTACAAGGGTGTCAGGAAGAGGCAAACAGTGCATAGCCACGTTACACCCTACCCTCATTGATTCTTCCTTTCCCCCCATTCCTGGATCTCTGGAACAGCTTCTCACTTACTCTTCATGCATCAGTGAGCTTCATGGAGCCATTCTTGGTGTATTCCATCAATCCCATGTTTTCTGGAACATTTTAGTGAGTTTAATTTAGATTGTTGATCACTGTGCGTGAAAGAGCTCAGGCAATTCCTCAGGCTAGGCCTATGTGTTCTTAACTTTTCTAACTTCCATCTGGAGGCTGATTTACCCATAAAAATAATTTAAAAGCACAAGAAAGAATAAAGCGGAGATGGAAAATGAGTAGGAGAACAAATCTACCCCTTTTGGGTTTACTGAGTAAAATCTAAATGCCATCAGGGTTTCACTGAACCAAGTCCAGATTGACATGATGATCGAAATGATGTTGTCAAACAAACAAAAGCTTGTAAAAGTGAATTTTGGTTTAATACTTGTTGAAGTATTAGGAATACTGAGGACCACTAGCAATCCCGTTGAAGTTCATGAGAAGACCATCTTTACAGACCTCTGCTCCCTTTCTTCCACACCCCGCACTGCCTTTACCTTTCTCTCCTTCACAAACGAGATGGCTTTCTTCTTCTACCAACCAAAGTAATTGCTGGCCCTCTGATTGTGCTCCCGCCAGTGTCACCACACCCATCTCCTCAGGGCCTCAGAGCCAACCCTTCTGAGGCTAAGAAATCCCTTAATCCCCACAGGATGAGTTTGGGAGGCATCTCAGGAACAGAGTCCTCCGTGCTGGATTGCTTTCCCCTTAAGAAATTCTTGCACAGCCCTGGCAGCCTGTGTTAGCATCTTTTCCCGTTTGTCATAAACTCCAAACCACAGACACAGCAGTAATGCTTCAAGTCATGGAATGGAGGCTGGAGCAGAGCACAGCATCTGGAGCTCAGAGGGACTTCGACCCAGAAAGGTCGGTAAGGAGGTCAGGCAGTATGTCCATCACACCCATGGGCTCCCAAACACAAGCAAGCCACACATATTTAACAGGCACAAGTAAGGGCTGTACGTGAAGAGATTTGCACTCAGTCATTGTCCAAGGTGGCGGGGGGGGGGGGGCAGCCTGCATGTTGGAATATATAATTCAGGTCAGAAATATGCATCAAAGCAACATGTCAACATATCCTAAGGCCAGCCCCTTCCCTGTCTCATAGTTGTTCTGTCTTTTATCCTGAACCATTTTTAAAATACATTCTTATAGTCTATAAAAAGGATCAAACCCTCCCATAGTCTCTGCTCTCCCCTATTAAAATTAAGCATTTTTTTTTTTTTTTGGGTAGCTTAAAGGTTTGGAGAGATGGTAACAGAGTGTACTGCTTTTCCAGAGGTGAATACCTGCTGGTTCTCAGCATCCACCAGGCAGTTCACGACCACCTGTGACTTTACCTGCACAGAATCTGATGACCTCTTCTGGACACATACACTCACATAGACATACATGTATACATGTAATTAAAAGTAATAAAAGTAAGTCTTTAAACTCATTTTCTTTTCAACATCATTTAATTTAAAAAATTTTGTGTATGCGTGGCATGGTGGGAAGTACATGTGCATGTGAGTGTAGATGCCCGTAGAGTCCAGCAGAGGGTGTTAGATCCCCTAGAACTGGAGTTAGAGGTGGTTGTTAGCTGCCTACAGTGGCTATTGGAATCCAAACTCAAATCCTCTACAAGAAAATTATGTATTCTTTGAAAGGTTCCTGTACCCCGATAATAGGTTTCTCTGCTGACATAGTACGCCAGATCTAGTCTAATTAAAAAGTAAAAGACCAGGTATATTTGAGCAAAGCACTCTCAGGTGACTCTCCAGATAAGGCAGAGGGGGTTGAGAGGTGGCGGGTGGGTTGGTGTAGGGAGGGACTCGACAGAACATCCTGTAGGCGCAGCGTGGGGCGATGATGCATCCTCCACAAGCTGGGTTTGTGCCCCATCATGGTGGGTGGGGTCTTGAACAGCTAGTAGCCTCAGGGAGGATCCACCACCATCACTGAGAACTTGGAACTGGGCTTTTCTTCGCGGTTCTCTGAGAGGGTGGGGTTTGTAAAAAGAATTGGAGTCAAGCTGGAGACTGTAGCCAAACACTTTTTAACATCTCTTCTGCCACTTTATGCCACTTTAAATAGACAAATAATGATTGTCGTGTTTATGAAGCTTCATGTAACGTTTTAATACATGTAAACAGTATGAGGAAATTCCATCAAATTGATCAACACACCTATCACTTTGTTTACTTATTAATGTATGTGGTGAGACATTTGATTTTTCAGCCACTCAGTTACTTTGAAATAGACAGCCTAGAGACTACAGTCATCCTGTGGTGTGGCAGACGTAAAAACTTAACTTATTTTATCTCTCAGATACCTGTTCCCAATTACCAACAGTGTGTCCCCAGTCCCTGGTAAGCACCACGCTCCTATTTTCTAGGAATAAAAACTTCTTAGATTCTGTATATAAGTGAAACTGTATAGTATTTATTCTTTTTTCTTTTTTGGTTTTTCGAGACAGGGTTTCTCTGTGGCTTTGGAGGCTGTCCTGGAACTAGCTCTTGTAGACCAGGCTGGTCTCGAACTCACAGAGATCCGCCTGCCTCTGCCTCCCGAGTGCTGGGATTAAAGGTGTGCGCCACCAACGCCCGGCAGTATTTATTCTTGCTAGGTCTAACTTATCATAGTTGGTATAATAGAGGGATTTGCCTGTAGTTCTAGCATTTGGGAGATGGTGGCAAATTCATCCATGTTATTACAAAAAACAAGTTTTCCTTCTTTTATAGGACAAAATAATAATGGTGTGTGTGTGTGTGTGTGTGTGTTACACATACCACTTTTGTTTTTTAGCCATTTAGCCATTGATGGATACTTAGATTGCCTTGTGGAATTCTCAATTCTCTCCGCAAGGGAGAGAGGGGGCAGGGAGGAAGAGAGAGAGAGAGAGAGAGAGAGAGAGAGAGAGAGAGAGAGTATCCTTAAGGCTCTTCCTGAGGTCAGGATAGGGATAATCACCTCTCCTCTAAGAAAGGCAGCTATATTTGTCCTCCCATGTTACTGAAGCATCTTTGTCAGTCATTCTAAGGGAACCTTGGGATTCTATGGCTGGCTGTGGACCTGGACATGGATGACAGTGGCATAGTCTTTGCTGGGAAATGACTGTTCTAAGGATAGGGAAGTTAAGTTGGCTGTGCATAGTTTCTTGGATTTTTCTTTTATCATATTTTTAAACTGCTTTTAATTTTAATTTCATTTTTATGACTCTGTGTGTGTGTGTGTGTGTGTATGTGTGTGTGATATGATATATGCGTAGGGGATGAGAGAATAGCTTGTAGGAGTCAGGTCTATCATCCTTTTACCATGTGAATCCTGGGACTGAATTCAGTCTGTCTGGCTTGAAGGCAAGTGCCTTTATCCACTGAGCCATCTCACCAGCCCTATAAATTTTTGTATCCACGCCAAAGGTAGGTAAATCTGATGAACCTTGAATTATAATTTTGACCTTCTAGGTAAGAGTAGAATATGACAGATTTGAATGGGGGAGCCCCAAGTTGGATTTTTCCCTTTACTTACATTTTCTTTTCTAATATACTGAGAATGTCTGTATTTTGATTTGGTTTGGCTTCCAAAGTGTTGATTCAGAAACAAGTCTCTTTGCTGCACATCAAACCCTGAGCCTTTTTCAGTGCAAAGGAATCAGTTCAAATTTGAGAAATATGTGTTGAATTTTCATAAAGGAAACTGACAAGGCTTGGGTGTCAAATGCATCTGTTGTGAGTTCCACACTGATGGTGCTTGGAGCTGCTTCCCAGGGCTCTTAGAAAGTCATGATAACCAGATTTGGTTTGGGGGCGATGTAGTCACTTTCCACTTACATCACTCACCCACCCCTCTGTCTATTCCTTCATAAGGTAGCTACCCAGGAAAACAGCGGGCGCAAACCTAGCTGGCCAGAATAGCCTTCAGTGAAACAAGGCTGTGTCCATAGCTACCATTAAATGAAAAGTGTTTTCCTTGTGTTGAGCTCATGTAGATCCATATTCTTAGACACAGGGCCAAAAATAACGGGCTTGCTTTTCCCGGTGTGGGAGGGACCCTGCCCTATGACCCAAGCTGCCCACACAACCACTGAGTCAGAGCCTTGTGACCTCTTGGAAGAAACATACTGAAAACAAGGAATTGTCACGTTAAATTGAAGAGTGTTTTTTTCTTCTACTTCTTCCCATGAGTCTTGAGTTAGCTAGAACATTATGAAAGTTCATCATGGTTTTAGTACAAATAACAAAGCTATTATATGTAGCAGTAGGAAAGCAGTCATCATTGGTGGTTATTTTCCATCTTACATAGTATTTGCATTGATTTCCCCCTTGTTGGGAATAAGATGATAATAAATCCAAGAGACTAGTGAAAATGAAGCAGTTTTTAAATATACAATTCTACAGAAGAGGATGGTGTCATAGAGAAAAGGCAAAATTGACTGGCATACTGATTGGGCACAAAATGGTTTAAAATGCCCCATTCATGAGAAATTCCTGTCCTTTCTTCTGTGGGCCAGTACCTGTGCCTTTCTCAAATCCCCCATCTTATTGGGTTAAGACACAGCATTAGCTAATGACTACTTTGAGGCCTTGGAGTATCCCCTTTCTGATCATGGACTC
This sequence comes from Cricetulus griseus, assembly GCF_003668045.3. Taxonomy (NCBI): domain Eukaryota; kingdom Metazoa; phylum Chordata; class Mammalia; order Rodentia; family Cricetidae; genus Cricetulus; species Cricetulus griseus. The sequence continues at coordinate 425,286,077 of NC_048595.1, read as the reverse complement.
AGCCATAGAGCAAATACCTGCAGCTTCCCAGCTCTTCTTGTCATACAGGTAGCAAACTACTTGCAGCTTTCCAACTCTTGTTCTGAGATAGGCAGGTTCCAGCCATCAGCTAGTGAAGAGGGCTGAGTGCCTGTAACTCTGATGAACTCAAAGCTCACTTCACGCTGAAAATGGACAATAACAATCTATTATAGTTCCTTTCTGTTTGTTGCTTTTGTGGGGGGGGGTTTCTTTGTTTTGAGACAGGGTTTTCTCTGTGTAGTCCTGGCTGTCCTGGAACTCACTCTGTAGACCAGACTGGCCTCAAAGTCACAGAAAACTGCCCAACTCTGCTGGGATCAAAGGCATGCACCACAGCCAACCAAAGTTCTTAAATTTCTCTTGGAATTTCTATTGCTATGATAAAGCCTCATGACCAAAAGCAATTTGGGAAAGAAAGGAACACTTTTAATTAATGTACATTTCTCATACATTTTAAATTAATGTACTTAATTAATATACATGGCAAGAACTCAAACAGGTCAGGCACCATGAGGCAGGACCTGGAGTGAAAGCCATAGAGGAGTTCTGCTTACCATCTTGTTCCTCCTAACCTGCTCATTTTGCTTGCTTACACACCCCAGGACCACCTGGCCAAGGATGGCACAATCCACAGTGTGCCGGGCCTACCTATATCAATCCTTAATTTCAGACTTGCTTACAGGCATTTTTTTCAAGTGACAGTCCCTCTTACTAAATGGCTCTAGATTTTATGAAGCTGACAGAATAGAACCAGCCAGGACACCCCCATACTGAAACTAGTTTCTGAACAAGTATAGTATTATATACCACAGGGAGGAATACCGGCCATCTCTGATAACTTTCAGAATTAGAATAGCAATATCTACAAACTCTGTATTTCCAAACTCTTCATTTTGTATTTCCCCTCAAGAGCCAAGAAGCAAGGCTGTGGTGTTTAATCCTTAAGTATCACTGGGGAAGTTGCTTATATTCTCCTTTCAATTTCTTTATCTATAGAATGGGGCCAATCATTTCTGCCTTGTGGAGGTAGAATGGAAATTAAAACTATTTACAGCATGTTAGTAGATCACTGTTATTACAGTGCTTATTAAAACTCCTGGCTTCTCCTGCTAACCACTGTTCCTAAAGGTCTGAAAACCCTGAAGAAACCTCTAAAGCAAAACCCTCACTGACATTTTAGGATGCTCTTCCATGCAAAAGGCTTTTCTGCACCCTTTACTGGGCATCCAACCAAAAGGCTGGGATTCTGTTTTTGAAGATGCATAAAATGCTCAACATCCAAGCGGAACACCCTGAAATCCTCTTTCTGATAAAGATTTTGACCATGAATTTGTCTTTTAAAATGTCTCAATTTTTTAAGAAGATGACTTGATTGACATGAAATCTAAAAGTCTACACAGGACTAAAAATGAGGTGCTTCAGTTTTCTGGGATGATATGTTAGAACTGTATTACAGGCGTTCCCGGCCCAACTTGTCAGCAGCTCCATGGAAGAGCCCCCTCTGCCCTAGAGATTGCTTACAGGTTATATAAAGTTGGGAACAAACCCAGTGGATATTGTAGCCATCTAACCTTCCTGAGCCTTGTAAGTTCTATTAGCTTCCTGAGCTCTGTTGATTTTTGACTGTTTATTGTTGTAGAAAAGCCCAGTTCACTGTTAGTGGGTCCATCCCTGAGCTAGTGGTCCTGGGGTGTGTAAGGAAGCGAGTCACTTAGGCCAGAAAGAGCAATTCAGTAGGCAGCACTCTTCCATGGCTTCTGCTTCAGTTCTGCCTTGGGGTTTCTGCCTTAGCTTCCTTCCCTCACTTCCCTGACTGATAGACTACAACTGTACGATAAAATAAACCCTTTCCCCTACCAAGTTGCTTTTGTCGTGGTGCTTATCACATCAGGAGAAATCAAACTGAGAAACTTCTGAAATATAATAAGCCCCCTTAACCCCTTCATGGTGATATGTTCCAATTCTTAGAAAACTGTGGCCCAGCAAAGGGATGGGTGACACTTCAGGTCACATAAACCTGTCAAGTCACCAAGGATAATTCAGAAAGAGGAACAAAGAATCTGGAGAAACACACAAGGGGCAGAGAAACAAAACAACAGGAAGAATGAATCCCTCATGCCCCTGCCCCACCCTCAGAAAACTTAGCTAAGAATGTGCTTGAGTGAGGAAAGAATAATTCTTGTGACTTCTTCACTCAAGTCCTTCTTTATAGGACCTTAAAGAAAGTGGCTAGTGAAGACCAGATGCTTCCTAAGCTCTTCCCAGAGATTCCTGGGATGGGTGTGAGATGAACATTTACAAGGAAGAAACAAACTGCTGGAGACAATGAAAGCCACAGCCAACATTCATTGAGTACTTTCGAAGGCATAGAGAGATTAGTTAAGTGATTTGCTAAAGCTGTATAGCTAATAAACTTAGACTCTGGTAAGCTAAACTCTTGAATAGGTTGAGCACTGATCACTAAAGCATTCTGTCTCCTGGGTCATAGTGAACACAGAGTCCCTGGCTAAGCCTACAAGATGAGAGAGCCTTCCTGGTGGAGATGAGGTCTGATAAAACTCTTGGAGAATAAGATTATATCCACCTCAATGGATTAAGAAGGAGTAGAAGTCTGGCCCTCAAAAGGAAATGGCATGAACATCTATTGTAAGCTACAAAATAGCATAATGGGTTCTGTAGTATTAGACTGTGAGAAGATAGAAGAATTTGGATTCATGGGAGAAAGTCAGGTCAGACAGGGTGACTTATGTTATCAACAGAATTTATAAATTATTCTATAAATAAAAAGCCACCAAAAGAGTTTTAAGTGAAAGAAATTAAAAAGATTTTAGATGGATCCCTTTGATGGCAGTGTGGGGGACACAAAGTTGGGAAGAGGGAAGACTGGCATCAAGGTCAGCTGGGGACAATGGAACAAGTTAGATAAAAAACAACAAGGATATAGATTATGGTGCTGGAGAAACAAGCAGATTCGAGGAAAATCTGAGAGTGAGTCAATGTTGCTCATCAATGTGAAGAATGAGCAGGTGTGAAGAACAGTGGTCAGACCTCCGATGGTAGTCATTCGGGCCGTATGGTCAAAGAAAACAATGATGTTGCCATGATATCAATTTAGGGAACTATTGGCTTGAGGAGCCTGAAAAATAAGTAATGGAGTGTTTAGAAAGCACTGAGTCCTAAGTGTAAAACCCAAGGGAAAGTTCAATGTTAAAGGTTCAGGTTTGTGGTTCATTCACTCACTGAACAAATGTCCATTGACAAAAACAGCCTGTTTCTTCAAGAGCAACAAGGACCTTGGAAGTGAGATAAGAAATTTCAGCTTTTCCTGAAGCTAGCAATGACTAGATTAAGCAAGAGAGAAATAAGCTCCAAGTTGTGGTTTATAAACATCCCTTTGTTGGGGAAAAAAAGGAGATAGTCAAAGAACAGAGAAAACAGACTAGAGAAAGTGCATTAAATGATGTGATCAATAGCCCTGGGAGGAACTCAGAGACCAGCAACATCGGCCTAAGGGTGGGCAATGGAAGGCACATCCACAGAGAAGTTTGTGAGAGGTGATGACACCATGAGCATCAGGAGCAGAGTGCCAAAACAGATGGTATGGATGACAAACCAAATAAATGTGAGTGGGGCACTCAGTTAATTTATGAGATGTACATGGTACCTCATGATAATGATCGCCTTTGTGGCTGTTTTCCAAGCTATGATGGATGAAAGAGTCAATTTTGAAACCAAAAACATCAAGAAAAATCACAGGGAGATGGTTAGTTTTTACTGTCAAGGAGTCTCAATGGGAAGTTGTCTGGATTGGCCTATTGGCATGCTTAGGAGGCATTTTCTTAATTATGATAAGTGAGGTGAGAAGACCCTCCCTGAATATGCCTTGCACCATTCATGGGCTGGCCCCTGGATGCTGCAAAAGAGAGAACAAGCTGAGCATAGCATGCTTGCATTCTTTCCCTTTGCTCCTGCCAAGGGGAGGGAAGTGATGTCACCAGCTCCCTCAAGCTCCTGCTGCTGTGACTTCCTCACTGTGATGGACTGTTAACTGGATCCAAAATAACCCTTCCTCCCCTAAGCCTAAGTATTCCCTTGTCAGGATACTTGGTTCCAACAGAAAGGGAAGCTGGGACACCATCTTACATCTGCTAGAAGAGCTTTTATCTAAAGGAAGAAGGCTAACGCATTGCAAGGGAGTGGAGGAAAGAAAACTCTTTGATATTTTAGTTGTAGATGTAGATGGGTACAGTCACAGAAAACAGCATGCGCCTCCTCAATAACAATAATAAACACTGAAAAGGAGATCCAGTAGACTGCTGATTCAGAAATCTTCTAGGAACGTACCCAAATATATATATTCACAATAAGCAAGATAACCCAAACAGCAAGGAGCACTCCCAAAAGTTCTTGTAAGACATAAATAAATAAATAAATAAATAAATAAATAAATAGATCTCTTTAACGTATCTGCTGGTTATTACCTTAAGAGGCCATTGGCCTTGTGAATGGCATTGCTTCTCCCATGGTTCATAGACTCCTGTGTAGGTAAATTCTTCTAATCATATGTGAAGAAAATTACAGTGTATTTATGTTTTTATTCATTAATATTTTCAACATGTATATTTTCATCAGCTCATAATTTAAATGAATTTACCCCAAAATTAAGTCGTCGTCGTCCCCCCCCCCCCGCTCTGCTTTTGCACAAAATTTCTTTTAAAGGTGGATATTGATCAACACAGAGTGGCTACAGCAGTGTTGTCATTGTGTTGAGAAAGGGAAGGAGAGAGATAGATGAAAAGAAGAATTTACTAATTTTTTTATTCTATTAAAAATTATTTGATTTTATGTATTTGTGTGTGTGTGTGTGAATGAAAGTGTGTGCATGCATGTTCACAAGCACAGTGGTGTGTGTGTGTGTGTGTGTGTGTGTGTGTGTGTGTGTGTGTGTAAGACATCCAAAGGAAAGTCTTGCAGAGTCTGTTCCCTCCTTCCAGCATGGTTTGCAGGGCTCTAACTCAGGTCATCAGGCTTGTGGTCAGCACTTTACACACTAAATCATTTCAATGGCCCTTTACTGATTTTTAAATATTTAGAGCATTTAACTTTAAAGTTTCATTTTTTTTAAGGTTTGTAAATCGGTTTGGAATGTATTTATCAGGGGCCCCTTAAACATAATAATGTGAGATTCTCTTGGTATACCCAGGATCTGGAATTCTTGCCATGACTTGCCTGGTTAAGTATCAGGTTTGGCTGGATACTGAACATTTCCCCTGTGCTGTCCCTCAGTCAAGTGATGGTTGGAACTGGTTCTTGATCTGTCCTGATGTTGTTCAGGAGGGTCTGGAGACAGCCAGAGGTCTTTTATCAAAACAGAGGCTTATCTTGCACCCACAAACAACACGAATGGTCACTGTCTGAATTCCTTCTCTTCCAGAGAGAGAAGAGGACAGAAGGAAAGGGCAGAGGGATGGGGCTCAGGAAGATAGTGACTCTTATCTTGATGATATCCTCCGTAGCAGGGATGATGCCCGGCATCCTACAGTACATTTTGGATATTTGTCAGATACAGTAAATAAAGCTGGGGAGATGGCTCAGTTGATACAGTGCTTGCTCCAAGTGAAAGGACCCGAGTCTGATCCTCAGCACCCATGTGACATGCTGGGTGTGGTGATGCATACATGCCATCAAGCCCTGTGCTAGTGAGATGGAGACACAAGGATCTCAGGGGCTTGCTCGCTAGCTAGCTTTGCTGAACTGCTGAATTTCTGGTCTGCGTGGAAAAACTGCCTCAAAGAATGAGTGAATGAGAAAGACACCTGATGTCAATCTCTGGTCTCCACACACATGTGGAGGACCTGCACACACCCCCCCACACATGTACACATGCACACATTCAGAGCCATAAATAAACAAAGTCTTTACAACAATACTGAGAGGAATGACTGGTCTTTTGAAATGATTGTTAAGTGCAGAAAGGTTAATGGAAGAATCAGAACATAAGCCTAAGTTTTCATTTTCACTGTGTTAAATGATTCAGTGGAAACCTTTCTCTGATGAAAATCCAAGGTATTCCAAGAGACTTTCCAAACAGTCTTCCCCTCTCTCCCTGCTTCCCTATTCTTCCTTCCTTCCTTCCTTCCTTCCTTCCTTCCTTCCTTCCTTCCTTCCTTCCTTCCTTCCTTCTCCCTCTCTCCCTCCATCCCCCTCTCTCTCCTCTTTTCCTTGTCTTTCCCTCTATCACTCTCATCTTTCTTCACCTTTTTCCTTTCTCTTTGCTGTAGCTTGAGTGATATCTAGGAAGATATTTAAAGGCAATTTATCATTCTATCAGTATCCAACTGAATACCAGTTGAAGTTCTAATAGACCCTGTAGAAAGCATCCAACTCAACTTCCTACTCATTGAGGAGGCAGAGGGATTTTCACAATGCCTGGCTTATAGCAAGTGTTTAGTAAACATTTGTTTCCTTCAGCTCAAGGAGCTTATGGCAAGATGTAATAGCAGCCTTGAACAGAATTCCTTCACCAACTACATTATAATTTTATGAGATATTCTATTTTTAATGATAATCAATACATAAACACTATGAAATGATGGATTGCAAGGATTTTGTTGTGTTCAGTGCTATACATGGTGTATGTTTTAAAATATATGCTATTTTGAATGAATGGGTAAATACATAAATAATTATGAGAAAGGTGTTGGTTCTAGATTAGTTTCTGTAATAGACATCATGGCCCAAACCAACTGGTGAGGAAAGGGTTTATTTAATTTTACACTTACAGGCAACCATTGGTCATTGAGGGAAGTCATGGCAGGAATTCAAGGCAAGAACCTGGAGGTAGGAGCAGAGACCACGGGAAAACTCTACTTACTAACTCACTTTCTCTGGCCTACCTTTGTCTACCTTTCTTATATAACTCAGCCCCACCTGCCTAGGGTTAGTGCTACCCACAGTGGGCTGGGCCTTGACATATCAATCAGCAATCAAGAAAGTATACCACAGACAACTCCAAAGGGAAATTGATGGAAGCTGTGATAATGAAATACCATGGCCAGGGAAGCTTAAGGAAGAAAGAGGTTATTTTGGCTTATTGTTGTAGATGGTTAAGAGTCCATCACGGCCAGGAAGCATGGTTGCAAGTGACAAGCATGGTAGTAAGAGCAGGAAACTTAGACCCTACATCAGGAAGGAGAGATTGCTGGTAGAAGTAGTGCCATGCTATATATAAGCTCTCAAAGCCTGTCCCCGGTGACATATTTTCTCCATCAAGGCTGTACCTCCGAAACCTCCTCAAACAGGACCAACAACTAGGGACCAAGTGTTCAAACATCTGAGCCCACAGGAGAGATTCCCCATTAAACCACTACAAGGGCAATTACTCAGTTCAGAGTTCCTCTTCACATGTGTGTCAGCTTGACAACTGATGCTAACTAGCACAATGTCAAAAGTGGCAGTTGCTCTGGAGATGGATTGGAATTTGGAAGTTGATGTCCTAGTCCAGCAGGGGACACTTAGAGGAGTCATATGAAGTCATGAGACACTGTAGTAGGTAAATAGCCAATCAATATAATCCCTGTATTATGAAACAATATGGATCAAGCCATCAAAGGGTCCAGAAGTAATCTGAGATTAAAAAAAAATCTTTCGGGAGATATTCTACCCAGCTGGGCTAAATGTTTTGGTCAGCTGATTCTTGAAGAAGAGGACAAAATGAGGAAAGAAAAAAAAATCAATAACTTTGATCTTTCTTAAAAAGTGCTCAGATACCCTAATGTATCCTACAACCTTTGTAAATATTTCACTGGGGGAGATTTCCACATATGCCTGAGACAACCGTGTATCCTATAACAACACAACCACAGGGTTTCCTAACCAAGGAAGGGAAGTGAGTTTCCTTGCTCCAAGCCCACCCTCACCTGGATACCACTTGTTAGCCAACCATTGATAGTGTTTCTCGGTGTTTGTTGATCAATGTTGCAGTCACGCTGCCTGGAAGGGTGCTCTGTCCTGTTTTCAAAGTGATTTTTAAGCCACTTTGGAAACCCTTTAACTTGTGGGTTTGCCTCACTCTGTTTGAGTCCAAATTTCACAATACTATAATGAAGCAAACCCTGTGGGACTCTCTGTGTCATCTAAAATTTCAGGAAACCACAACCTTGCACATCTTTTCCAACTGCCTCCCTCACCCCACTGTTGCCATGTCGGGAGTTGTCTGATCTCTTTCTGGCATGGTATTTGATGGGGTTCTGGGGTTGAAAACCCACGGCATCAACTCCACCAAGTTCAGAGTCTCCTCTGACACTTGGGAAATCTCCTCCTCCTCATTCTTGCTATCAAGCTTCAAGCATGTCTGTCCTTTCCAGTAATCAAAGCTTTACTGTAAAAACCTATTTAAATCCCCGAAGAGCTCTGAAACATTCATTTCACTTTTCTGTCTGCTTCAATGGGTATTTTATGTGAATTGTGAACTGGGGAAACATAAAAGGGAAAAATTAAAAAGAAATATATACATCCTGGAAGAATCAGTAAGAAAACCACGCACAGCATTGTAGTGAGTAAACCAGGAGCATGGAATGCATTCAGCCAGCTTGATACCGTCTTTCCATTTTCTTTATGATCTGCTCATATAAGGATGACTGAACATTTATTTAAACTTTAGAAAGATTGTCACGTTGTTAAAACGCTTCACTATTTTACTCTAGAATTGTTTGGCTAGCTTCTTGGTTATATTAAAAGTGCATTTAAAAAGATATCAACAGTCACTTTTTTTGAGAAGCATCAATTTTTTTTCTAAATATTTTCTTGATATTTAATGTTTGTGGTATTATTTATCCACTCTATAAGGTACATTACGAAATGTACAGAGTATTTTCATTTAACTTCTGTTGTGCTAAAAAATACATTAGTCCAAATTCTGATGACTGAGAACAGAAATTATATATATATATATATATATATATATATATATATATATATAATTTAGTTTTTGAGACAGAGTTGCCATGTAGGTAAAGCTAGCCTTGAGCTTCTAATTCTCCTGTCTCAGCCTCCTGAGTGCTTGAATTGCAGCTGTGTACATGTAATCATTTTAAAGAAAACTGGATGAGTATATAATGCAGTGAAAAAAATTGAATGAAAAATAGACTGAATTGCTGAGACTGAAGTTTCTGTGTGATCCTGGAAGAGTCCTGCAATGGGCTTTGAAAAGATCAGGAAGCCAGACTAAAACATCATTTAGATTGTGTGGAGTGAGGTAGTGCACACCTGACATATTAGCACTCAGGAAACTGAGGCAGGGAGAGCAGACTCAGTGACATTCTGCTGTGTAGAAAACTTTAGGCCAGCCTGGGCTACATGATACCCTGTCTCAAAAAAAAAAATCACTGGGCAGTGGTGTCACACACCTTTAATTCCAGCACTCTGGAGGCAGAGGCAGGCCAATCTCTGTTAGTCTGAGGCCAGCCTGGTCTACAGGGCAAGTTCCGGGTTATGCTCCAAAGCTTCAGAGAAACCCTGTATCAAAGAATCAAAAAAAATATCATTTATATAATCCACTTTTTGAGATATTTGCACAAAAGACTTAATTTTAATTTTAAAATACACTAACCAGATGAACTTAATTTTATTAACTTTTTGTTTTTTAATTAAATAGTAATTATGTACATTTAAGATATACAACTATGCAACACACACACACACAAAATTTCCTAATAAAATGAAGTTAGTTAATTTATTCCTCACCTCAAGTACTATTTATTTATTTATTTATTTATTTATTTTACAGTGAAATCATTTGAAGCCTTATTTATTTATTTTACAGTGAAATCATTTGAAGCCTCCATTCTTGGCAATCTTCATCCTTTTTGTTTCCAGGCAACTTTTAAGTCCACAATACATTATTATTGATAACAGGAAATCTAGATGTCACCAAAGAAAAATTATGAGAATGCTGAAAAGCCAGAAAGATAGCCTCCAGAAAGCCAAAATATCATAAGGGGAACATAGAAAACCTCAGACATTCCAGAAGTTTCACATGACACCCGAGAGTTATGTATTATTATTTAGGCTAACCCATCTGTTATTTTGATTCATTAAGTTTTTCTTGGCAGTGCAGTCGACATGCTGTCTTTCACATAAATGTCTAGTTCCTATCCTTCCTCTTTTTAAAAGAGACTCTTGTAATTTCACTTAGACCCTGAGTCATTGGATGGAAGTAGAACAGGATACAGAGAGGAGAGGAGGCCCAAACAACAGGGATCCAATGTTGTCACATTGACAGAAAGGAATCCAAGGCACTTCACTGGGGACCTTCATAGGCATGATGGTGACTTCCTGCTACACACTGACCTCTTCTCAAGCAGACTCCACTGCTTGCAGCTTTTGGATGTTAACAAATGAAGCTGTAGACTTTTCCTAACTCACACGGTCTCCTGTTTGGATCCTGTTGGGAGGAGAAAGGGGTACACAAGATAAGCAGGCCTCTTGGTCAATTATTAGCAATATAATCCTTTTACAATTGAGTCAACTTAAACAATTTGTGATAAAGAAGTGGTACTACCAACACAGAGGTTATGAGAGAGGAAAGGCGGGAGGGAGGGAGAGAAGGAGAGAAAGAGAGGGAGAGAGAGAGCAGCAAAGACTTATTGAACTAATAAGCTGGAGTGGAACTGACATAGACATCTTTATAAAATTTCTAAGGGATAATAGAACATAGTATGAAGAGGAAAGGAGGAGTGTGAGGGCTACTGCCATTGTTCTTGGTTTCCCACCAGTACTTGATGGTAAGATGCTATTGTTGAAGACACTACCCATATTGATCACAGCACGTGGAGAAATCAAGTTGATGTTACTAAGAAGCATCCTCTCTACCGGCTAGCTCTTATAGTACTAGAAGGCTGCTTGGAGGGAAAAAGTCATCAACAGTATTTATTACTCAGCCATGAACCTGTGAACTATAATAATGACTGGGATGGTAAGACACTGGGTGTAATGGTACAGGTAGGTTTTGGTTTGAATTTAAGGTCCATGCCTGGTACCAGTTCACAGGTTCTAATGGACCTATGATCAAACTGCCCTCTAAATTCTAATCTCCTTAACTCATGTTTTCTACTGTGGATGGTGGCTAATGTAGAACTTACAAGTGGAAAATCTCTATTACTCCCCCTTCTATAGGCTTAGGGGCCATCAAGGAAAAAGGGAAGGAAGATTGTAAGGGTCAGAGGTTGGGGAGGACTGGTGTATAAGAATGCCTTCTGGACATGACAGGATTTCCACATGCACTGATTCACAGCACCTGTGGTTGCCTGCACAAGACCTTTACAAGATCAAGCCAGTCAACATTCTATCATGGAGAGGGAAGGAGTTCATGAGCCTGTACCCTGAGTTGAGGAGCTATGGACAGTTAGTTAATGGCCATTGGGGAAGGAAAGTCAGTTTTCTTTAAGGATATGGGTCCTGGTAGGTCAACCACTCTCCAGTGAATGACTGGCCCTACCTCCAGAATTATGTGGAAAACACAAATTGGAGTCAATGAGTTATTAAATTAAAAAAAAGGACATGAAGTTTGTAGTGATATATGGAGCTCGAGTGGATATTGGGGGAGATTAGGGGAGAAATGGGGATGAATATGGTCAAAATCATTGTATAAAATTCTCAAAAGAAGCTGGGTAGTGGTGGCTCACATTTTTAATTCCAGCACTCAAGAGGCAGAAACAGATGGATCTCTGAGTTTGAGGCCAGTCTGGTCTACAGAGCGAGTTCCAGGACAACCAGGGCTACACAGAGAAACCCTGTCTTGAAAAACAAAACAAAACAAAATTTAATTCTCAAAAGGATTAATACAGATATTTATTTTAAAAGATCAAGTCCAAGCAACAGTCACACAAAAATATTTCCAAGATGACTTAATCCATAACTAGTTTTGGAAACAATACACTCAGAATTAAGACTGGCTCTGTGCTCTGTGTAAACATGTGTGTGATATTATATGTGTGGGGGTGTGCACATCCTTATGTGTGCATGTTTTGAGGCCAGAAATCAATTTGGGGGTATTTCCTCTACCCTGATACTTGCTTTCTGAGATAGGGCTTTTCACTGAGCTTGGAGCTGGCTGTTTGGGCTAGACTGGTCTTCCAGTGAGCTCCAGGGTGCTCCATTTCTGCTGGTACAGGCAGGTATGAGCCACATGGTTTTTATGTAGGTGCTATAGATCTGAATTCAGACCCTCATGCTTTTGCAGTAGGCATTATGACCACTGAGTCATCTTTCCAGCCCTTGTTAGTTTTTTTAATCTTCATTTTATGATAATCATTAAAGTATAAGATTCTACAAAAGTTGATTGCTATGCCGATATTCCTTTAGTTATTTTTTAACCTATTTCACAAACAACAGGCCATAATAGCTTTGCCAATTTAGATCATTACTTTTTAAAAGAAATGTCAAGAAATACCCAGGGCTTTACCACCGTCTAATTCTATAAAAAAAAATTAATGCAGTTTTCACCACCCCCCCCCCCCACACACACCAAATGAATTTAGCATTCTGGGCCAGTATCAACAAAAACCCCTCTCTGTGGACAGATAAGAATCACAAAGAAAACAAAAATTCTACTTATGTCCTGAGTAAATGAACTAACTAACTTGAAATATGGCTTAATTCCTCCCTCCGTACAGTGCACCTTCTAGTGATAATGCAGTTGTAACATTTGAAATGAAAAGATAAGAAATGTTTTCTTTAAAATTTACAAATGAGACAAGATGCCTGCTATCCAGGCTTCTTAGTCAACATTGTTTAGACGTCATAAGTCATTCCAGTAAGGCGTGAAAGTCAGTTACAAGCAGGAAGAAATAAAACTGCCAGTAGTCATAGATTCATAGGTGATAAATCCGACAAGCTGTGAGGACTAGCTGACGACCCCATGGCTTCTACTCACCACCCCCATTCTCCTCATCTTCACCACCACAACAATACAACAAAATGCAGAACTCGATGCCTTCTAGAGTATTGACAAACACTGAGAAACTCTGATTTTTAAAATTTTGCATATATAATAGCTAAAAAAGCCTGGAGGTGTAGCTCAGTGGCAGAGGATTTTGCCCACATGCTTGAAGCCCTGGATTCAATCCCCAGAATAGCAAAAAATAAAACAGGAACCAACTTAGGAAAAGCTTACCGAAATTTTGGCTGGAAGTTCGGTTCAAAAGGCAGGTCGTGGGGGCTGGGCGTGTATCTTGTGCATGTCGGTGGTAGAATGAGTATCACAAAACAATGGGCTTAGTCTCTAGCACTAAATACCCAACTGCAAAGCTGTTGTACAGGAGAAGAAAATGTCTGCAGGAATCACAACATTATAAGGATGGTGTATTTCCAAAATTGATAAAAGCTCAATTAAAATTCTCAATTAAAAAATCCCATAGGGACTATATGATAACCCAACTTCAGAACACATACAAAAGAACAGAAGTGTGAGGCAACTCGGGCTAGTTTTGAAGAAGAATATATAGTAGAAAGACTTCTCACATAAAAGAAAAAAAAACTTAGTATAAAGTTTTAGTAATTGTGTGGTCATGTCAAAGTGGGCATGACGGACACTTGTCAGTAGAAAGGGAAAGAAATAAGTGACAGAAGTGACGTTGCTAATTGGTGGTGAAGCACATACTGTTCAATGCAGGTTGCCAGGGTAATTGACTGTTTTTAAGGAACAAAATAACATCAAACCCTTAGTGTTCATAGAAGTCAATTACTAGTAGATTAAATGTTAATACAACTTCAAAGAAGGGAAGTTTGATCGATGGTTACTGAGTTAGGTAGGAGTATGCTGGTATAAGCTGCTGTTCTTTAGGGGGACCATAAACAAGTATGTACTGTTTATTCCAGAAAGCTCAAAGAACCAGGCCTGGTGGCAAAGCAACCTGGGAGTCAGAAGCAGGGCTGTCACAAGTTCAAGATCTGCTTACAGCCAGGCCTGTGAGTGCAAAGAGGATTTGTTGGGAAGAATGGTTTCAGCCAGGAGGTAGGGTGCGTGTAAATGATTAAAATGTATTACATAAATGTCAAATAACAGCTCAAGTCACCAGAAACCAGAGAAATATAAAAGGAGGATACTTCACATTTATTAGATCAGTAGAAATTCTATGTGTCGGTGCAAAATGACTCATAACGAAGTAATAGTAATAGAACCTCTTGTCAACTTGAAAAGAGCATGGTTGGTTCAGCTTTGGAGTGAAATCTGGGTTCTCCAGCTAGGGGATGCTACAGATTCTGTAAATCCCAGCAACTTTATTCTAAACTATACACTCTACAGTACAACATTTCCCATGTCCGTAACACTATCTATATATGTATATGAATATCCTTAACAGGATGGCCTATGATAGGAAAAGAAAGTTCTAATAATTAAAATGCTCTTAACAAGAGAAAGTCACGTAGCAGTTAAAATTAATAAATTACAGCAGTGGTTTTCAGTTCATGAGGTAGGGGATGATTTTTGTCTCCCTCAAGAGGCTCAATGAGCCATGTCTAGACTTGGATATTTTTGGTTGTCAAATTGCGGGGTTGTGCATATTACTGGAAGGTAGTGGATGGGATCCAAAGCTATATTAACTATTAGGACACACAGGACAGGCTCACAACAGTTATCTGTCCCTAAATGACAACCCTGAAGGGGTTGATGGGGATAGTTACAGCCATAATCCGCTTTGATTAGTGTGATTTAAAAAAAGGCAGTTCGTCAATCATTCTCAGATTAATTTTGTTTTTGAAATTATATTTTAGACCTTTTTATTTATCCAAAGTCGCTTATTTATTTATTTGCTTCTTTGTTGGGGAGGAGGGTGGACATGCTTGTGCCATGGTGTACTTGTGGACGTCAAAAGTCAGCTTGTTAGAGCTGCTTCTTTCCTTCTGCCATGGGATTAAACTCATATTGTTTGGAGGCAAGTCATTTTATCCACTGAGCCATCTTGCCAGCCCTAATACATTTTCTTTTAAACATTGTAGTTTTTATAACTTACCACTTTGTTTGGGTCATAATACTGGTTCCTGCTGAGAATTCCATTTTGACTTGTGGTTTTAACTTCCAAATGTTCAAGAATTTTATATGCTTCTTTCTATTTTATTTCTTAAAATTTTGTGGCTAGAGAATATACTTTAAATGATTTAAATTATCTTAAATGTTTTCGAGGTTGAGGTTGTGGCTTGTCTTAATGAATAGCCTATGTATAAAAATATGTGTATCTTGCTGTGGGCTAGAGGGCTTGGTAAATGTGATGTAGGTCAATTTGGTAGCTCATGATGGGTCTTCAAATTGCTAATTTTACATGCATTTATCCTATTGATTTCTGAGAGACACATACTACGGTTTTCATGTATACCTCAAGTATGTCTATTTCTCTTTGTAGATCTAGATTTTTGTTGTTTTATGTATTTTGAAGATGTATTGCCAAGTATATTATATTGTTATTCCTGCTGGTGAATTGACTATTTTGTCATTAAATGTTTCCTATTAGTCTTATCCTTGGGTGTGTGTGTGTGTGTGTGTGTGTGTGTGTGTGTGTGTGTGTTGTGTGTATTTGTCCTTTTTGAGGTTTGTTGGGGTTGTTGTATATGTGAATATACACCTTTACTCTATTGGGAAAGGTTTTTTGTTTGTTTCCTGGCTTAAGCTGGGCTTGAACTCACAATCCTCTTATCTCTCTCTTCTTTCATCCAAGTTTGAGGACTGCAGATGTGCACCCTCATGCCTAGCTATATTAAGAAACTTTTCCTCATTATTTTCAATTGTTTTTCTGCATCAATCCTTTTCTCCTTCATAGGTAAGCCTCTGATGACCTAAATGCTAGATATATCTTTCCAATTGTTCCAGGGCCTGACCTTATTTTTGAAAGACTCCTGTTATAAAATGTCTCGAGGTGGAACCATGATGGATCCCATGGTGGGGGAGGGACAAACACACCAGGCAGACATAATTTAAGGGGGAAGTTTTATCAGGAAAAAGGGAAGGGAGTGGAGAAAGGGCAGGGAGACAGGGGAAAGAAGAGAGAGAGAGAGAGAGAGAGAGAGAGAGAGAGAGAGAGAGAGAGGGAAGAGAGAAGAGAAGAGGAGAAGACAGACAGGAAAAGTCATCTGCTCCTTAGGGGAAGGGGGTAGAAAGAGTGGAAGTGGGTGGAATTTGCCTCTTAAAGGGACCTTTGCACCTTCTTGCAGGCTATGTCGTGACATAGCAGCCATAAACCCTTGGCTGGCCTGGGTGCATTCTGACAGGTAACAGGGGACAGGCCAGCATAATGCCTGAATCTTAACACTCCCCTCTCCATTCTCAGATAATTTGTATAAGTTTGTTAATTCCTGTGGGTCTATACTAACACATGGTCTACTCCCACCTTCTCATTAAGCTACTCAGTGACTTGTACAATGCTGTGGCTTTTCAGTTCTAAATTTTCACTTTGCTTTTTTGTTAGTTTCAGTTTTTCTTTGTAAACTGAATTTGTCCATGTATTTCCTCAACATTCATATTTACTGTATGAGGAATAGTTAGGACCAATGCTTTAAGCCTTCCTTTAAAGCTTCTAGTTTTAAATGATGGAATAAACGATAATTTAAAAGAAATACAGCTACCTTCCCTCCATCCTGATCTCCCTCCCTCCCTTCCTCCTTCCCTCTCTCCTTCTTTTCCTTCCTCTCTCATGCTGAAGGTCAGATTGAGAGCTGTGAGCATTCTGAGCAAGCATTCCACCACGGAGCCACACCCTCAACCCTTGCAATACAGTTGTTGCTAATTCTTCTTTTTGTTACTTCTCTTGGCCACTCTTTTTTTTAAGGCAGCTAGCATCTGGAAAACATTTAATTGTGAGGCTCTAGAACATTCTAGAGTTAGCCATGGTGAGTAAAAAGAATGCACAACGTTTGGGACTGCTGTATGTATCCCCCATTGAACACTTAATTGTATTTGCTTGTCTGTGTTCTCATAGTGGGAAAGCCACAGTGGAAAGTCAGCTGTTTAGCCCACTACCACCACAAGAGAGCTATCTATCTATTTCCTCTTTCTTCTTACTCTTCAGTTCTTGGCTCCTAATGTTTGCTTCTCACTTGTTATTATCTTCCCTTTCTGAGACCTCTCAACCTTCCACTGTTCCAGTTTCCCATTCCTGGGGGTTTCATGGATAGCAACAGACTGGGTCCTGAATCAGGTCAGTGCTGCTCAAAGTGGCCAGGTAACAGCACCACCTGGAACTCATTAAAAGTGTCAATTCTCAGTCCCCTTTCCTAGACCTACTCAACGAGAAACTCTAGGGCAGTGGTTCTCAACCTGTGGGTCTCAACCCTTTTAGAGGTCGCCTATTGGGCATCCTGTATATCAGGTATTTTTTTAAATCATAATTCATAGCAGTAGCATAACTACAGTTATGAAGTAGCAAGGAGACAACTTTATGCTTGGGGGTCATGGCAACATGGGGAACTGTATTAAAAGGTCACAGCATTAGGAAGGTTGAGGACCACTGTCCTAGGGAGTAGGGTGCAGGAGTCACCTCCCACATTTCTCCCTCACTCATTTCTGCACTAGCGTTTGGAAAGTCCTAGCTTGGGTGATCTAGTTGTGAAACTCTCTGCACAAGACACCGGGAAGCACTTTGTTCTCACTACAGCCACTAGCAACACTCAATTTTCAAAAGTTTGAATCTTGTATATATGTCGCTCTGCTATGAATCTTTCCTGTTAGGGAGATTCTTGAAGAAGAGACAGAACTCAACAAGTGGAACAGGAAAACAATGGCAGCCAAGGAACAGGGAAAGTGGTAAGATAGTCAAGGAGTAGGTATGGCAGGCACTGACTAGTCAATGAGGGAGATGCCCTCCCTGGGGCTGCCAGACCTTTTGATGGTATGTGATGGCGTGGACACAGGAGCACGTGTGTACAGAACTTATTTCAGGCAGTTGTGTGTGAGTATGTGCGGGATCTGGTTTTGAAGACTAAGAAAGCAGGGCACTATCTCAGTCTCAGCATCTTGCCCATAAGTAGTCAAAATCACTTCACTAGGGTGTCACATTACTACCTGACTGTTGAGGACAGCCTCAGGGCCTGTCCTCACAGGCTTCATTAATTGACAGGTGACCTGGCCAACCCCTACTGGGAACATTTCACGATTAATACTAATAACTCAAAAGGCAGGTCATAGATTTTGCTATGTTCATCTGGTAATACCTCTTTGGTCACCAAAATCTCAGAGTAGATGTCTGAGCAAATGATGGCTGCAGAGACTGGTGACTGGTTCAGACAATGTTGAGTTCTGTGGAAGGAGAGTCTGCAAAAGCTTCCCCCATTCATTTAGCACTTTCAAATGTGTCTTTTTTTTTTTTTTAAGAAACAAAAATTGCACTGTTTTCAGAAATTGGCCTGCAGTAAAATTGAAAATGCAGCTGTTAATCAATCCCAAGTCCCTGTAGAAATCTTATAACTAATTCAAAGTGATTTGTCATCTCTTCACGTTGCCAGGGCAGACTAGACTTTGACCCAAGGAACCTTCGTGTAGCCATATTTATACAATAAGTACGGTTGGGATTCAAACTCCAGTGTTGGTAGGTGGTGCTAAGGTAGAGATAACGGAGCCTCTAAAGCCGGATTTTGCAGTTGAATGCAGCTTCATTCATCTTATTTTAATGGTCCCATTCATTCTGCACAGGAAAACACTTCTGTTTGGTTTTCTCATCATGGCTGGGTGTGATATGCAAGCATAGACGGTTCAGAAACAAAAAAGACTGAAAGAGGGTCCTTGTGGATGGCAGGAGAAGAAACTCCCTAAAATGATTTCCAGTCACTTTCCTGGATGTTTCAGAAGAAAGCCCCTCTTGCAGCAGTAAAATGGTCAGTTCCCTCCTTGGGTCTGGTGCTTCAAGTGGAGGGAGTCAGAGTCCCTTTTTTCTAAGTCCAGAAGGGTAGGTTATAGTGTGTCACACCAGCTCCACAAAGCACAGTTAAGAAGCCAGCCTCATGAGCCACTTGTACTGAGAATGCACAATGCAGCCAATGCATTGATAATAAAGGAAAACAGTGACCTGAATTGGCCTTGCCAAGGACCAGGGCTCTTATTTCCAAATTTCCTAGGATTGGGTGAGTGACCAGACTTGAGCAGGACCTGGTGCCTGATGGCCGACAGTGCTCTGCTGTAGTGATGGGCCATGGCATATTGACTGTGTTTAACCTCCCTTTTGAACAAAACAGCCCGTGTTTCATTTTGGATTTGCCTTCCTGCTCCTAATTTGCTCCTCACTGGCTCAGTGAGTAGAAGCAGTCTGGGGCTTGTTGTTTCAGCGTGGTGGTTGTAAGGACTCAGTATGTCTGTGCTCTCCTTGCCTCTTAAGGCCCTCTTCAAGCATGGCTGCTTGCCAAGTACCTCAGCCTCTACAGGTAGAATCCAGTGGAGCACCGTCCTGTTTTCTCAGTATTGACCACTCTTGGCCCTGCCGCTCCCTCCCAGTCCCCCAAGGAAGATACTCTGGGAAGCCCATAAGAGTAAACTAAGGCTAAGAAGCCTGATGCCGTGTCAGTTTATTCTTCCCACAGGCCACATGCTTTCTGTTAATCAGCTAAAAGAAAATTACAGAGAAACAAACAAAATTCTTCCTAACTTTTCACTCCTGCTCTCTTTATGGTCAAACCATATTATCCCGTTGTGGCTGACTCATACAGGGTTCCCGAGGAATAAATAATTTGCTTCAGACCCTCTTATACGTTCTGACAAATGCTCTGTCAGATTTTGGTGCCCCCATTAAGGCATTAATCTGAAGAGTCACCTGCTTACGTTAGCAACTGTTCGAGGAACCTTGTCACTGCTCATAGAAAAAGCCACAAGAAAAGATACTGCGTTTAGTGGCTTTCAACCCCAACCTCTTTCCGTGCTGCTAGTGCCAAGATAGCTCCCAGCATACGTTGGCTGTTAGGAGGAAATTGCACGGAGACCAGATTTCATTATCATTAAATAAAAATGCCATCGGGGAAATCATGGTGCCTTTAGCAGGGCATCATTGATTCCTCTTTCAAAGCCAAGCTCTCCCTTCCCCATCCATATCGTGTGTAAAAACAGCTGCTTTTCCTCCTAGGAGTACCACATTTGTGCCAAGCACAGAGAGCCCTGGAAGGCAGCACTGTGTGGAGCCACTGGACTGGAACTTTATCCTGGGAGGGTGTGGCTAAGGGTAGGTGTGACGGGGTGTCTTGTCAAGTTTCCTCACAGCTCCTCATGCACTATTAGAAGCATTTTCATCTACCAGGGTATGACAGGGAGGCACACAGTTCCCATGGCCTGTAGCGCTTGTTTCCATGGGTTCTTCGTTACCCTTAAAAGGTCGTCGTTTTATTCTCTTATTGGTCTGGTGCTGTGGAGTAACTGGATGAGGGGAAAACACCAGAGGGAAAAACACCTTTTGGTTGTGAAAATCAGAGAATTCTGTTGTTTTCCATGTCCTTTTAAAGCTGCCACTCTTGGAAAGTCACTTAGCAGAGGAGGGTTTGCATAATCCTGGAGATTAAGTTTCCAGATGTGATTTAAAAGTCTAATAACAGAAATAACCTGACATCGGCATCACATCCATGACAGGAAGGCTGTCGGGAAGGAGAACACCCCATTAGAAATGCTCTCTTAAACGTGTTCCTCTATAACTAGTCACTGGAATTGGCAGTGATTTTGCGTGCAATGTAGTATTTTTCGTTTCACCTTTAATTTCTAAAATTGTTGTCTAATGTAATGTCACTTATGGTGAAAGTAGGCTGTTGCTGGAGAACTAAATGCCCTCTGTTTCTTTTCAGAGGACTGGGAATACAATCACCTGCAAAAGGCTGGGCCAGGTCTCCCCAGACTGTTGAGAACTGTTACAAAGATGACTCCCTGCAGGGCCAGCCAATCTTGCATCACTAGCAACTGGGCCATGCTCGAGCTGAGAAAAATCATCAGGGGTTCACACATGCACAGCAGCCTTTGTCTGATTACTGTTTAAATCTCTAAGGATGAGTCTTCCTTCCCAGTGCCAGTGGGTCAGACTGCCCTCGTGAACAATGACAGCTAAGTCTCGAAATATTCTTCCCACTTCTAACTCTCCCCAGTTATACATTTCGTCTCCCTCTGTCCAGTCACTTAAGTTAAACCATGGTCTTTTCTTGTGGAACACGGTGCCTTCTAAAATGAGTCACAATCATTGGCGCTCCTACCTTCCTCGATGCTCAGAGTGAAAAACTTTTAAGCTTAGCTCCCAGTGTTTTCTTTCTTTCTTTCTTTCTTTTTTTCCTCCTGAAAACTTTCATCACCGAATAAGGAAAAGATTCAGAAGCAAGAGGTGATGGAAAGCAACTTTATGCAAAGAGGAAAAACATAAAAGGCGAAGGAGGGGAGGGTATCTCTGAGGGTGGACATTCAGAGCTTCGTGCTATTATCTCCTCGTGTGTCTCCTTCAGGGAGTGACCTTTGGCACTGTCATTAAGTGAAAGGAAAAGGGAGGACTCAGCATTTTTGTCCATCCTGTCAGGACTTTCCCAACCTCGATGTATTTCCATTATCAGCCTTCCAGGCTGTCAGAAACTCCCTCGAATAGCTACACTTCAGGGTGCCTCTCCTTTCCTTTTAATGTAGTGTCCAAAACACTGGAGGCAGATGATGAGAATGTCTATTGGAATGCAAATGCATCACTCAGGAGGGAGAAGATACCAGGGCAGTGTCTTTTCAGTGATATATCGGATTGTATCCACTGGTTTACAGCCTTCCAAGAGGAAGGGATGAAGAAAAGGTCAGCTCCGAGGGATGATTGAGATTCATTTTATAACATGGTCATTTGATGGCTTGCCACTTAAGAAAGATGGGAGAGAATAAGGGTCATAGTTAGTAGAGGGAGAAAAAGAAAGTAGAACATACCCGAGGAGCTGATGTACACAAAATCTTGGTGAACGGTATTTTATTGGTAGATATTTGACTAGATACCTTAAATAATTCAGCATTTTTGAACATGCAAATAGAGAATTAAATGCCAATATATTTTGCTAAATTGGGTGTTGTTCTTTTGTTAAAGTTTAAAAGAAAAGGCGTGCTCGATGGGAGGAGAACACGGTGGGGAGGGGGAGAGTGAGAGGGGGAGAGATGAGAAGAGATGAAGAGGGTAAGAGGAAGAGCAGAGAGCAAAGAGGAAGAGGGAGGTAAGACAGCGAGAGAGTAAGAGAATGTAAGTGGGCGGGGGGGGGATCTGTCTTTTAAAGGGGTCCTTTACACCTGTGTGCAGACTTAGTACCCCTGGAATCCTGGGCTGACCAGAGTACTGCCTGAGTGCATTCTGTCAGGTAACAACGCCAGGGCAGCATAATGCCTGAACCTTTCAGTTGTACTTTGTTGATGCTTTCTGAGACAGTGTTTCTCTATGTAACAGCTCTAGGGGTCCTGGAGCTCACTTTGTAGACCAGGCTGGCCTCAAACTCAGAGAGATCCACCCGCCTCTGCTTCTGGAGTGATGGGATTAATGATATGCACCTCCCACCTGGCAACTGGTTGTACTTTTATTCTAAGTTACAGATAGATAGAAAGGCCATCTTTGCATTTTGCCCAGTGACTTGTGGGTAAACTGACTTGCAGAGTCACAAAGGGTAGCTGCTCTACGGAATTGGCACATTAGATGAAAAATTAAAATCTGCTTTTCCATCCACACTGAAAACGTCATCTGTAAGTACAGAGAGTTTTATAGTTTATCAATGCTAAGTTCACCTGTATGAAGCAGTAATAAGCTTTGGCTATTATTTATAAACTGCTCATAGGATGAGGCGAACCTGACAATGCCTGTGGTTATCTGCTGTTCTAACCAAAATACAACATGATTTCCACCACTTGATTGTGTATGGTGAACCTGCAAAAAGAGAGGAGAAGTGGATTAAAAGATCCATTTTCTCATGTGGTTCTCTGGTTTGGTAGGAAAGAATGTTAAACATCTCAGCTAAGGTACATTTTGGAATGAGGTTCAATGTGACGATGCTTTCTTTCCCCTTGTCAGCAGTAATGATGGTAGATTAGCTGTTGGATATCGGTCTTGAGGAAATACAGAATAGGTAGAAAAGGGAAAGAAAATGTCCTTTGACCGAGTCTCCAGATAGTACTAACCCATGAGCTAAGAACAATTTTCCTATCCAAATTGAAGAAAAATATGATACTGGGTTTTAGATTGTTGGTGTCTGTCTGTCTATGTGTGTAGAGGTCAGAAGTCAGCCTCATGTGTTGTTTCCCAGATGCCATCCACTTTGTTTTTAAAGACAGTGTCTCTCACCGGGACCTAGGATTCAACAATCTGGTGGGCTGGCTAGGCAGCTAGCCCCAGAGTTTCACCCATCTCTTCCTCCCCAGCGCTGGGATGGCAGGTGAAGACCTCCTCTTCTTCTCTGACTGAACTATCTCTGTAGCCAGTTACTCATCATCATTATCATCATCATCATCATCATCATCATCATCAAAGGATGGTGGATCTACTGTGTTTGAAACAGTTGTGAAATAATAATGGCTTAGAAGACAATAAAGGATAGAATACTATTGTTATAAGAAATATTTTCTTTGTTAAAAGCAACCGTTTTTCTTTATAAGAAAAATTTTAATAAAATCTATCCAAAAGATGTGAGATATGTTGAACTGAAAAGTTTCATTGTTGGCTTGGTGTTAGATGGGAACTCTAAAGATGCAGATAATTAAATCTCATTTGACCAGATGAACAAAAGCAACGTGTAAGTCCAAATCAATTTAAGGTCTTATTTTCTTTCTTCTAGTAACTGTGACTTGCAGTTTTTTAAAATGTCAAAATCCATATATCTTTCACCATTCAATTTTGTGTTATTATCATCATCACACCACTCAAAAGCCTCTTGGAAATGAAGTGACCTTTAACCTTAATAGCTAGAATTAAGCAAAGTAGGTAAGCAACATTTCTTGGGGCTCAAGTATTTTCAAGTGCTTATAACAGCTCCTTAGTGTCTTCTTCCAATAATAAACACGGAGCCAGCTTCCTGCTCTCTCTACAGTGTGAACTATTAGTCACTCACTTAGCCATTCCCATGGGGCTGCAGCACCCAGTCTCATTTGGATGAGTCACTTGGAAGGCTCTGAAGCAAAATGCTGGTGAAAGAAGCTGTTCAAAGAGGGACTTTTGTCAGTATCCTTTGTAGGGCCAAATGATGTGAAGGGATCCTAGCAACTGGAGGTGGAAGCTTAAGTAAATGTAAAGGAGTGGAGTTCTCAAAGGCACTGAGCTTTTCCTACTATGTTGTAATAACTAATTTTTAAAAATTCAAATTACATTTTTTATTCACTTCTGCACAGATGTGCGTGTACCCCTGGCATACATGTGTAGGTCAGAGCATATCTTGGAGGAGTTGGTTCTCTCCTTCTAGCATCTAGTCCTGGGTATTGAACTCAGGTTGTCATTCTGGGCAGTGGGGACTTTTACCCCTGAGCCACATGAGCTCTTAAATGACACCACTAAGATTCTGTATTAACCAGAACTTTTTCTGACTGTGTAAGGACCAGTTGGCTCTCTCTTATAATCATCTTCCCCTGAAACATCTGGAACAAGCAAAGTTTAAGTTTAAGTAGATTCTACTGTACCTATGGCCTGGTAGGCAAACCAGTCATGCAGGGATTTTTTTTTTTTTTCTGGCAAAGTTTATCTTTGAAGTTAGATACTTAAAAGAAGTTGAAGAGGCTCTTGAGAGATGGTTCCACAGTGAAGAACACTTGTGGCTCTTTCAGAGGACCTGGGGTTCAATTTCCAGCACACACATAGTTGATGCCAGTCATCTATAACTTCTGGTCCAGAGGCTAAAGGATACAACTCCCTGTTCTGGCTTTCACTGGCACTGTATATACATGCTAAGCAGACACACAGGCAAGTAAATCACTCATACACATAAAAATAAAAATAAATTATTTTTTAAAAGAATAATTGGAGAATGTAAAGATATTGACAGAAGATCTTCCTGGCTCAGTGCAAAATGATGACATCACAGAATGCATGGGGAAGGGTAACAGGGGATCTTTGCAGGAACTGTCATGTGGAAACACTACCACAGTGATAAAATAGTACCAAAGTAGGAGAATCTACTTCCTTTTAAGCTGTGATTCTCAACCTATAAGCCATAACCCCAATGGGGTTGTGCAATTCTATCACAGCGATTACCTAAGACCATAGAAAAACACAGATATTTATGTTTATAATTCATAACAGTAGCAAAATTATAGCTATGAAGTAGCAATGAAAATAATTTTATGGTTGGGGGTCATGTGGAACTGTGCTAAAGTGTCATGGCATTAGGTAGGTTGAGAACCACTGCTGTAAAGCGTTAGAATGTCTTTCAATGTACCCAGCTCCTCTGTCATCCTATAGCAACCTCTTAATAGATGCTGTCTGGTGATACAGACTAAATTGAACAGTAAGGCTTCTCTTTGGTATCTCCATTGCTATTCCTTTTGTTACTATGTTTTCCAATTCAGCACCATACTTGCCAGGGTTTGTCTTCCTCTCACATTATCTGCTGTTCTTTGATGCCTTTTCTTCAGCCTGACAGTCGTCGTCACGCAGCATTCTACTTCCCTAACTTCCACAGTGGCCTGTCCTGTGCTGTCTCCGTGTCTTGATGGGTGGTTGAGTAATGACACCCTTTGATGAGCAGTGGATGCTGAAATTTCAAATGAAGGCTGGTACTCACCGTGTTTCTATGCCTGGAATGTAAAAGGCCAGTTTGGATCGACATTCTTTTTTAACTTTGAGGATTAAGTCCATTGGGAAAAATTGGAGTCTTTTCAGGCTTATGGAAGAACAATCAGTCAGCAGAGGGGTCTATGTTTTCTCAAAATGTCCCTTCCAGGTGACTCCCTGACTCACCTTGGCTCAGGTTACTGCTTCCCCACTAATTCCAGAACTCGGTGGACCCTCCTACTACAAGGTATAGAATACATTTTAGAGCAGTGGTTGGACAGTCTACGGTTCTCTATGACAGAGCTTCTTAAGAAGCATGATTCAGTGCTAACTCTCATAAAGGGTTATTGCTGACCTCATGAAACTTGCACACACTTAGGGCATCTGCCACTCCCTGTGCCCTCTCCATGTCACCATGTCTTAGCTGCATGGCTCTTCCTTCTGTGCTGTTTTACAGTAAAGGGTTCCCCAGGAACAGTTGAAGTGACACACAGTGGGCAACCAGACATTTTCACATTAAGCCTACACTTTCCTTTCTTTATAATAGACCCTTTCAGAACACAGAGTTGTCATCCATAAGACAGACGATCTTTAAAACTCGTGAAGAGAAACGTCTTTCAACTGTTTTTGAAGGGGCAGAACATGACACAGAAAGAGAATCCGAGAAACTCTTTCTCCTTACGCACTTGGCTCCCTATCTGGCTGGCTGACTTCTGAAACAGTTGGAGCTACAAATGCTAAATCTTGGCTTAAAGATGTCCTCAGTGAGACATAATACCCCAAGTTTAAAAGGAAAAGAAAGCTAAAAACATTTAGTAAAAGTTAATAGTGGCTAAAGTTCTAAGTCTGTGCTTGTGAAATTCAATGCTTCAATCGCTAATTTGCCAAGGCATGATTTACTCACAGTCCATAAACACATCTAAGTGCTCAGTAAGGAACACACAATCTTTGAAAAAGTTTTGGGACTAAAATATCAACTCCTTCAATGTAGAGGATAGAAAGATCATGATGTGTATTCATTATATATACACATTATTATATAAATAAGATACATTATAATATTATATATAATATTATATATATATGTGTATATATATATATATATATATATATATATATATATATATATGCTTGTTTGCTTTTTCTTGAGACATGGTCTTGATATGTAGCTCTGGCTGTTCTGGAACTTACTCTGTAGACCAGGCTGGCCTTGAATTCAGAGATCCCCATGCCTCTGTCTCCCAAGTGCTGAGATTAAAGGTGTGCGCCACTATCCCCAGCTTATGATGTATATTTTTTAAGTGGACATTAGTGAAAGGGAGCCATGACCAGAAGTGATGTCTTCTTCCATGTTGGGGGCTTTATATATTTAGATGTGACAGGGAAGAAGAGCTGACAGCTGTTTCCAGGGATGGAGCCCTTTAGATAGCTTTAAGTCCTTAAAGCTTGTGGATTAATATAGATGAATGAAACTCAGGCAGTTTGAATCTTACACTTAGAGTCTAAAGTGGAAGGCCTGACTTTGTCCAATGGAGAGTTTCAAGGCAGAGAATGAGGAATTTCCTTCCTAACCACTAAAGCAGTACACAGTTATGGTATAAAGCTTGGGAAGAAAAGCAGAAGTCAGAATAGGTGGGTGGGGGGTGGATGGCTCAGCTGGGAAAACGCTTACTGTGCAAGCATGAGAGCCCTTAGCTTCCACGTGAAACCCTGAGCATATCACTTGTCCTGCAATTCTAGTGCTAGGAGGTGAGGTAGAGGATAACAGAGACAGGCAGGTCCCTGGGGCTTGCTGGCCAGTTAGTCTAGACAGAACAGTGAGCTCTAGGTTCCGTAAGTGACTCTGAAAGCAATGAAATAAGAAACCCGACATGAACCTTTGGATTCTTCATGCAAATGCACAGGTGGGCTCACCTACACACGTGGACACACATGCATAACACACACACACACACACACACACACACACACACACACACACACACACACACTCACACACACACACACACACACACACACAATCTTTTTTTTAAAACCAGAATAAAATTGCATCCAAGCCTGTCAATCAAACACAATTGCTGTGATATTAATACACATCACATCTTCTCTCTGGTATAATTGGCCAATTTTCTTTAATAAGGCATCATTCCTAGTCCACGTGGTGTTTGAATTTGCTTCTTTGATTTAAAAATATATCCTGAAGTTTTCTGGAAGGAGATTTCTGGAAAAAAAGAGGGTTTAAGATCATTTAGAACAGAGAAAGAACTAGAAAGAGGGAAACTGGAAGCGAAGACACTGCAAACCAAAGACCACTTTCAGGGTTCTCTGTCAGATGGGAATGTGTATGTGGGAGGTAGGGGGACAAAGACCTCATTGTCTTTATAATTGAAAGATCAAATTCTATAGGCATATATATGCATTAGATCAAATTCTAGAGGCATATATATGCATTAGATCAAATTCTAGAGGCATATATATGCATTAGATCAAATTCTAGAGGCATATATATGCATTAGATCAAATTCTAGAGGCATATATGCATTAGATCAAATTCTAGAGGCATATATATGCATTAGGGCTGAGGACATCAGCCTGGCTCCAGTTCCTTCTTCCACATGCTGAGCACATTTGGACATGCTTCTGAACATCCCTGAGTCTTTTATTAGAGAAAAGTGAGTGCTTAGTGTAGGTGAGTCTCAGGTGCCTCATAGACCGCTTTTTACCCTGACAATAACCTTGTCAGGGAAGGAATTATAAACTATAACTTTCACATGAATCCACAGAATGGTCATGGGGTTAATCTTCCCGGCATGTGGCAGAGCCAACACTCAATCCCAGATCCACTCTCCTTCCTTGTCACATTGGAGTGTCTTGCTCCTCACATGTGACACAGAGCTACTGTTCCATTTTCTTCCTGCCTCACAGTATGTCAGGAAGATGAATGACCCATCACATCTGGAATATTTTGTAACTGTTAAACAGAGTGGACAGAATTTTGTTTATGTCATCTCAAACAAGCCTGGTTGATTTTAAGCCATCCACTTTAATACACACTTGGGTCACCTGCCTACCCTTCACACATTACATGAGTGTGAGGTCTCAGAGTGTCACCTCAAAGATGGCCGAAGGTGAGCTGTATCTGGCACGGCAGTCTTTGGTACCCTATCATTTTTCCTGTTTGCAGATCAGCCCTCGGTTCCTTCTCAGTGAAGTTCATGTCAGTCTGTGTTGATGACAGGCCTAAAACCCCAACAAGTTCCAACACAGGCTGCTGCAACATGGACAAAATAAACCACACTCCTCACTGTGTTCAGACACTTTGAAGAAATGGAGGGTGACTTTTAAAAGATTGCTTTGGCCAAATAAAACTCGAGCTTGCACCTTTCCAGATGTCCAGCCAGGAACCCCCAGGTGCAAGTGAATCAGCAGACAGGGGCCTCTCATCTGAGACAGCACAAGGCCCATGTGTCCACAGGCAGCTGGGCAGGGGCTGAGCTCTTGGCTGTGCTTAGCTTCAGATGTGGCCCGGCTGAGGCTGATTCAGGGAGAAACACTGCCTCTCACTGAGTCATGAGCCCGTCTTGGAACTTCGCAGAGTTCTGCTTCGGTAACTTTCCCAGTGTTCGTGGTTTACCGTCCCCAGCTGACAGCTGAGTCCAGTGCGGTGGGACAAGCGGTCCTACAGAGGGAGGGTGAGTGATGGTGTGTGGCAATGGGGAGGGTGAGTTACTATTTAAAAGACTCGGTCAATGCAGGGAGGTTTCAGAGAAAAACTTGAAACTCACCAGCTGAACCTAAAAGCAGACAGAAAACCCAGGAGATTTACCTGTGGTAGAGAGCCCTTTCCACCTGCATTTCACCACATAAGCCAACACGAAGCAGCATTGCTGAGAAGGCTTACAGAAGACCTTGGCTCGGTTGTGAAGTTAGCAAATCAATACAGCAGTAGTTAGTTCTGTGGCAATTATAATGGGGCAAAGGAGGAGTTCATCAGACTTTTATCTAAAAGACATTCCTAGCCAGGAATGTCTCTTGTCCTCTAACTGTATATAGTCTTGGGTGGTGTCTAGTTTAAGGTTGCTAGAATTTGTTAGAACCCAGACTCTCCAGGTGCTGCTGCAAAAAGCCTACAGATCTGGTCCCACCCACTACAGGCTCTTTTCCCTCGTGGTTACTATATAAAAGCTGGCAGGTCACACGCTACTCTCCCAAAGAACCAGATCTCAACCCCACCTCACCCCAGGTCCATGGCAGCTTGACTGCAGTCACATATTAACTCAGCCCTACTCCCCTATCCCGGGTCTCTGTGACCCCCTGTCATGGAGCATAGGTCACATATTAACCAAGCTCCTTTCTCACAGTCCAGGATCCCTGCTTCCCCCAGAAACCTTTCAGAGTAAGCACCTAACTCTATCTTCCTTCCAGGATCGATGCCTCTCACTCCAGATCCCTGCCATCTGGTTTGCTTCCGTGTTAATACACCTCCCCCTGAAGGAAATTCCATTCAGAGCCTTTCTCTTGGATCCCTCTTTTCTTCTCTCCCTCTCGCAGACCTAACATACAGACAGACAATAGACAGTTTCCTGGAGGCAGAGACTCTTCCAGGACAGTGCTTTTGAGTCATCATCCAGGCTAGGATGAGACTTTTGGTGACACATTGCCTTTGAGTGACACATACTTCCGAAGCAACTCAATAAATTCATTGGTAGAATGGATTTTTTTGTTTTGTTTTGTTTTGTTTCTTGGTTGGTATACTATCTGGGGTAAAAGACCTTTCTTAACATCATTCTAGAAAGAAAATCAGGGTAGAAGATCTGCAGGCAACTGATCTGGCTCTTTCCCTATTTATGTGTGAGATGGGGTGACTTGTGTCCTTGCTCTTGTGGCAGTTGCATGACTTCTATGGATAATAACACAGGCATTTACTGAGGGTAGAACATTCACAGGGAGATCCTGACATGGCCACCTTTCCCTGTGAGGTCATAGGATGACATGCTTTCAAGATATGATGGCAGTTGGGTGGCTCTTGCTATGGGTGATAAGATGTGTAACTGTGGTGTGACACAGGTGCCCTTTGATGCCTAGTTCACTAGATAAGATATCTTGCACTGGCTGGAAAGCGAAGATAACTTAGTAGGAACATAGAACTCTTTGAGGTTGTTAGTGGCTTTGCTGGTGGAGCATGGTCTTTGTAAGGTAGAGACTCTCTGGCTGATTTGAGTGACTTAGAGTAGCATATAAATTGGGTTTATAAGTCCTAAGGTAACCAAGAAGGGGGTGAGACAAAAGAAAAAAAGATACAAGGAGCTATCAGAGTCACTTGAGAACAAATCCAGCAGAAATGCTGTTGCACTGTTTCCTACAGGGGATAAATGACCAGGAAGACAAAGGCTGTGCTTGTGAGCCTTTAGAAGTTCTTAAAGCCCAGACAACAGTTCACTAAGGGTATGAATCTTGTATGGTGGTGAACACCTCAGCTGTTTCCCAGAGGAAATGACCAATGTTGCCTGCAGATGAGGTCCATCTAAGACAGCACAAGTTGAACTGTGGATCTTTTGGTCCTCTGGCAGGTGTATGGAGTACTTGGGTTTTGATGGATGCTGGAGTTGAGTACAACTTAATTTGCAGCAAAGAATCCCCAGACCAATATGGAGCTAGAACTTTGTAGACGGTAAGATCAAACTTGCCTAAGAGCTAGGCAGCTATTTCCCTCCCCCCCCCCCCCCCCCACATATTGTGTACATTTCTTCCTTGCAGGTATGAGTACTGAGTGGAAGTGTTACTAAGATATACCCTGCATATTACCATTGGAGAGTTCTTTTGGGAGATATAAACTGGGTGAAGCAAGAGCCTATAAAAATTGAGATTATTCACTTAGCTGAGGTACCCTCAACAGACAAGTTTGGTATATTAAGAAGCCAGACAGCTCATGGGAAATGGGGATTATAGAGAGCTGAATAAGGCAAAACTCCCATCTATGCTGCTGTATTGGTGTTACTGTTTTGACAGAACAACTGATATACGTGATGGAATCTTTTCATGCTGTAGTAGACCTTGATAATTAAAAATTATTATTGTTAATTATTATTTTATTAATTTGTATCCCTTCTGCTTCTAAGCCCTAGTACCAATTTGTACTTGCTCTGCACAGGTGGTATGATTCTTCAGAGATCCTGTCCACACTCTGAGAGAAGGTTTTATTATAGATTGATTGCTAGCCCCTCTATTTTAATATATATATATATACATTATAGGGTTTCTCTGTGTAGTTTTGGAGCCTATCCTGGCACTCGCTCTGGAGACCAGGCTAGCCTCGAACTCACAGAGATCCGCCTGCCTCTGCTTCCCGAGTGCTGGGATTAAAGGCGTGTGCCACCAATGCCCAGCTTAAAATTTTTTATATTTTAAATGTGAAAGAATAGTAAAGCCAGTGGTTAGAGGATTTAAACAAAGGTGGCATCCTAACTGGGAGGAAAACAGTACAGAGGTAACTGACTAAAAATCTCAATGCCAGTGTTAGGCTACCTTGTTATGAGTTGTTGGCCAGGAAAGGCCCTGAGTCCTTCCCCCATACTTGCTATTGGTACTGATTACACACCAGAACTTGGTGGCAGGTCCCTATCGATAACAACTCCAAAGGCTTTGATTGTGGGGCATGGAGAACACATTTCAAGTATTCTCCTGCTGACTAGAATTTCCTAGTGTTGGAAGACGTCATGTGGGATGCTGGGAAGAACTATTGTCGATAGTTCTGCTTGCTCATGTACCCCTGTATTAATGCTACGGGCACCCCAACATCCCAAGCAAGATGTTTTTCCTGGTGCAACAGTAGCATGATTCTAGTTGGATTTACAGTCACTCCACTGCAAGGAATTGATATTGGAGGTGGCCTGTAAACTCCTGGGTTGTTAGAATTAGTTTGTCTGTAGTTGCAAAATTCAAGTCAGTTTACCATTTTTAAGGTTAGTAGGAGAGGGCTTTCGAATCCTCATTTAAAGGGCTCATCTGGCTAGGTCATACCCACCCCAAATGAACTTCCCTTAATTAACCCAGTGCCAACTGATTAGGGACATCAATTACATCTGCAGGATCCTTTCACTTTTAGTACATAGCAGTTTGAAACCATGGGAATGGCCCTCATTGTATCTGCAGACCAGGTCCATACCAAGGAAAGGGGATTACACAAGGACTCCTGTATCACAAGATGTGCATGGTGGAGGCCATTTTAGAATTCAATCAGAATTTTAATAGATATTAAGCAAGCAATTACAGGTAAAAATGAACAGCCCTGTCAACTTTTCAGCCAACCTGTGTGGATATTTTCTGCTGGCCTGGGATTTGAGAACCTGAAAGAATAGGATGGACTACAGTCTACTGTTGTAGACAACCTTACTTCAGTTCCAGTGTATTTTTATACACGAATGTAACAAAGAAAGCAATGACCTAAAGAGGGTTGTTTGGGTTCAGAAAAACATGTTTAAAAAAAGGTCTGTAAGCACATGCTAAATATTGACAGACCAGCCCTTTCCCAGAACTTTCTTAGGACAGACCAATCTCAACACAATTGCCTAGCGTGTACTATAGATTCTATCTGGGAAAGCACAAAAACAAGGCAGAAGGCCGTATCCAGATTCAGGGCACACTGATCAGATTGGCTTCTGTAGCTATGTTCTGACATCTAACAAGAATAAACATGTCTTTTTTTTTTTGTTGGTTTTTTGAGGTGGGGGTTTCTCTGTGGCTTTAAAGGCTGTCCTGGAACTAACTCTTGTAGACCAGGCGGGTCTTGAACTCACAGAGATCTGCATGCCTCCCAAGTGCTGGGATTAAAGGTGTGCACCACCACCGCTCTTCAAATAAACACGTCTTATAATTTAAATGTAAATGTTTGTCACAGGAGGCATGAAATCACATCTAAGAACAATCCAGGGAACAAAATGCACCTGAGGTAAAAGGCCCTCTGCCTTTCTTCCTGGAGGCTCTCTTATAGTTCCCCAAGGTATTGTTCATCATACATCATACTTTTGACTGTGTTCTGACACAACCCAAACTGTGTGAAACTCCATGAAGGAGAGTCACAGACCCCCACAGAGTGTTAGAGGGAGGGGCTTCATTTCTCTGAATATTTGGAAAAGGTTGTCAGATAAGTTTACATCAGCCGAGCTAAGATGGAAATGAGTGTGGGGGCAAAAAAGGGAACAGAGGCAGGGTAAGATGACATACAGGATGGGGCGGGGGCGGAATCAGAAACAGCCTCAATACGAAGCAGAGTGAACTTCTCTGACTTACCCAAGTATCCCAAATATTTAGTTTCTGAAAGTGAAGTTGAGTGTTTGCACCGTGGAAGGAAGTAGACAACGTTCCTAAAGGTCTCTTCACTTCTGTGACCGAACAACTCAGGGGAGTCTGCCAGTCTGAGTGTCTTTGAGAACAGAAATGCAGAGAACAACACAAGCTCAAGACCAGTCTGAGATGGAGACAGTCTTGGGTGAATCATACACACACGAGCAAAAATATCCAAGAACCCAAAGCTTGGGGTGGTTCCATTGCTTCTAACTCCACATTAGAGTATCCAAGCATTATCTTCTGTCTTTGATCACTGTAACAGCTCCTTGCTTGGTCAGAGTGAATAGAGAAAAGATTGGGAGAAAAAGGGCTCAAGCTGGATATCGGAATGTTCTTGTCAGCACTTTGGGAAAGCTAACAGATGGGAAACGTTTTGCCCACTCTTTAATAAACATGTGCTGAGTTCTGCAAAGAGTTGTGAAATCCCACAGGGTCTCTAAAATACCCCTTCCTTTAGCATCCCAAAAGCTAAATATGAAATAACTAAGATGACCCAAAGCATGTGAGTGTCTGAGATGTACGCTAAATTTAAAAGTGGAGAGTTTTCATTTGATCAAATTATAGGTCTTTCCCCACTAAGTTCCCCCCCCCCCTCTCTCTCTCTCTCTGTGTGTGTGTGTGTGTGTGTGCTTTGTTGGGAAGATTCTAGAAAGATGACTCGAAGCACAAGAGTGTTTGAAAGCTTGAATACCAAAACTGCATTTGTTGCCAACTTTGCCAGAGATGGCTGTGTGGAGCAGCAAGCATTCTAGGGAAGAGTTAAAACCTTCTCTTGAACAAAGACTGTGTTTTAAAGGCTGTAGTTACAACACTGATACATATGTCACTATCTGGTAGAATGTATTGCAAACATGAATCCCTTTTATCAGGTAATTTGCATACCCAGGAAGGCTTTTATCATTGGGAGAATGAGCAAGCACTCCTAGGCTTGTTTCTGTATGAACACAAGTGCCTCCAGCACTTCTCTTTCTGTCTCACGGTGTTTCTTCCCCTTTTACTATGTGTCCAGATAGTTACACTGTACCCTTGCTGCTTCATCCGCTCATGAGATAGAAGCAATCAGGATCTTAGAAGCATCTTGGGATGGATGGGTGGACAGCAACCTCCCTTCTTCTGGTTGGGATGTCTGTAACTAATTCGAAAAAACAGTGTTGCCAGTCACCTCAAACTCCTTGAGTCCCTAATGGCCATGTTAGGTAGACACAGAGAGGCTCTGGCACCCAGTTCAAACACAGCAAAGGGCCATTTGTCAGCTCCTCTGCCTTTACTATAAACGTTGAAACATTGGGTATGAGGGGCTCTGTTCCTAACTGTAGATGGTTCACTCAAGTGTTTATAAACTGCTGTGCTTGTTTGCCAAGGTTTGTTTCCCTATCTTAGCTATTCATTAGAATTCCCAGGGTTCTTCCCAGGATCTCTCCCAGAAACAGGAATTTAGGGATTAGGTCTAGAATTCCTAAGCCCCTGCCCCCGCCCCACTGCCCCTGAGAGATTCTTATCTTGAGGCAGATATTCAGAAAATTCCCATGCTCTCTCTTCTCAATGGGATTTTTAAAGGGAAACTGTTAAGAGGGAAAGCCTTCGGCTGGGTGATTTAGGGCTCAATGGTGAGTGCAGAGGCACTTTGCATGCCTGAGACTTTCAGCACAATTAACTTCCAAATTGCAGAGCAAAATTCAAGGAATCTCCATCCAACCATTTGTTTAGCAAATTGTCTGGGTCAACTGCTCAGGACCAGGCACTGTTGTTGACATTAGGGGCAACGCAGTGAAAAGCCAGTTCTGGCCCCTGCTCGCTCATAGAGCAGGCTCTGTTTTGAAAAAGAAAAAGATAGAATGTCAGTCCTTCAAATTACAGTCCCTGTACTTAGCAATAAAACACCGATATTATAGTTGGACAGTGCCCTACAAAGAATGACATGGGATGACAGTTGCACACTGTTAGATAGCCTAGAATGCCTAGCATGCATTGGATTCTGTTGTAGGTGGCTTGGGGTCCATCAGTGAGCACAGCAGGTAAAGATGCTGATCTCATGGAGCTGACACTCCGGTGTGGCTATAACACTAGAAAACATGATACATTAAGTAGCGAATTGAGTATTTATTGCCTTGGGTGGCAAATACTATGGTTCTGTGATGGGGATAGGAGTCAAGGAGGAAGCAACCAGTTGAATGTGCGGATGGCCTCACTGTTAAGGGGGGGGGGGGCGGTATTTCAAATGAAGACTTACAGATGCAGGATTCAGAAGCTGGGACAAATTCTCTCAAGTGGGGAAATATTTTTAAAGAAGAGCAAGTGAGGGCAGGAAGGTCATAGCAGATGTAAGCTGGGATCATTTAAGGACTTGTCAGCTGTGCAGGGTGAAGCAGGGTGGCATTGCAGGGTTCTGAGCAAAGGATGACATGATGTGACATATTATTATAGGGTGACTGTGTTGTGAGCAGGTTGTAAAGAGATGTGGATGGAGAACAGCAGCTGGTCACTTTAAATAGCATCTAGCTGTTGTATCTGGATCCAGACACACATCTGGTCAAGCTAAAGATGTGCATCAATGAGCAGCTAGCATCCTAAGCACTAGAGAAAAAGCCTTCTCCAAGCACATGTGCAAGAATAGTCGTGTGTGTGTGTGTGTGTGTGTGTGTGTGTGTGTGTGTGTAACTGTATGTGTGTGTTATAAACAACAACAGAACAGCTGAGATGTTCATGATTAGGAGTCAATAAAATTAAGCTCACTAATTCCAGGACACTCTCCAGTAGTTGAAAAGAATGATTGAGAGTTGTCTTATCAAGACTAATAAATTCTTTTAACGGTTTATCTTTAGCAATTAAAATCAAGTTGGGAGAACAGCTGCAATATAATAAGTTCAAGGGGCTAAAACAGCACTACACATTTTAGATACAAAAAATAAGCTGGGTGGTTTTGGTGCACACCTTTAATCCCAGCACTTGGGAGGCAGAGGCAAGTAGATCTCTGTGAGTTTGAGGCCAGCCTGGTCTACAGAGTGAGTGCCAGGAAAGCCAGGGCTACACAGAGAAACCTTGCCTTGTAAAACAAAAAGCAAAATCAAAACAAAAAAATATAAACTAAAGACCAAATGAAGAAAAAGATCTATTTTACTCATGATAATTATGTCATGCAATGGAGAGAGGGGAAAGGGTTTGGAAAAAAAGGGAATAAAATGAATTCCAAAGTCCCTGAAATCCAGTGTTTTAATATGTTAATAGTGCCCCCTCTTCTTTCCCTCATTCCTCCCCTCCCTTCATTAAAAAAAAAAACCTTTGAAAAATATTAAATGTTAAAGCTTATGTGTTTTCATAGAAAAAAATCAACAAAATCTAATAAGAAACAAATATTTCTTTAATATGAGTAAATGAGAAGTAATTCCTGCAGCAATTTAAGTCAACTCATATCTCCAGGTCAAAAAGACAGCCACGATATTACTATTTTCCATGTAGTTCATTTGCTGGTGTTTCCAATCAAAACTCTAAATTCTCTATTTGGGGAGCCAAAATCTGATGCTCCAAAGTGTGACACTGTGGTGTAAGGACTACTCCAAAGTGATTGGTGAAGGAGATTGGTAGTGATCAGAAGTAAGGTGTCAATGGCCTTTCTCCCATCCTCCTGTTTCCTAACCCCTTCTGTCACCTTTGTCTCTTGATAACAGTCACAATTCCTTATACTTAAGGGAGACTAGATCCCAGAACCCTTCTCTACTCTATATAAGCACTCCATGAAACTGTGGAGGGTTGCTTCTTGCCTCCCTTTGGCATTAAGACTGTGATTCCAGAGGACTTGGATGCCCAGGAGGGAGAAATAGCACACAAAGAGTCCAGGAAGAAAGTGAACAACTCGCTTTACTGGGTCCTTCCCATGCCTTAGCCCCTTATCAAACTCCATTCACATTTCCACTGGCTCTCCATTCTTTATAAACCTCAGCGGAAAACCAGAACATCTCCCTCAGTCTCTGCGCCTTATCTCTGAAGACATCCACGCCACATAAGACTTCGATTCAATGACTTTGACAGGCTTTTCTTTTAGAATGTGTCTTTTGTTATATGCCAGCTGCGACCCTTCTGACGGATTAGGAAAGACCACCACATCTTACTGCCTTCTCGTCTGTAGCTTTTCTTTCCTTTCATCTTCCTGATGGCCTCCTTTTGTACCACTTTTGTCAACATTTAACAGCCTTTGTAACGTTGGTGGTGCATACCAGACACCCACATTAAAGATGGGCCTTGTGGGTGTTATCTGACTATAGCAAAAAATTCATACATCCGGGTTCCCAAGGTTTGTGACCTTGGCTTCACTGGGGCCGCTGTGTGAGAGAGGCGGGTATTGGCAATGGATGGTCTCACTTCTACACACAGAGGCTGTCTTCCTCTACTGCTTGCAAAAGCAGGCTGGATGGTGTAGGAAACTTCTTATTTTGTGGAGCTGCAATGTTATTAGCAGAAGAGCAACCCAAGCAAAGAATATTCAGCGAGTGACAAGGATGTTTTGTACAGTGTATTAATGATAACTTCTCTTCCTCTCTGTCTCTCTCTCCCGTCTTTGTTCAAGAGGCTTCTTTTATAACAAGTGTTTTCAGATTGGAGCACGTCATGGCAAAGAGCCCGGAAGAGGTGGATTTAGTGCACCGAAGTTCTGTTTTCAATTATTGAGAATCCACGAAACCACAGGCTTAGGTTTTGGATAGCCAATTTCAACGTTTGCCTTTCCAATGTAAATGTATAAAACATAAGCTGTTTAGCAGCACTGGGGTCTTTCTCAGTGACATGAGTCTCATCTCTCTAGCAGAGTACCTGCTGTGTAGGCTTATCACAGAAGTAGGTTTATGGCGCCTTCATTAATACGTCTGCACACTGACTAGACACTGGGATGTGCAATTCATTTTTCTCTAAGCTGTGATCCATCATACATATTCAATTTAATATATTTCATTATGCTAATTTAACCAAGAAAATAGATTTTTTTCCTTACAAGTTCCAGCACATTTTCCAAAGACAGAGAAAACCTGTTACTGTTACAATACTTTATTCCATTGTTATATAAGAATTTCCATTTTAACATAGGCAAATGTCTGATTTGAGATCCCATGATGCAGAGGAACAGGAGTGGTTCAGACAATGGAAAGCAGAGAGAACAAATGATGGAGAAAGCATAACAGAAGGAAGGAAGTCCACAGCTGGCAGAGCACTGACTATCACTCAGGCCCTGTCCATGCCAGAAACTCCTTGATTTCAGTAAGCTTACTGATAAGTGCCATATTCTTTTAGTTTCTCAAAGCCAGTTTAAAGAAGAAGTTGTTGGCCCCACAGGTCACCTAAGTCACCTAATATGTCCTAGGGTGTCAGTTTTCTTACCAGTAATGGAACTGATGCTAATATTCGCTTGCTGACCCCAGAGTGCTGCTCAGAAGCTAATGGCACAAATGGAAGTGTTTGTAAACCATAGTGTAAGATTTATGTCCCCAGTTACATTTCTACTATTAAGAATAAAATAATGCTTCAGACTTAATTTATTTCAGTTAGTGTGCAATGTATGATCCCAAGTTTCTTTACCCAATACGGAAGCCAGTAGCTATTGAAATTACATTAGATTGACATTGAATAATCCTTTAAAAATAATCCAGTTACTCGGCAGTGTTTCACTACATAATGTTGGTAGTTATGTGTGTGTCTAATGGTTACCTGTCAGACAGCATGGCTGCTAGAACCTTTCCTCTTTTGTGGACGGTGCTGGTCTAAAGTTTCAAGGGGTGGACCTTCACTTTGCTTGATTATTGTACTGTATACAAATACTATTTTTTTTGAAAAAAGATTTATTATAATGTCTTGCACTTAAGTGTTGTATGTTCCTGGAAGCCAGAAAGGAGTGCCAGATCCCTTGGGGCTGTAGTTAGAAGGGCTTACAAGCTGTTCCATGGGTGCTGAGATCCAAACTCTGGTCCTCTGACAGAGAGTAAGTGCCCTTTACTGCTGAGCCATCTCTTCACCCATTTCCCCTGCCCCTTTCTAGCTCACAGCTTGCCTTTATGTGTTAAAGAGGAACCAAACTCTATATTCATTGAATTTCAAACTTAGCTGTAATCAAGAGCTTATGTAATTATTACTGAAAAAGCAAGCAACTTTTTGGTAGTTTGTTACAACAAACCCTGGAGCCATAAAATGTTTTATGCACTGTAAAAATTGTCCTCTAGCTTTGTTCCATGGAAACTCATTTTGCTTTGATTTACTGTGACTTAAGACTGGTTACGTCATCTTTATGAGTCCTCAAAGGCAGCCTCTGCTCTGGTCATGGAGGAGGTTCAGCTCTGCTCCTGCTTTAACGTAATGGAATGCCTACAGTTTCCAAGGAACTCACCCGACAGCACAACAAATCGTGAAGTTGGCATTTCTCACTGCTGCCTAGGCAGCTTGCCTGACTGTTCCCATAAAGACTCTGCGTAGCACAGAGGCCAACAGAGGCAATTTAAGGAGAGCCTACATGGAGCAAGCTTGGGTAACCAGGTTGATAGGCAGAGGCACTTTCCCTTGTGGCATGTGGTGCTGGTTATTTTTAATGGCCAACTTGACACAACTGAGAATCGCCTGGGAATAGGGTCTCATCGAGGAATTGCCTAGATCAGGTTGGCGGTGAGCATGCCTGTGAGTAAGTTTTCTCTTCCTCTTCCTCTTCCTCTTTTCTTCTTCTTCTGAGACAGGGTTTCTCTGTGTAGCCCTGACTGTCCTAGAACTTACTTTAGACTAAGTTAGCCTCAAACTCAGAGATCACCTGTCTCCGTATTCTGAATGCTGGGATTAAAAGTTTGTGCCACCACAGCCATCTGGCATTTTTTCCCCCTTAGGTTAGTTGAGGTGGAATGGCCCACTCTGAATGTGGGCAGCCTCACATCACAGGTTGGACCTGATCTGTATGAGTGAAAAAAAATCAGTCGAGCTGAGCAAGTAAACACACATTGATTTCTGTGTCTGCTCTCAAGTGTGATGTTACTGTCTTGAGTTTTTGCCTTGACTTACCCACAGTAATGGACTGCAACCTGGAATTATAAGCTGAACAAATCCTTTCTTCTCTAAGTTGCTTTTTATCAGGGTACTTCACTGCAACAGAAGGAAATAGAAAAATACTTAAGACCATTTGATACTTTGTGAAGATCATAGATTATAAATATATGTGGCATCAATCATTTGTGACCTTCATTTCAGGTTCCAAATGAGTGTCTTTGCTAGCAACACATACTTTCAAATTTCCTATTTTTTTAAGACATTGTTTCATTTGTGTAGCCCTGACTGGCCTGACACTTGCTGTGTAGACCTGGCTAGCCTTGAATTCATAGAGATTGACTTGCCTCTGTCACCTGAGTGACGTAATTAACTACATGCACTACTAGACCAGCCTCAGTGTATGTATTTTTAAAAATTCCTAAATAACTGCTTAAATTTTCTGACTTCTGTACTGTGACTCTAACAACAAGTTATTGTGTTACAGGAAAGAAATTCAGACAATGCCTTGGTGTATTTGTTAATTTGCTAATCGGCAAAGCAAAGGGTCTTCTCCACTTGATCTGTCTTCTACCAAGGAGAAGTGAGGACTGTGCAGAATCCTACATCAAGAAAAAGCAGTTCCATGTTCCTGAGATGGAATGCAAAGGGGTCCTGTTGTTGACTCCAAAAGGAGGGCCAGGATGCCAATTACGCTGTTCAAGAGATATTTGAAGAATAGCGGACATGGCAGAGAGCACAGATAAGGGAGCATGATAGAAGACCGCTTGTACTTGAGTAGGAAGCGGATGGGGTACACACTTGGAGGATGTCAATGCTGGTTGACAGTCAACAGGAAGATGGTCTCATCTGTCATTTGTTAGACAGGACACAAATACATACACAAAGCGTGGGAAGCTGAGAATCATTTCCCAGCTGTAAAGAGCAAGCAGCACGGGAAACAGGAGTCTGACAAATCTCAAGGTCAAAGAAGAGGAAGGCATTTCTGAAAGCCAGGTGACACTAGCTGTCCTGGTGCTGAAGGGGAAAGGTTGGCTTTGTCTCTTCCCTCTCTTCTTCCCCCCTCCCCTCCCTTCTCCCTTCTCTTCTCTTCCCTCCCCTCCCCTCTTCTCTATGTTCTTCTCCTCTCTCTTCATCTCCTTCTCTCCATTCACCCTTTCTTTTGCCATTTAGAGTTCCCAGAAGTCCTTAACCTAAGAAAGACAAAAATATGAAAATCATTAGAAAGGACACAGACTCCATTGTGGCATTTGAGTCACAGAATGACACCTTTTTATGGCTTTCAAATTAACTCATGAGGTCTGTTCCCTATGGAACATATGATGGAAGATAAAGGTTCATACTTAAAAAAAAATCTTGTCAGCAAAGGACTAGAATGACATTTTACGTTTATGCAAATATTAGTAATTGTTTTTGTTTTCAGATTGACCAAATTTAAAGAAAGGGGGAAAGGTTAAGACAAAGAAACAAATTGTCCAATGCTTGTTTTCCCTCTTTCTAATAATTAAGATCCTAGATAAAAATTAAAACCCAAATCAAAAACAACACAAACACAAATAAAAAAACCCAGGAAGGACTACACTGACCTCTCTACCTGACATCACTCTCCAGGCCGATTTCTCCTTACATAATGTGCTCTTAAGTCTCAGTACTTGGCCAACACAGATACTGCCCATGTGGCAGACACCAATGTGTGGCTACCACAGTATTTTTCTTCTGAGGGAATGGTTTACTACAGGTCATCATGACCTACAAAACTGTGATGAAGGAAAAGTTAAGGCTACCATATTCAGAATGAGGCATTTCTCTTTGGCCCTCCTTAGAGGTAATTCTATCCTGAAGTTAAATATTCTTCGTTTATAGGCTGACACCTTTATTGTGTATGTAGTTATTAATGTCTATAAACATACAAAGCTTCTTGTGCTTTTGACCTTGACAGGAAAGGCACTGTGGCAGGAGCTTTAATTCCTCATGCAGCTTTTTATATTCCTCAGTATGGTTTTGTAAAGGTATCTGTTCATCCTTTATCATGTCTATCTCATTCATTTTGACTGCAGACTTGTAATTTCTCAATGGAAAATAATCATTGTGTGTTCCCCAAGGTACAGCAGTGATCAAAAGAGAGATCTTGGCTGGAAGGAACTTATATTCTATTGGGGGAATTTAGAAAATGTTAAATGAGCATAAAAAGCAAATTGCACAGCATGTTAGATGGTGTTTGATGGCATAAAAAAGTGTACAACCAATTACTGTAGATTGGGAGTGAGAGTACAAGGAGATAACAAGTTGAAATTTCAATACAGGAGTTCAATGGAGTCCTTTCATTGTTCTATCTCTGACTCTCTAACAATAATTATAGATAGAAGTGAGATAGGTTTTTTGTCATATTATCAAGATTTTTAGAATTCTTCTAAAATTTCACAGGTAAATATATTCCTAAATAT
Organism: Cricetulus griseus; assembly: GCF_003668045.3. Lineage (NCBI taxonomy): Eukaryota > Metazoa > Chordata > Mammalia > Rodentia > Cricetidae > Cricetulus > Cricetulus griseus. The sequence goes on along the minus strand of NC_048595.1, from coordinate 425,242,561 downwards.
TTAAAGCAATACTATCTCTGAAGTCAAGAACTCCCCCCACCCCCAGATTCTTTATTGCTGAATGTTTTCCTGTTTCTAATTACAAGCAAGTTTTCATTGTGCTTGAATTTTTTTTTCTTTCTGAGGTGATGAATTGATTTTCCCTTTAGTTTCCTAATAGAATCTATTTATATCTAGAAATTCTGACACCCTCACACATATATAATTTAAAATATTTGTTAATCTAAAAAATAAATACCTAAGGTGATTCTTAAAGAAGATGAATTAACCAAACACAGTTCTGGCAGGATAAACCAAAAATTCTGAAGAAGACCTTGACACAAATCAGATTAAACCTTTCTTCTCCAAGTTGTTTTTGGTTACTGTTTTATCACAGTAATAGAAAACACACTGATAAGGCAGTGTGAGCTCTTAACCACTGAACCATCTCTTTAGTGCCCCTGTGGATGTTCTTGGCTTCCTTCCTTCCTTCCTTCTTTCCTTCCTCCGTCCCACCCTTCCTCCCTTCCTCCTTTCCTCCTTCCTTCCTTCTTTCCTTGGCCATGTGGAAGTTAACATTAAAATGGCTTCACTGTGGTAGAGCTGACAGAGAACACATTCTATGTGTTTATATTGTAGTTTTGTTAAGCTTTGATATCTGTTGATCTCTGAAACCATCAGCACAAGTCAATGAACTCATTTTTCTTCCCAAAGTTAGCTCTCTACCATATCTGAATCCTTCCTTCTTGCCTGTGTCACCCACCATTATAGACAGCCACTGGTTAGTTTTCTGTTGTGTCGTTACATATATACTTTAGACCCAGTAAATTTAAATATATAGCTATTTAGAGGTTCATGTATTGTGTTGAGTTCCTATGTTTATAGACTTACCGTTGGTTATTTTAATCTTATTCCTTCATGATGTGTTCCCAAGCTCAGCTTTCCAATTTATGTAATCTTTGTTTTCCTAGACTGTTGAGTTGTTTAAATCTTAGCTATGTTTTTTTGTTTTTTTGTTTTTTTTTTATGCTGAAGGTTTCTAATGGTTCTTCTTCTTATTTACCAATTGATATCTTATTTGCTTTTTGAGCTCTATAATTTCTTGTAGTTCTAAAAAAGTTTCCCATAATTTAGTATTTAAAGAATCTAAGCATATTCGTTTTCAGATTTTAAAATCACATCTCCATAACTTAAAACTTAAACATAAATTCTCTGCCCTTCGTTACCAACATTGTCTTGCTTTGTGTGTTTGAGAACACGGTGAGGACACTTTCCTGGCATTGGTAGCCTTCTCTCACTCTTCCAGAAACTGGCCTAACCACTCTGTTCTTTGGAAATCTTGAGCCTGCTCTCACCTGTTCATCTAGGACCTTTAAGTCTAATCCAATTTAATAAAGAGTAACACCCAACGAGTGGGTGACTTGTTGCAATTTTTGCTTTTGTACATAAAAGGGAATATAAAAAATACCTTACTGATTGGTTTTTTTGTGTGTGTGAATTAAGTAACCATTTTGAAGAGGACTTGTTTAGAGAAATAATGGTGTGAGTTATTTTCATAGCCAAATCAGCATTTGAATTTCCAAAATAAATGAACTGTCGAATTCAGTGAAAGTAGTTTATTTTGTTCATGAATTATCTCCAGGATTTGTAGATTTTCATTCACTTCTGTGAGGATGAGAGTTCCAGTTTCAGTCTTAGTACTTTTGTTTTAAAAACAAGGATTATTTCATACCAAATAGTCACGCTTTCTGGGTCTGTGGTGGGACCATTGGAAGAAGCCAGGCCCATGTATGTTGTGAAGATTTTAAGCACAGCATGGTCTGGACAGGGAGAATTTTGTTGAGTAATTTTTGTTTCTGGGGATATCCTAGAATTAATACTAATACATGCCAGACATTCTCATAGCTTTCTAAAAGTGCAGTGCCCCTACAGAGAGAATAGCTGGCGGGGTTGATCAGGAGTCATATGAAGGTAAGGGTGGTGGTACTTTCTCTCTGTACGATACGAAAGAGGACGTTCTTCTGTACATGTCATGTGTGTGTGCACATGTGAGGGGGTATCAATGTATGTGGTTCCTTAGGAGATGTTCATGTTATTTTTGAGACAAGTCTCTTAGTAAGTCTGGAGTTTGCCTATGCAGTTGGACTGGCTGGGCAGCAGGTCTAAGTGATCTTCTTGTCTGTTTTATTAGAGCTGGGAATATAGGCATGCACCCCCGTACAGGCTGTGTATACATGGGCCTAGCATGTGGGTCCAGGAGTCTGAACTCAGGCCTTCGTGCTTGTTCAGCAAGTGTCCTACCTCCTGGGTCATCTCCTAGTCCCATACGATTTGTTTTACTTTAAACATTTCCTTAGAAAAGCCTTTTCCCTGGAACCCAATGCTCTTTCTCCGACCAGAGTATCTGGACATGTTGTCATTGATTCCATAGCCGAAGAACGCAAGAATAGGCTTGGGGCTGCTGTAGACAACAATTACACTTCCAGTTTGATTGATCTTACTTCGTAATAACATTCTCCTTAGAGAAGAAAAATGGGATGAACACCAAACTACCTCAAGCGAGGTTCAAGGAGATGCAGACATTTGATTTTTTGAACACTTCATCTGAATTAGATCCTCTTGGGTGATACAATTGGAAAACAGCATTTCATTTCAGTGAAAATATGCTTGGCAGCCCCTCCATATACAAAGTTCAACTTCAGGGCAAAGAAAAGAAACACTCGTTATGTAACGAGATCAAATTATTAGCCATAGAGGAGAGTTCCTGCCTTGGTCCAGGAACTAGGAAATAGACACTAGTGTGCAGTGTTACTTTGGACACAATCCTTTATTCTAAGTATTTTCACCTTGGAGACCTTTACCATGCTCTCTTATTTATTTAGAGAACATTATCTAAGATACATAATAGTAATTTTGAGTAAGTATTCGAAAATGAAGTAAGGAAAGTAGTTCTACAAATAAAAAGAACCCTGTTCTAATTCCTGGAGGGTAGGAGTGGGAGGTGAGGAGGTGGGGGTGGGAGGTGAGGAGGTGAGGTGAGGAGGGGGGTGGAGGTGAGGAGGTGAGGAGGTGGAGGTGAGGAGGTGAGGAGGTGAGGAGGTGAGGGGGGGTGGGAGGGGGTGGAGGTGAGGAGGTGGGTGTGGGTGAGGAGGTGAGGAGGAGGTGAGGAGGTGAGGAGGTGGAGGTGAGGTGAGGAGGTGAGGTGAGGAGGTGAGGAGGTGAGGTGAGGAGGTGAGGAGGAGGTGAGGGGAGGTGAGGAGGTGAGGAGGTGAGGAGGTGGAGGAGGTGGGGGTGAGGAGGTAGGGGTGGAGGTGAGGAGGGTGGAGGTGAGGAGGTGAGGAGGTGAGGAGGGGGGTGGAGGTGAGGAGGGGGGGTGAGGAGGTGGGTGGAGGTGAGGAGGGGGATGGAGGTGAGGAGGGGGGTGGAGGTGAGGAGGTGAGGTGGGGTGGAGGTGAGGAGGTAGAGGTGAGGAGGTGGAGGTGAGGAGGTGGAGGTGAGGAGGTGGAGGTGAGGAGGGGGGTGGAGGTGAGGAGGTGGGGGTGAGGAGGGGGGTGGAGGTGAGGAGGTGGGGTGGAGGTGAGGAGGTAAGGAGGTGGAGGTGAGGAGGTGAGGAGGTGGAGGTGAGGAGGTGGAGGTGAGGAGGTGGAGGTGGAGGTGAGGAGGTGAGGAGGTGGGGGTGGGGGTGGAGGTGAGGAGGTGGAGGTGGAGGTGAGGAGGTGGAGGTGGAGGTGAGGAGGTGAGGCAGTGACAACTAATTACTGCTCAGGTGACTGGGTTGTGGAGATTCTGTTTTCCTGTCTTCTTTCTCTTTCCACTGACCGTGGCCTTTGGAGCTTCCACCGTGTACATCTTGAGCTTCCGGCTTCCGGCCCACAACAAGGCGGAAGAGTAGCATCATGTTCAGTGGCCGTGAGCTGCATGTGGTTCTCCATTTGAGCCTCATTAAACAAGAATTAGGTGGTACATTTAAAAATCCAGATTGCTAACTCTTCATGGGGTGGGCAGATCTGGTTCCAGCAGGTCACAGAAGCACCTGGGAGGTTGAGGAAACGTCCTCTCAGTCACAGCTCTGACCCTGGTCGCCTCTCATCCCTTGCCCTTGGCATTTGCCTTCTGAAACATTTCCTGCATTGTCATTTGTTTGTCCAACAAGAAGTCAGGAATCTGTTCGCAGATGAGTGGATATGGCAGTGAACAAAACAGAGGAGGTTCCCGACCTTATGACGCTAATATTCTGATGAGAGGAAACAAAAACAAACAAAATCTCTGTGCTGTCAGGTGAAAGATGTCCCAAGGAACAGTGGAGCCGGATGCGTCAGGCAGGACTGTATCTACCTGGATACGTGTGGGAGTGGAATTTGCCTGATGACTTGGGGTTTAGTGGGGTGTGGGGCTTTAGTCAGTGAAGCAGAAGTGAAAGTGATCAGTGGCCTCTGGGTAGAAACATTGTTTTCCGGCTTTGATTTTTCCTTGTAGAGGCAATTGTTTTGAAAAGGACTGATGAAGGCAGACTGCCTGGGACAGTCCCTCAGGTAAACTTTTCATAGTGCTGTCTTTTAAGCCAAGATTTGGAAATTGGTCCTTACAGTGTCATTGCACTGGTTTGAATGGGAGCAGAGTCAGGAGTGACAGGAGTGGGGGCTGAGCTCACAGACAGGGTGGGCTGGGGGTTCCTCTCTCAAGACATTTGAAAGGTAAGTTGATTGAAGGGAATGCATGAGCTCGTGAACTATGAAGGGCAAGGCTGTCTTGGTAGATCACTTTAGGAAGAGATGTGCATGTCCCTGTAACATAGGCTTGAAGACACCATTGATTTTCAGATGTTATTCCTTCCCCAAGATTTTATTAAAGCAAACATATTAACGTGAGGAAGATAATGACTTGCACTGCTAGCATTGTTGTTTCTGGACTAGAGTTTTGTGTTAGGCGTTGCCCACTTTCCATCTGATTTCAGGCTGTGACCAGGCTCTGCAGAACCCATCAACACATTCAGGCTGATTCTCAGCAGCCACAAAGGCCAGACAGCTTTCATCAACGTGTTCCGATCTGAGTGTATTCCCCAAGGGTTGGGGGGAGAATAACTCACTCTATTTTCTTCCCTTGGCCTGTTATGACTCTGTTTTAGAGAAACACATAAAGTAAATCAGCTCAAAGATAAAGAAATGTAATGCGTTTTTCAGCCGTGAAAATTGTCTTGGCTGCATGCAATTACTTTTTCTCACAATGTGTAACACCGATGTTTAAATCGTGCCATCAGTAGGCACTCTTTATTTTCTTATTCATAGGTGTCATTCAGGTACTCAGTATATTATAATTTAAATTCTGATTTTTTTATAAACACATGAAAGGATGCCCTTTTTTATATAAGTCACATATACATTAACCCACTGTGATGATTGTAATGTTTCTTCTGCCTGCTTTAGATACCAAATGAAACCCAAACTGATTATTATAGTGATGAAGATTAAGTAGGCAAATCTTTTCTATTATTGCGTTCTTCATTCCTGAGAGAAACAACTGAATCTGGAAATTTCTTGATTCTATGTTTTCTGTGTTTTTCATCTGCATTACTGGACTCCAGGAATGGTATCTTTTACTGGCTCTCCTCCCCTGTTCCATATGTAAACAAACATAAGAAGTGTTCTGTCACCATTGTTAGAGTAAAGTGTTCTGGTCAAGAGAATAAAATCTCTGGCCTGGATTAGAGATTTAATGCTCCAGTTTGGTTGGTTCAATCACTTTGGCCAAGGGACTACTGGAGAAAGGTGGGCATGGGTTCACAGTCAGTCCTTGAACCTTGAGTCAGTCCTTGATTAAGTTTGAGTTTTGATACTTTGTTTATTGATTGTAACCTGCTTGGTATTCAATAGATACTTGGGGGGGGGGTTCCATTTTGGAAAGTGCAAGCACACAAATAAGTTTAATCTATTCAAGAAGCTTCACTATTCTTGCAAAGGTAAAGAATCCAACCCCTCATGTTGCTCAGTATGTGCCTTGAGCTATATGATGTGTTAAGAGCTATAGCATAGTTTTCTTATCTCTGGGAATTCATGATCTCATTGAACAAGCATTTGACACAAGGAGCAAGTTGGAATGCTTGAGGCCAGAGTAGAAGGCATGTAATCTGGCAATAACTTCCACAGAAGACTAGGAAACAGATGTTGGTGTTGGCCTTCTGGAGGATTGAGATGAAGAGATGGATTTTATGAATTGGAAGGGATCTTGAATTAATAGAAAGGCAGAGTCACCCCAATTTTCAAAAAACAATCTTCTCAATGACTAGTTATTCTCTTGATGATAAGATGACACCAAGCTACCCTGCTCTTAACTTTGGTTTAACTCTTATACAATTAGGGAGTCATAAAACTCTCACCCTCCAATTGGATTAGAGTGGGAAGTTTAGATACTTTCTAGCTTTTGACGTGTGTGTGTGTGTGTGTGTGTGTGTGTGTGTGTGTGTGTGTGTGTGTGTGTGTGTTTAAGAGTAAAAGGAGTCTGGATCCATATGTGCTTATCAATAACATTTCACTCAAAGAGGCCAGTGGGGATACATGAAAATGACTAAGGCAAATGGATCTATCGATGTAGGTTTTCCATTGGGAAATGAGAGTGCTACCATTTCATGGCTTGATGTTTGGGTTTTACCCTGAAATATTAAGTAGTATTTCATGAAATGAACACACATGGGTACATAGGTGAGCTATGATTTTTAGTATTATATAGTACTGCAGACCAAATTAAAGGATGGACTTTTCTTCTTTTGTTGCCTGGCCTAAAGATCCACTTGCATATAGCAGAGCTTAAAAATAATTATAGGACAGCACTCAGGAGGCAGAGGCAGGTGGATCTCTGTAAGTTTGAGGCCAGCCTCAAACAGAGCGAGTGCCAGGATAGGCTCCAAAGCCACAAAGAAACCCTGTCTCGAAAAACCAAAAACCAAACAAACAAACAAAAAAAACCTATAGGAGCTGAAGAGATAGCTCAGTGATTAAGATATTTATTGCTCTTTCAAGGACCCAAGTTCAGTTCCTATGACCCATATCATGTAGCTCACAACCACTTGTAACTACAGCTCTGAGACTCTGATGTTCTTTTTTGGCATCACCAAGTACCCATTCATACATAACACACACACACACACATAGACACACACTAAATGTAAAAAAATTGACAATGGTTCAAATGTTCTGGCTGAGGCTAAGGCTTCAGAAATGGTATGATTTTTCAATTAAGTCAGTGAATCTGTTTTCTTCAAACTCTTCACTGATGATAGAGATAAGAAGAAACTTGGACCTTCAAAATCAAGAGGGTAAAGGGGAAAAAGCAAGGGTATTGAGTGGAACTCAGGGGATGACAGAATAGGACACTGGACGTGCAGAGGTCACCTTCATAATAGGTCCCCAAATGTATGAAAGTGGTGAAGAATGGGGCATGGAAGACAATGGCAAACTGCTTCATCTCTTTCACAATTTGGTTTAGATTAGAGCCGATTCCAGGGCAGTTATTGGGGTAGATGAGTGAAAAGTTAAGTAAATACAAAGTAGGCAAAGCTGATCTAGTGGAATTTCTCATAGCTAAATGTATGCATCAGTTGCATAATTACCAGAAAGGGGACCGGGAAAGGGGGCAAGGGACTTTGGCCTTTGGGACTTAGTTATTGGGCTTATCCTTTTCCTATGTTCTTTGCTGAGGTTACTTTACAACAAGAAATCAAAGACTGTAGCAAAAGTATGTTGAGAGATGATCTGGCTGCAGCTGAGGAGTAATTTGCAAGGCTCCCCCTCCCCCCACCTATCTACAGAGTGCAGTGGGTGATGGGTCCCTGGCTAGACTGCAGAGCCTGCTGTCCTTTGTCCTTTGCTTTTTGCTCAGACATGGTGGCCAGACTAAAAGACCTTCTGAGACACTGCTCTGCAAAGCTGTCCTTGACATTGCTTGCATGTATTTCTCTTTCCAACAGATTGTATATACTAGGACATTTCCTATAAATCATATAACAAGTCACATAAACACCGTAAGTCTTTGAGGACAGACACTGGGATTTTTATGAGGAGAGACCTCATACTGAGTTGTCAGCCATCTCCACCTGTATGGTCCCATCTGCATCTCATACTAGGTAGGTACAGGTGTGAATTGGCCATCGTCTTCCCACAGCAGCCTTCCACTCTGAGCATCAGAGTCCCTGTTTTCTTCGTGATACCAGTAAGTTCTTCATCATCAATCTCCAAAAATCGAGGTGCTCTTTAAAATCACTTCTTTCCCTGACCAGTTTTTGAGTCACACCGGCTCTTCCTCAATACACCAGTAGACTGCTTCTTTTGTGTCCCATGTTCTGCTGAAGGATGACCCTTCGGAGACAGTTTAGGCTGCAAATATTGCTCAGTTGGCAGAGTACTTGCCTAGCAGTCCATAAGACAAGCATGGTGGTGCACACTTAATAATCTCAGATCTCAGAAGGAGCAGAAGGAGGATCACAAGTTCAAAGCTATCCTGGGCTACATAGCAAGTTTGAGCCATCAGGGCTATAGGAGACTTTGTGGGGCAGGGGGTGGGGCCTTAGTCTCATTCCACTGCCCATTTCTCTGTTTAGATATTATGCAGTGATTTTCAACTATTAATCCATTTATAATCTCTGTATATTTCTAAAATATTATAAATCTCAAATATACTATTTTTTCTTTGATGCTTTTAAGAAATGAAAGAAAAATAGTCCTTCATTTTTACCTGTATTTTTATTCTTTTTACTTCCTCATTCCTTTCTGAAGAACCAAAATTTCAGCTGAGCATGGCAGCATAACCTAGGCCACAACATGCCCAGATACTCCAGTCAGAGACAGAGTGCTAGATTCCAGGGGAACTGCTTTTCTAAGGCTATAAGCCACATTGATTGTTGATTTACATACTTAGTATTTTTTATATATTGAATGTAGTGGTCAAAATATGAATTTTATCAGATTCCACCAGAATGTGTTAAGTTTTGTCCTGGTTAACAGTTAAATCTTGAATCACATTAATTTCCCCTCAATCCTAGGGTAAAATCCTTAATACTTGTATATATTTTTATTATTAAAGCATGGTTCTGGCATTTATCAAAACTTTAAAATTTTATCAAGCACCTCTAACTGTTAAAATTCTATCACAGGTTATAAAGTACAATCTTAGAACACTTAGCATTCTGGGTGTCTAGATTTCTCCTGCTGAGTTGCCTGGAGTCCCACCTCTCATAAGCAGTAGCTCAATACTCAGTTAAGGCTTAAGCAGTTTGTATGTGCCTTTCAAGAGAGCCCTTTCTGGCTCTCTTCTCTCTGGGGTTTCATCCCTCAATTTTAACCATGATAGCATCATCAGCTTCTACATTGAGACTTGTGTAATAAGAATACAGAACAACTTACAGCTCATTGGGGCTGGAGATAGCCCCAGTGGGAAAACTAAAGGTGGAGTTTACATTTTGGGGTTCTTTCTCAAGGATCAAATCTCTTCTTGTTTGGTCTGCTCTTGATTACTCTCTCTCTAATACTTTCAAACAGTTGTTTTCAATTTTCTTTGGGAATGTTAGTCCAATATAAGATGGCCTGTCATTATAGGGACTCAGAATGTCTGTATTGAATATGAATGAGATATAAAATCTTACCTTGACTTTCAGGAACCTCCAGAAATATTCTTTGTGATGGTTAATTTTATGTGTCAACTTGAGTAGGCCATGAGATACCCAGAGAGTTGGTAAAATGTTTCTGGCTGCCGCTGTGTGGATATTTCTGGAAGAGATTAGCAGCTGAATCAGCAGATGGAGTAAATAGCATCATTATCAATAGGACCAGGTAACGTCCTGGACACTGAGGCCAAGTAGAACAGACAGCTGGAGAAAACCATGTTTGTTCTTTCTGCTTCACCTGGGACATCTGTCTTTTATTGCTCCAAGAAGACCGTGTTGTGGATTCCTAGAGTTCAGGACTCAGACAAAGGACTTATTAACATGGCTCCCTGAGTTCTCAGGCCTTTGGATTTGGACCACAACCAGACCACCAGTTCTCCTGAGCCTCCAGCTTGGTGTACATTGTTGGACTTTTCAGACTCCATATGTTTCTTAGCCAATTCCTTACAATAAATCTCTAAGATCATTATAACTATCCCATTGGCTCCATTCCTCTGTGCAACCTCATCTAATTCAGTCTCCAACTTTCTTTTTTAACTTTGTCTCAACTTTGCTCTTTTTCTTTTCAGAAAAAGCCTATGATTTATTTGTTTTTATGTGCACATGTGTGTGTCTTTTTGTCTGTGCTTGTACCATTTGTACACAGGTGTCTGAGAAAGTCAGAGGACAGTGTTGTATCCCCTGCAACTGGAGTTGCAGATGGTCCTGAGTCACCCAATGTGAATTTCAGCAACTGAACTTGGATCTTCTACAAGAGCAGCCAGTGCTCTTAACCACTGAGCAATCTCTCCACTTCCCTCCATTTCTGTCTTATACACTCCCTGTAAGTTTGTCATATCTGGTGTTCCTTCAAACTTTGCAACTGCGCCTTTAATTTTGCTTATTATTTCTTCCAGACTCTGTTATCATACTTTATGAGCTTTATTTTATTTTTATTTTTGCCCATGTGTGTGCATGTATGAAATATGTGTGTGCATGCATGCATGTGCACGTGTGTGGAGGCCAGAGATTGATGTCAGGTGTCGCCCCCAGTCTCTCTCTACTCTATTGAGTTTGATCTCTCACTTGAACCCAAGCTTTGACAATCCAGCTAGCCTATCTGTTAAGCTGTCTCCAGGGATCCTGAGTGGACACTGAAGATCCAAATTATGGTCTCTTGCTTGCATAAGAAATGCTTGTACATGCTGAGTCATCTCCCTAGACCTTATGATCTCATTTTAACATCTCTCTTCCTCTTCTTCTATTATAAACACGAGAGGCAAAGATCAAATTGTTTATTGATAATATAAGTGGCAGGAAGTCACATTAAGGATTTTTTCTTACACAGCAGGAAAAAAGAATTGAATGTAAGCATCACAGGCATATGTTCCTATAAAAGAGAAGAAAATGGGATAAACTGGGCATACTCAGTTTCTGCTCTTGAGCTCACTGTTTAACTGTCCGTGAGAAAAGAAATGCTAGAATAGGCAACAGTGTTATTGTAGGTGATGGTCCTCCAAACAGAGACACAAAGAAAGCACAGACTCTACCCACAGCACACATGCCAATTATTAAGTGGGTCCCAATACCAACCTATTGCTTTTGCACACCTGCTACTATGCTATGCTCTTCTGCATGGAGGCAATCTCTCATTGTCACCTGAATGGGGGAAGTCCTTCTGTGTATATGTTTGTCTTACTGGTTGTTGAATAGAGCACTGTTGGCCAATAGGGAAGCAAGATAGGTAGGACTAGGAGTTGAGGAGGATTCTGGTAAATGTAGTAAAGAGAAGTCTTGTGATCCAGGCAGGAAGGGACATAGCAGGCAGACTCAGAATATAAGCAGGGACAAGCAGGAAATTGCTCTCTTCCTCCTCCTTTCTTCTCTGGAGTCTCCATGTGATCCCGGGAAGAGGATGTATTCCATCAGCGTCCTCCATGATAAGTCTTTATAAAATATATAGATTAATGCTATATATTTATTATATATATTATATATATAACCATAATTTATCAATTATGGTTGATAATTAAGACTGATCTAGCAGATAAGAAATCCTAGTCTTTGGCCAGCAGCATTGTAAATAATATAAGCCGCTGTGTGTTACTTGGGGCCCTAATGTGGTGGTGGGCAGAACTCAGGCAGTTGGCAGAAAGATTTATCATTACAGTCACCAACGTGTATTTTACTTCATTGAATATCATAACATTTATGACATCATGTAGGCATTTTTTCTAGGATCCCCTTAGCGTCTAAGATTAGTTAATGTTGTTCATACTTAATATTCCTTGACTATAACACAGTGACTGATAGATAAGTGGTCAACCTTCAATGTACATTTTCAAAATGAGAAAATAAAGAAATGAAATGATCCATTGAAAACGTGGGTGGCCTATTCTAAATAAGATCAAGTCAAGAGTGATGTAATAATTTAAAACTAAATGAGCACAGCTGTCAAGGGAATGAAAGAATAGATTTTTGTTTAAAGTAGCTGATTGTTTCTCACCACAGAAGGTGGTAATGACATCATCGGCTCATGACCACTGTCTTCTTTCCACAGAGCGAGAGACTCAGCAGGTGTGCTGGGAGCTGCACACAAGGGACTTCTGACAGCACCATCTTGCAACCTGAGACAAACTGCTCTAGAGGGTTAAACATCTTGACTCACACAGGGGTTAGAACGGTGGAAGTGAGTGGATTAAGAGGGGAAATTGAATTTCTCTAGAAGGTGATATGAGGCTGTTTTGATCATTTGTCAGACTCTGATGTTAGAGTTTGGATGTTGAATGTTAAAGGTTTGATCCCCAGGGTGGTGTGTTCAGAGACTGGAGGAGGGAGATATTTTAGAGACTAGGGCTAATGGAAGGCCTTAGAGCAAGAGGACCATAGGGAAATGCCTTCAAAGAGGATTATGGGGCTCCATATTCTTTTTTCTTTTTTCTTCCCCAAGGGTTGAAATATATATATATACATATATATGTATATATATATATATATATATTCACTGATAAAATTTTATTTATAATAATTTAAGAGTTGTAGAAGTGGGGCTGAAGAGATAGCTCAGCCAGTCAAGTGTTTGAGGACCTGAACCCATCCCCAGGACCAATGTGGAAAAGCCAGGTGTGGTGGCATAGGCGTGTCCCAGTACTGAAAGATGAAGATGGTGACAGGCAGATTCCTGGAGCTTCCCTAGCAAGCCAAAAGAGCCTGCTTCATGAGTTCCAGGAAAGCATCCTGAGGAACAACATCCAAAGTTGTCCTCTGGCCTACACACACACACACACACACACACACACAGGAATAGCATACATACATATGCACACAAACACAGATACATTCATCCACTCTTCTCACATAATGAATGCATACATGTATACATACAAATATATGATGCAACAAAATTATTCATGGAAAGGTTGTGAAGACAGGGTAGAGTTCCCATGTTGCTCATACTCAGTTCCCCATAGTGCTAATATCTTCATTTATAACATGCTAATATCACACATAATGAAGAGACCTAATGAACCTTAAGATGCAGTCTTAATGCATCACAATTGCTGATAGCAATAGTGGGTTTCATAGAATATTTTGCTACTTTTTTTTTGGTTCAAGCGGCTCAGCTCTGGCCTTTGGGATCTCCTCATCTGGTGGTGATACTCAATGTTCTCCTGACAAGCTTCTGTGATGGGCTTTCTTCTGAATTTCCCTCTCAGCTAAAGGACAAGGAAATATGTATGTGTATAATAACTGGCGTATGTAAACACATCTCTAATTATTTATTCCTGTGTATTTATCTGCATTAATATTAAACTAAACATGAGTTCATGCTGATGTCTCAACTCTAATCCAGTAAATCCTAAATGAATCATTCTAGACCTCTTCCCTTGCTGGTCTGTAAACTCCCACTCAAAGGGAAAGAAACCTAGTGCTCACCATCTGCCATCCATTTACTTAATTGCTCGGTTCTAGTGTGCACATATAGTGGTTTCAGAATTGTTAGCCCTGATCTCATGGGAATCATCTTTACCAATGAGAGCACAGAGCTGATGGTCAGTGTTAGCTTCAGGTTTGACTCATTTTTAACATCATTTAGTTTAGTGTTTTCACCCCCACACTCCTTGGGGAAGTAATTTTGAGCATTTCTAATGCAGATGGATTCTTCTGTCCTGGTCTTCAGTCCATCCTTGAACACCCAAAAGTGAGCTTTTATATGTATGCACATTAAATTTCAGTCTGTGCTGAGACATGCTATGGGTGTTGATAGATGGATAGTGCCATGTAACTATTGTCACATGGTCATGCAGAACAGTTCTTCTGCTTTAAAACACCCTACAGCTGCACTCACTCAACCACTGGCCTTCAAGACCATGGTGACCATTTATCTATTTGATGTCTCTGTTTTGTTTTTGTTTTTTTCCCATAATGTCATAAAACTAGTATCATTGAGTATGCAGCTTTTTTTCCAATGGGCTGATTTTACTGAGAAATTTGCATTCTAGAGTCATCCATGTTTTTGCATGGCTTGCGTTCTATATTCCATCTTGTTTGCTTAATATATTCCATTGTTTGGATGGGGCACAGTTTACCGATAGCATCTTGTTTGGGAAGATAAAAATGTAATTGTTATATTTGCTTGCATTTGGTTGTTTGTGCTGGTTTATATTTTCTGATGGACTGAGCAGACACTTAGGCATCCTATGCTAAGACTCTGGCTTTAATAGACCATTGTCTTCCAACACGGCTGTACTACGTTTCATTCCCAGCAGCAATGGGCGAGTGAGCATTCTTCCTGCTTAGCATTCCTGCTGATGTTCTTCATTCTTGAATTTCAGCTATTCCAACAGGAGAGCAGCTGCATCCCACTGTTGTTTTAATCTGCATTTCCCTAATGACAAGCAACATGGAACACCTTTTTATTTATGTTTATTCTGTCCATATCATTCCTGTGGGGTATGTTCAGATTTTTGCTTATTTTCAAATCATTTTCACTGAACAGTTCTTTTATCTATTATGTGATTCATAATAATAATAATAATAATAATGATAATGATAATAATAATAATTCATAATAATAATTCTTTTGCACTCTTTTAACTTCTGAGCTTTTTGCTCTCTTCAGTCTCTCTTGCAGCTTTTGATCTGCACTTTGCTCCACTCAAGGACATGTCATTTACTTCTTTTTGTAGCATTCTTTTTAAGATTTATTCTTTAATCGTGCATACCTATCTGTGGATATGTACACAGGCATGTCAGGTCCTCCTTCTGTGGTTATGTGCACAGGCATGTCAGGTCCTATGAAGCAGGAGTTACAGGCAGTTATGAACTGCCTGATGTGAGTTCTGGGCACCAACTCAAGTCCTCTGAAAGACCAGCAAGCAATCTTAGTTACTGAGCCATCTCTCCAGCCTCCACATCATTCTTCTATGCATTACTGCTTGAGAACTATTAATTATTCTATGCTATGAATGAATTATATGGGTATTATTCTTTGCCAAGCATGGAGATGGTTTCCAAATTTCCCTTCCATCCAAAACCAAAATAGTGATTGTGGTGATACCTTTCTTGCACAAATAAAGCCTGTCTGGGGGTCAGAGAATGAAGCTTGTCACTAGATAACCATAGAGGTCTGGAGGTCTGTAAAGACAGACAGGAAGTGAGGTAGCTAGGCAGAAACAATATAAGCAGGAAGAAACAGGAAATCACTCTCTTCTCTGCTGAGACGCGTAGGAGGTAAGGTGTGCTATGGCTTGCTCCTTCTCTCTGATCTCTCAGCATTTCCCTCTATATCTGAATCTGGCTTTTTATTATCTAGACCAATTAAGAACTCAGTTTACAAGTGATGGATAGTCTCATAAATAAATGCTTTCATACCTATTAACTTAGTATAATTTAAAATCCTATCTTACTTTCTGCTTTTGTGAAGGACCCAGGTTTGCCCCTCATCACTCACATGGTGGCTCAAAGCTGTAAGTCCAGTTCCAGGGGATTAGAAGCCTTCCTTTGGCCTCTATGTGCTCCTGCATGTATGTGATACTTATAAACTCATACAAGTATACACACACACACACACACACACACAAGTAAAATGAACCCTATATCCAAAGGTATCAATCTTTTTAAGATTTTTGCTAGGAATAGTCCTTCCCCTGCCCCTCATCAGCCTGCCATGCTCACAAAGCAGTGTGTTTTCCTTTTTGTCTCAGGGTTAGAGAGAGGCTATGAGTGTACTGGGTTTATCATTTGCTTTGGTCACTAGTATGTTAAATGCTCATAGAGATGAGACATGAGAAATACTCAGCCTCAAGGGACAGCTGCTTTTGCAAGAATGTCATCTTGGCTCTGGGGAGATGGCTCAACTGGTAAAGTCTCACAAGCACGAGGACCCAAGTTCTGTCCCCAGAACCTGTGTGAAGATACTAGACATGGTGGTTTGATGGGGGAGGTCCTTCTGTATATATGTTTGTCTTATTGGTTGTTGAACAAAGTACTGTTGGCCAATAGGGGAACAAGTTGGGTGGGCCTAGGAGTCAAGGAGGATTCTGAGAAATGTAGCACGAGACAGGAACCGCCATGTAAGCCTGGGAAGACAGAACACTTGCTGCTGGCGTCCTCAATAAGATAAGTTTATAAAATATATAGATTAATAGTTATGTGCTAGGTTCCTTTAAGAGAGGCTTCCTGTCTCAGCATAAGTGGCAACAAACACAAGGCTTTTTAGAGGTCTTGCTAACAATTCAATGGTGTGTTTGAGCAGCTGGCAGTGGGAGTGACCACATCTCCAAGCTGGTAGCATGCTGCTTGATTGCAGCATAGACCAAGGCAGTGAGCATAGCTCTCACTGCTGTCAGTAAATGTATGCCTGCTATCTTGGAAAGACAGTGGCTAGAACAGCTGCTGCTTTAATTTTAGCAGTGTTGTTTGACAGATAAAAGACTGCATGGCCAGAAAAAGGTAAATATTTACAATAAAGACAGATTCAGATGAAGGAAAACCTCTAAAGGTTAACAGTGTGTTTAAAAATATACATAGGCTTGTGAGAAAAAAGAAACAGGATAAAGTAATTGAAAGACAGAAAGAAAGAAAGAAAGAAAGAAAGAAAGAAAGAAAGAAAGAAAGAAAGACAAGCCAGTGGTGGTGGCACACACTGGTAGGATATGCTGAAGGAAGCAGAGGCAGGCAAATTTCCACAGAGAAACCCTGTCTCATAAAAGGCAAAAATAAAAGTAAAAGAAATAGAGTAATGAAAAAGCCACGTAAAGATGGAAAATACACAGAGAGTTTGGATATTATATGTTATATTGTTGTCTTTAAATTGTTTGATTGCCGAGGAAGGAGCAGCAACTACTAACACACGTTTGATTATCAGTGCTGCTAAATTATTCCAACTTATACATTTTAAAAATGCTCTGACTTCACAATTTAAGTCTATGACAGGCTACTTGGGAAAAGAAATTTTGCTTATTTCCACAGAAAATGGAAAGCTATGGATTCCTTCCAGACTAATATGGTTTGATCAAGCAAGACCCCCTGAAGCAGTGGCCCAGCTGATCCTACATTCAAAACAGCTGAGATGATGCAGTCATAGATGACTCCAGCCAGGATTTCTGTGTTTTATCTTGATCCCCATGGTATGGACATCACCCCCAACCAGCAGGAAGCAGTTTGGAATGAACAATGCCCAAATTCCCAAATATTGTTTATAAATGTTTGTTTTCATTTAATGGGGTTGGTTATAAATGGTAATGATCACAGTCAATCTCTTTTTAAAGGAAAAAAGGGAAATAGGGTATAGAAATGAATACTTTGTATTGGTATGGATTTTCATTTATTGATAAAACTTTAAGGTCAATTTTGTGATATGTATATTTCTCCTCTTGTTTAGGTATTGTGTTATACAGATCTTATAAAATTTAATGCATAATTAAATACAGATTATATAGTCACCTATTATAGTCAGAACTTATAATTAGGTTAGTTAGGTTTTCTAGATATACAGAGATGTATTTGAGATGGATAGTCTTCAAACCTTTCAAAGACCTACAGAATATATGTCATTTTTAAATGGTTTAGGGTTTTTCATGACAGTGAGACACAACTGCTCCTGGCACACCAATTATGTCAGAAAAGAGGATGGGCATCGAAGAAACTCAATGTGGAGCTTCCAACATGGCAAGATTAGCCATTTGGGCAAGAAACTGTGCTTGCCTGGACTGTTTGATAAACTGAACATGCAGGGTGCACATGAAAGTGACTGTTGAACTTACAAAACAAGATGGACAGTCCTGAAGGGTTCCTGCTTCATGGAGGAGTCTACCAGACATTCTGCAAGACACAGAGGAAATTGACTGACAAACTGCCAATGCAGGCAGACAGTTTAAAATTTTCGGCTTTACGGAGAAGTGTGCCAGACACACTGTGGCCTATAGGCTGAAGATGGATGCTCCAACATTACAGAGGAACTTCAGGTGATTGTCCAGGCATCGAGATGTCTCTGTCAGATCTAGAGTTTATATATTACCCTTCTGTGGTCTTTGATGGAGTTGAAGACAGATAGTTATGGTTATAGTTTTCTTTAGTTATTATAAAAGATAAGCTACATATAAGACTTTAGACTCACAAAGATAGATGATAGAATATTTTCTTTAAATCTTGTTAAATGTTATGAACTAAATATTGTAACTATAGTTCTTACTTGATAACTGTTTTGTTATATATTTTATTGTGTTAATGTTAAACCCTTCTTTTTATTTAGACAGAAAAGGGGAGATGATGGAGAAGGTCCTTCTGCATATATGTATGTCTTATTGGTTGTTGAATAAAGTACTGTTGGCCAATAAGGGAACAAGTTAGGTGGGACTAGGTGTTTAGGAGGATTCTGGGAAATGTAGTAGAGACAGGAGCTGCCATGTGAGCCCAACAAGAGAGGACACATGCCGCCAGCATCCTCCATCAGATAAGTTTTATAAAAATATAGATTAATAATTATGGTTGATACTTAAGACAGAGATAGCAGATAAGAAATCCTAGTCATTGGCCAGCAGCATTGTACCTAATATAAGTCTCTATGTGTTACTTGGGACTTTCAGATGGTGGAAGGGCTCGGGAAGCTTGGTGGAAAGACTTATCGTTACAGTGATTCATACTTGCAACCCTCAAAATGGGGAGGTGGACACAGGAGGATCATGGGGGTTCACTAATTGGTGAGCTTCAGTACAATGAAAGATTTGTCTCAAAGGAGGAGGACAACTCCCTGAGGGTGACATCCAAGGGGGTCTTCTGGCCTTCACCTGCACACATGTAAATGAGAGGTGTGGTCTTCCCATCTGCTTTATTTCATTTTCTCTTTTTAAAAAGAATTTATTCATTTATTAGTGTGTGTGTGTTGTGTATAATTATGAATACATGAACGCCATAGTGTGCTCATGGAGTCAATTATCTCCTTCCACCATTATATGAGTTCAGGGATTGAACTCAGGTTGTCAGGCTTATGTCAAAAGCATCTTTACATGTGGTACCATCTCAGTGGTCCCTCAGTTTCCATCCCAATGGTCCCCCTGTTTTCTGAGTCTTAACTCAGACCTTGTGCCTTGTAGGAATCTTGTCTACTGGTCTTTCCATTTCAGAGCTGCCTCAGAGTGGATGTATTTAATGAGGTGGTCTGCAAAGTGCATGCTCAGTTACTTAGATGGTCAATCTATTTGGAGGCTTTGGGAGCTCTATTGCATGTCTATGACAACAGATCTTAGAACAACTTAAATCCAAATCTATTCTTTGAGAATATCATTCATATACACAATGAAGTAAGAGCGTGTCCAACCCACCTTTCCCCCTCTAATTCCAAATGGATCTCTCCTAATAGACCTTATATTTGATTTTATTGGGTGTGTGTGTGTGTGTGTGTGTGTGTGTGTGTGTGTGTGTGTGTGTGTGTGTGCTTGTTTTTGTTTTTGAGACAGCGTCTCACTCTGTAGCTCTGGCTGGCCTGGAATTTACTCTGTAGAATGAATGAACTGGCCTCAAACTCACAGAGATCTACCTGCCTCTGTCTCCTGGAGTACTGGGATTAGAGGCATGTGCTACAATGCTCGGCCTAGAAAATATTTTTCAGTGATTGTGCCTGTCTGAGTTTTGAACACCTCAAACTGAGCTATCTAAAAAAGACAGTGGATGGAGACAGACTGGCCTTAAACTTCGCCAACACTCTCCAGGTGCTGTTACCAATCAGACTTGGGCATCCCCCTCGGGGAACAGAAGCTCCCTTTGCTTTTCTGCCTGACCTTTAAGCATCCAGTGTTGCCTAATACCTTCTGTGCTGGGACAGCATCCACTCCGACCAAGGAGTAGAGAGGGAAGCTGCAGCAGGCAGTGGCATCACTGGCTTAGCCTTTGCCTCATGCTTTTTAGGTTTCATTTTCTGCTGCCAAGACACTGAAGTTAGCCTTTGGCCTATAGTAGTTTTGACAAATGTGGAGGCTGTGAGTCAAAGGAACTGTCTCCTTAGGAATGTGTTGCGACACGTTGAATTCCAAGTTGTGTCAGTTGCAACAGATCTTGTGCTTTAACGAGTACCTTGGATATCTGAGAATAAACTGGTCATGGCTTTATGGGCCTTTTAGGGAAAGCTGCTGCTGTGCTTCTGCTCTCGGAGCTGGGGAATGTACAACAGTGCTGGGAGCCAAGAATATAAACAGCCAGAACAATATGTTCAGCATTTAGGAAATACGGCTAGATGTAGCAAACACAAATGACTGAACCAGCCCTGTGGCCAAAGGCATTTCCTCTGCACATTTTACACACTTCAGTAATGGCAGCCTGAGTGCGCTGCCCAGCCCTCATGATCCAGGATGTCTGTGCAGCAGAGCGTGTTTCTCCAGACTTGGCTTGTATTGATCTTGGGTCTTTCGTTAGATGATGAAGTCTGTTGATCTTTCCCTTCCATAAGAAGGGCCGTGAGTCTGGGGGTGGGGATCACGAGGGAGACAGAGAAAACACTGCATGGGATTGGGCCTGGAAGTGCTATCAGTTTGAGATCAAAACTGCCCTAAACCCTTGCTTGGATTCTGAGAACTTCCCCAGCTTCCCATGTGTCACCCACTGTTTTAGATAAGAATACAAGACCACAGAAACAGACTTCTCAAGCTTGGGATTAGCAATTTTATGTGTTTTGGGGGCATCATCCAGATGTAAGTGATAAGAATAAAGAAAGATTCTTTATGTTTTTAATAGCTGTATTAGGTGATCATGTCTAGGTAAGCTAATACTGCTATGATCTTTGCCCTCCCTCATTCATTCTGTTGGAAATTTTTCAGAGTCCCTGTACCAAAAGGGTATAGAGGCTGGACTATATAGTGAGGATGTTTATTAAATACACAGTTTGAGCTTCTCTTGTCTGTTAACAATAAAATGGTAACTGTGTGAGAATTGTGGATTTAATTTGCCTTAATACAGTAGCCACGTTTCCATGTGCATCCCATAATATCAAGTTGTAAATCTAAAATATACCCAACAAAATTTATTTTAAAATAACTAAGCAGGAGAGGATATAGAGTGAGCATAGTACCCCAGCAAAGGTGCTGTCCCCAGCCTCCTCTTCATCATTTAGCTCCTGTGACTAGGGAAGTTTCATCAAAAGTGGAGTTCACTCTCACCTCATAAAACACCTACTGTTTCCCAGACACTTTATGGAAAGTACCATATCACATGACTTGATTCCAGGACAACTCAGCAAGGCACATATCATTAGTTCCATTTCACGGATGGGAAAAAAACACAGGTCTAAAAAGGAAACTTTGTACAGTCTCTGAGCTATAGGCATTATCTGAAGCCAGGGCAATCTGACTATTTGGAACCTCTTTGGTTAGTCCATATTTCTTCCTGACATGGTGTTCACTTTGCCCTGCGATTAGGGCAGACTGCTCTCAGGCAAGCTAGAGATTATGGCTGTCACTGGTGTATTAAAGAGGCAACAACCTGTGGAAAGCCAAATTTGCAAAACTGTAAAGCCTTGAGGACCACAACCCTATGGCCCAGGCCCAGCATCTACCAAAACTGTTTCAGACAGAGCCACAAGAGAGACGAGCCCAATACTTGGCAGTCTCTCTCCTTTCCCTATGGCAAAAGTGAGAACTTGGATTCCCACACAAGTTGTTGCTGTTGCAGCTGAGGAAAACCAGCAAGAGTTGAATATCTGTGCTTCTCTTCAGACGGAAAAGAATATTTGAGAATGAAGAAGGCGGCAAGAAGATGCATGCTGTCTTTTAGACAAAGGAGAGTGCAAAGGAAACATAGCCCAGCAGGTAGAAGAAAAGTGGCTCCTATTTTTCATAAGCATCTATTTAAAATTTTAGACAGGCAGTGCTTAATGTCCTGTTTTTAAATTAATTTCTCTCTTCTATCAGCAGCACCAGAATAATTATTGTCACTGCAATGACCCCTTGCCGTGCCGCGCAAAGGGGCGGCAGAGGGAAGTGTGAGAATTGGATGTATAGAGGAACCGCAGAAAGCTAATGCAATGTGTACCCTAAACTGCAAAAATAATTACCTTCAGGGCGGTAAGACAGCCAGACCGTGTCACTAGATTATTAGAACATTGCCTCATTGCTCCAAATCCTAAAGTCTGTTTTCTGGGTTTTATATTTTTGTTGAGAAATGAGGTTTCAGTTAAATCTTTGTTACTCTTTCCCCGGAGCAAAAACTGTGAACAAGGCAAAGACTCAGAACAAATCTTATTTCTGGACACTGCCTTCCTTCCAGGGTATCTTTTTCCAAAATACCACTTATCTTTGCAGTCCATGGAGTTGCATCATACGATAGATCGTTAACCACCATTTATGGATCACCTCGCATGCATCCTTTACCATCAGGGCTATAAAGACAAATGATACCCTCTGTGCCCTCGGGGAGCTCATGTTTAGTGGAGAAGAGCGAATTCGACGACCGAATGAATAGTCACTCCATAAAAGTTTAATAGTCAAAGGCTAGACAAAACTGGGTGAGCACATTCAGTATCTTCCAGGCAAAGAAAATGTCTCGTGTTTTCTGTTGGAAAGCAAATTCTCCTTGTTAAGAGAAATAAGTTGGCACCATTCAAATTGTATTAATCAGTCTGTAGCTGTCAGAACCCTGTAGCTAGAGCAGCCTTGATCCCCCGTTACTAAAATCTACTGACACACAGTCAAGCTCAGTGTAATATATTCCTACGGTGGGGGGGGGATAACACATTTTTCTGGATATGTAATTAGAAACAAAAAGCTCCTATATTTAGAATCTATGACATTTTTTACTGCATAACCATTGGGGGAAGTCACATCCAGGCACATATTTAGAAGGTTCTCCATGGCAAGCTAGAAAGGTGGCTTTGGTGTCACATAGCTGAACTTCAGAATGAGTCCTGGCTTATCTACCTGATACCTGGAAGATTCAGGGGCAGCAACAGTTATCAGCTTCCGTTTCATTGTTAAATCTAACACTCTGGTTCTCCCTGGGCTCTCATGGAGCAGATTTGGTATCTCACACTTGGTACTATGGATGGAATAGATGTTATTCACTTTGAATTTCTTTTTCTGAGCTTTGTGGAACATGTCTCCCACATATTTAAGGTGGTGTGGCTCAGTGGAAATACACAGGTTAGGCAACTGATGACTTCTAACTTGAGCATCCATTCTGCCTTTCTGACTCTTATTTACTTTTCTTTCCCTATGAAGAGACATCATGATCAAGGCAACTTATAGAAGGAAGAGTTTATTGGGGCTTACGGTTTCAGACGGTGAGTCCATGACCATCGTGTCAGGGAGTAGGGCAGCAGGCAGGAAGTCATGGAATGGGAGGAGTATTTGAAAGCTCACATCCTTATCATCAAGTAAGAGGAAAAGAGAGCTAAACTGGGAATGGCTGGGAGTTTGAAAAGTGGACCTTAAAGTCCATCCCCAGTGACATACCTCCTCCACAAGACCATACCTCCTAATCTTTCCCAAACAGTTCCACAGACCAAGCAGTCAAATATATGAGCCTCAGGGAGGCAGGAGGCATTCTCATTCAAACTCCCATGGATGCCCTGAATGTTATTGCAATGTCTGATTCATTTTTTTTAGAAATGGGATTCTGTCTGAGAGTTCATTGACTTGTGGGACATTTGAGTTGTCTGAGGTAAAGCTCAGTGGTGACTCTGCGTGGCCTCTCCCAGATCATCTCCTTTATTCGTTTCCATCTGCAGATGTGCAGAACCAGATTAATTTGTACGCAGACTGGTAGACAGAAAGGAAGTAAGCAGGAGGAAGGCGGGCAGAGTACATACCCTTGTTTTGGTATGCGGAATTGGTAGTTTGACAATTATCTAGGGACTAAGAAATGATGAGTTATTTAATTAGACACTTTGTAAACATGGGGGCATGGTTAAGGCACAAGCAGGATTTGCAGACATTCAGGAACATGTTACTCTAGAATTGACAATGAGTGGAAGCCACAAATCTCCCTCCCTACAGTTCAAGATAGTTTGAAGGATGCCTCTTGCCCCGATGGGCTGACTGCCTTGACAGCCACGCTGGAAGTGCTGCTGCTTTCCCAATGGCTGCCTCAGAGAGCCAGCTATATGTCGTCTTTTCATTTAGTGGTCAGCTATGAACCTGGTGCTCACGACTAACTGGTAGACTGATTTGTGACCCTCATGAGATGATTGTGGGAGATTTACGATGTAACCATGACCACTTTGAAGTACTCTTTGTCTGCTTCTGTGACAGAATTTGTCTGCCGAATTTGAGATGTTATGTTTGGCTGAAGAACACAGATCTACAGGTAACATTAGTCTGCTGGCTGTCAGTTTATTACCTCTACACAGCCCAGTAAGAATAACCTAAAATTTTGAGGTTTGGGATTCTCTAACTACTCTGTGACAACCTGGAAGCACTACAAAATTATGTGTTAGACCATATGTCAGGGGTTGTCAGCTGACACTCAGCATCAAATTCTTCTTTCTTTCCTTGTATAAAAATTAGTATTTTATTTGTGGTGATGATTCCAAGCTAAAAGAAGATGTATTCTAACACCCCTTCTTTATTGTCAAGGTGACAATGTGTAAGTGAATAAAATTCAAGTTTTTAAAAGTGTCCCAAGGCCTCTCGGAAGGTATATCTATGTTAGCTGACTTTCCTGGGGAACCTTTTCTGCTATGCCATCTTTTCTGAGGCTTTGACTGTAGAAAAAAATTGGCCATTTTGCCTTGTCACGTTGCCTTCAGGTCATCTTGCCTTCAGGACAGAAGTTGAGGACCATAAGGGTGGAGTCAAATGATAGAGGGAGTCTGTATTTGTCACCTGTGAAACCTCTAGACTACTTCCAGATGAACGTTCTACCTCCAGATCTCTAGAGGAAACATGTTCATTTAAACCACGGTTTCCCTGGTGACTTTTCTGTATGTGGCCACCTAATTCATGCAGAGTACATGCCATGATAGTGGTTTGGGAAGCATGACTTGGACATAGCTGCAGTTTTCACTGGGAAATTATTACTTTCATATTTATGCATATATATAGTTAGATGGTGAGCAATGTTTAAATAATGAGTGTAGACAGCCATGCAAAAGACTTTACCTGGATGATTCACTGTTAAGTGGGCAGATCCTAAAAGCTCTGGGAGGTCTACCTCTGGCTAAGGTGGTAGGAGAGGAGTGTGTGTGGGGGGGCGCAGGCAGGGGTTGGGGGGGAAAGGCCGGATACCTTCTGAAGCCCTGGCAAACATATAGAAAGTCTATCTGGGAAAGTGGTGGAAGATTCAGCCAGAATTCTCCAGAAATTTCAAACATATGTCACTGTCTCAGTTAGAGTTCCTGTTGCTGTGAAGAGACACCATGACCACGGCTACTCTTACGAAGAAAACAGTTAATTGTGGTGGTTTGCTTACAGTTCAGAGATCCAGTCATTGTCATCATGGCAGGACATGGCAGCATGCAGGCAGACATGGTCCTGGAGAGGTAGCTGTTACATGTTGATATGCAGGCAACAGGAAGTAGACTGTCTCACTGGGAATGGCTTGAGCACATATGAGACCACAAAGACCCCATCCACAATGATGCACTTCCTCCAACAAGAGTACACCTACTCCAACAAAGCCACACCTCCTAATAATGCCACTCTCTTTGGGGGCATTCTCTTTCAAACTACCACAGTCACTATCTTCTTTCGTGGCTAACTAGATGATGCTGTGTGAGACCATCCAGGTTTTTCACACTGCACTGAAAAGTACTGCTTTTTTTCATGATTTGTTTCCCAGGTGGGGTATCTGTTGTGCTCAGGCTCTCCTAGAAGAGGCTCTAAGGAGCTCTGTTCCTCCCTCTGAAAGTATAGCACTCAGCACAGTTAGTGAGAGGAAGCTAAACCAGAGACATGACTATGTCAGCTCCTCTATTTTCCTGTCAAATAACACAAGGCTGTATTCAGCCATTTGAGCTCCGGGGTTAAGTCTTTGACAGGAAGAATCTATGTCATTGAAGGTACCCAGCTCTCAGCTCCTGCATCCATAAAAGCTCAGGACAGTCTTCGTTATTTTGTTGTTGTTGCTGTTGCTGTGATAAGACATTTTGACCAAGGCAACGTACAGAAGAAAGAGCTTATTTGGCCTCCAGCTCCAGAGGGTCATGGTTTATGATAGCAGAGCAAAGGAACAGCTCGGAACTCACATCTTGACCCACAACCACGAGGCCAAGAGTGAGATACTGGGATTGGTACAAGTCTTTTGAAACCTCAAGGCCCACTCCCAGTGACACACCTCCTCCAACAAGGCCATGCCTCCCAGTCTTTCCTAAACAGTCCCACCAAATGGGGAAGAAATATTCAAACATATGAGTCTATCAGTGCCATTCTCATTCACAGTCCCACGAGGACTTCTGACATTGCTATTCAGTCCCCTGCACAACCCACTACGCATATTTACTGTAAATAGGTTGAGTGGTCTAAGGCTTTGGGCATGATGTGTCTATTTACACATGACACAAAGGTCACATAGGAATTGCTTTTCTCTAAACAGCATTTTTATTAGATTTATTTGGTGTGTATGCATGTGTGCATAGATACATATCTGCCACAGCACAAGTGTGCCTAAGCCATCTGGGAACCAGGATCTCAGATCATCATGCTTGGAGACAAGAGCTTTTACCTATTGAGTTGTCTTACTGGCCCAAGGAATTGCCTTGAATGCTGACAGGAAAACTAGTTCTACTATTGATATTTGTCACTGGGATGGTTAATATTGATTGAATCTGGAATCAGGTAAGAGACATGTCTCTGTGAGGGCCTGCTGATGCTATTTCCAGGAAGTATAAACTG
Organism: Cricetulus griseus; assembly: GCF_003668045.3. NCBI lineage: Eukaryota > Metazoa > Chordata > Mammalia > Rodentia > Cricetidae > Cricetulus > Cricetulus griseus. The sequence goes on along the minus strand of NC_048595.1, from coordinate 425,215,633 downwards.
ACAGAGAAAGGTTTTCCCAGAATGCTCAGCACCTTCTAGCAGTGGTCCAACTGTAGAGAAGTCCAAGGGAAAAGCAGCACTGCTTTGGACCATTTGCTGACAGTACGCAGATGGCAGGCAATGGGCGGCATGGTTTGTGTTTGCAGCTGGCTTCTCCTTGAATCTTCAATGGTTCCCTTTCCCGGCTGCTCACTCGTCAGAGGGCGCGTCCTTAATGTGCAGTGCTGACAAGGCGTTTCAGTTCTGCAGCTAATTAAAGTCACTCTTCGGCTCCGTGTGACAGGTCCTTCAGACTCATAAATCAGAAGTTACTAACGATGCGTCTTTCTCATCTCCTTGTCGTTCCTTAACACATTGCCTGCTTTCATCATGGGTAACCCCCCCACACACACACACACCACAAAACCTGAAACAAATAAATAAAACTACTGGTGAAAATGTCCATTGCATGTTTTGCTTTCTGAGCCAGCAATACACAGCCAGAAATACAAAAGGAAAAAGAGTTTTACTTTTGTTGTTCAATGCATGAACATAAGAAACAGACTTGGGGTGCTTAAAAAAAAAAAAGAAAAAGAAAAATCAGACAGTGATCTATCAGTTACAGACCTGTGAGTCATTCCAGAGTGAAATTGAGACAGACTCAGAGTCACCTGGGGAATGCAAACACCGCTTGGCCGAAGTCCAAATGCCAGAGTGACCAAACAAAAAGATCCCAGCAAAGAGGAGCCTGTAAGCAAGGCTCTTGACAGCACCAACACCGGTGAAAAATGGCCTTGGAGATTTCTCATTAGGAATATATCTGAAAGCACCGTTCTTATCTCACTGTGCTCCCCCTTCTCAGTCGGGGCGCACAGACTGTCTTGTCCCTCCAGTTTCATCTCGTGCTAGAGGAAAGCTGTGTTCATGAAGGTCAGATCCGGTTGACTGGATGGATTAGGTTACTGCTCCAGGCTGATGAAAAAAATGGAGCTCCAAAGCGGCCCATTCTCTCCTAACAGCCACACCCAGCAGAAATAACCCTTAAATTCACTCTATGGATGGCAGCACTGGGGAAGATGGGATAATTAAAAAAACAAGTTTGAGTAAATCTAAGGAGTAGCAGCCCAGAAGAATGCATTAGATGATTCTGAGGAAAGATTGACTTACACAAAATGGTAGAATATTTTTCATTAATTCATGTCCACAGACCTTTCATCCTTAGAGGGCTCCCTTGTAAGGCTCTTCAACGGCTGATTTCTCAAACACTAATTTCCCATTACTAGTTCTGTTCCTTGTGAGATTTATTAAAGAGAAGAAATAATTTTTTTTACTGATTCTGTAGTTGCCAGAAAAATATCCCAAAATTGAAATAAAAAACCCACTATTTAGATATACCATGTAGACAAAGATGTCTAAATTTTGAAAATCTAATAGTCAAGCTGTATTTGTGGGAATATACATTAAGCAGTCACTGAAATGAGTTTTAAAAAGTAACAATGAGAGTAAGAGAAAGCATGAAGAGATAAAATTAAGAAGTGTTTTTCAAAAAGCAGAGCATAGCTTAAGTGTCTTAACTAAAAAGAAGCATGATCTAATATCATATATTTTATGTCAAGAATGTACTCAAAATACCCAAGTTCATACCCCAAATTACTGAAATAATAAGGTGTACTAACTCTTCCTTAATGGAGAACAGTTAAACATTGGTTCTTAAAATGCCTTGGCCCAGATGCCCAGATAAATGGATAATGAAAACGTGGTACAATAACACAATGGAGCCTCATTCAGTTGTGCAGAAAAATGTAATTATGAAATATGCAGGAAATGAAACCCAAAAAGTATTGTATCAAGCAAGGTGACCCAGACTCAGAAAGGCAAAACTCTCTTCTATTCTTTCATGTGAAGATCCTACATTTTAATGTATGCATATAAGTGTATATGAGCACAGGTACAGGCCAGGAAGCTGGGAAGGAGCTCATGAGAGGGGAAAGAGGTGGAGGGACAGACAGGAGGACCCGTGTGACATGAGAACACAAAGGAGGCTGTGGGGTGGAAGGGGAAATAAAAGGAGGGGTGTCAGGAGGCAAGGAGGAGGGTGAATCAAGGAAAAAAATGATGGAAAGGTGCCATACTGAAACTCAATATTCAGTATGTTAAATAAACAGGATTATTTTTGAAATGTCTTGCAAGGATTTCTACTGTAACACTAAGTTAGACTAGGCAATGTTACATTCAAGTACCTTCTAGACCCCAGTGACCTAAAATCCAAAGATGAACTTTGTTCATGTCACATGCTCACTGTTGTTGAAACACCATCGTCAATAATATTGACCTGAAAACTGGACTAGATCCTGAACTCATGTAGTTTTCCTTAGTATGTGGGGGCAGGTCTCAGGCCTCTGTGTTCTCTCATTGGTCACACAGGTTCTCTCCAGGCTTCATGGTTTAGAACCACTGTGCAAGACAGGTTCATTGTATCATGACTGATTTTCCTCTGGAATTCCCTTTGTAGATCTTGCCTGTCAGCACCACAGAACAACACCTTGTGACAAAATGATGTTGGTCCAGGGTTTTAAGATGATAACCAATGCCCAAAGAAAAGATAAAAAAACTTAACAGTCAACTCCAGTCAGATAGCCTAAGAGTCCCTTCTGAACTTCCTTATTATTTAAATGTGGCCTGAAGGATCTTCATATTGTTGGCATTCTTCCCACTATTTGATCAGGCCAACTGGCTCTGAGGGACAATCCAAGCCTAACTATAGGTGGTGTTTTCAGAGAAATGTCCCAATTAATGGGCCAGAGGGGAACTTGCCAAGATGGAGCTACTTACGTCAGGCTCACTCCAAAGGATGTCTAAAAGGACATGAGGGAGGGGATATCATGATTGCATATATCAGATAGGAACTAATCAAAAGGCTCTGAAAGTCCCTATGCACATATACTCATGATGAGAGCTGTTACAGGGACTCTCTGGCAACATAGAGTATTCCAGATACATGTGTTTACATATATGAAGAATGCCTTCTAGTCGCTATACACATTACCCAGTGAGGAATTGCCAACCCTTGCAGTGAACTTCTGTGGCTAAATGAGCTTTTTATCTCCCCTCCCTTTTCCAAATTTCCCTCCATCTCAACTTCCTCTCATGTTGGTGTTCCACCACAGTAAGCAGATTCTAGACTCTAACTCCCTGGATGTCCCCTTCCATGCTGTACTTATAAAATCAGAACTCTGCAGAGCTTTTAGGATGTGCTCTCTGAGACTCTGGCACATCATTTGTGCTGCATTTTAGAGATCAGTCTCATAAACACACTCTGGTGTGAATGGACAGGAGAAAGAGCTGAAAGAAAATTTCAAACAAGAAAATGATCAGAATCATTTTGCTGTTTAAATAAAATATAAAATAAAGACCACATCCTCCTCCTCTGCCTCCTCCTCCTTCTCTTCTTCTCCTTCCTCCTCTTCCTCCTCTTCAGAAGATGTGAGGCTAAGGAATATTATGTAAGGAATCACATTCTAGAACATGCTAATTTCTAATCACATTTAAATACAAGAGCAGGGGTTGCTGAGATGATTTGGTAGGTGTGGTAGTTTGAATAAGAATGGCCCTAATAGACTCATTTATTTGAATGCTTGGTCACACTGTATGGAGGTGTGGTCTTGTTGGACCAAGTGTGCACTTTGAGGTCTCAGGCATTCAAGCCAGGCCCAGTGACAGACATTCTCTTCCTGCTGCTACCTCACCCTTTCTGCGCATTTCCCAGACTCCTTTGGTTTCCCACTAGTTTTACCTGTCGGAAACAGCAGAGAGTAGGTGATAGTAGTAAGAGATAGTAGGCGTTGTTATCCTGTTTGTTCCAGGCCCTATTAGTAGTGTTTAGAATTGGCCATTTATTCTAGAAAGGGCCACTGACTTCAGACTTCCGCCTAGCAATCCTAGAATGTGCCCCATAAAATCATCTTAGATAAACCAACCATGGCCAAGCACAAGCTCCAGCTATCACCATGGGATACCTGTGGGCTCTGCTAAAGCTAGCTTCTACTTTGCTATCCATGGTGTGAACAGTCCAGTTAGCTCTGCTTTCTTCACTGTCAGATCATTCCTATAGAACTTCCTTTGGCTCATAAAATCCTCTTAGACAAACCGACCGTGGCCAATCACAAGCCCTACCTATCACCACGTGGAACCTGTAGTCTTTGTTTATGTTGGCTTCTACTTTGCTATCCATGGTGTGAGCAGCCAGTTAGCTCTGCTTTCTTCACTATCCGATCATTCCTATAGAATTTCCTTTGGCTCAGAGAAACTGGTAAACAAGGAGGACCCTAAAAGAGACAAACTTTGTCCCCTGGAGAAGGGGAAAGGGTCGCTATCCCCTGAGAAAATTGAGAGCATGGGAAGAGGGGAGAGGGAGCTACAAGAATGAGAAGGGAAGAAGAGGAAGGATGCAGAGGTCATGAGGGAGCAGAAAGGTTGAGTCAGGTGTAGATTAGAAGAAAGGATATGTGATGGGTAGGGTTTTAGTTGGGGGGTGGTAGGGGAGGGAGAGAGGGAGAAGGGAACTGGGATTGTCATGTAATTCAAATAAAAAAATCAAAAAAAAATTCCTTTGTCTCTTTTAACCCTTCAGTTCCTGGAAAGATCATTTACAAAATTAAACTGGGTATTAAAAAAAAAGCCTAGTGAGACAGAGGTTTTCCTACAAGAACTGATACCTGGGGGAGGAACCCTGAGGTTTAATTCTGTTCTTCCTCAGAGGGAATCCTGTATCCCTCATGTTGTAGTTCACACTCTGGCAGGTGCTCCTTCGAGGGGTCACATGGTTGAAAACATGAAGCCAGAGACTTCCCCTATTTCTGTCCTGATCTCTCAGTCTCTTCCTTGGGTATTATATGAAAGAGACCAGGTTCGGTCTTCAGGGAAGGGATGAAGTGATAGAAACGAGGAAAAACGTTACTGCTGCAAAAATGCTAGGTAGCCACAGTACTTGTCAACACAAACACACAGTCCTCATCTCAGCGGGAACAAAAGTTTATTCTGGAGCCAAGTATGAGTGATCACCTCCCCAAAACACAGATTATCCCAAATTCCGGGTTCCAGTGAAATATTTTATGAAATTGTTATAGTAATGGAACAAATGAAGAAAAATCAAAGTACTTGTCAAATACATGAGTGGGTACATCAGGAAGGTGGTTACAGCAGAGTCAGGAAATCGCAGCTCTAAGATTCAGATGCCTCTGATAATGGCCTTAGCCTCTTGGTGGACTTACCTGAGAGCCACAGGATGTTAGGTTACACACAATAAATCACTATTTAGAGAGATAAGATAGGCAAGATATTTGGCTCTGGACCTCCACAAACACAGAGGTTCTGATCAGTCAATCACCTTTTGTAGAAAGTACAATATAAATGAGACTTCTTCCCAGGAACTTTAGTTTATGTGTTTTACATTAATGTTGAATTTTTCAGGTTTCCACAAGCATCCCCACAGTCTCATTCTGTGCTGACTCCCACAAAGTTGCAAAATTATTAGCAGCATAAATATTATTGCTTGAAGCATCAACTATTGAAATATACATTCTCTTTGTCCAGTACTGATGCTGTAGTGTGTTTGTGTGTGTGTGTGTGTGTGTGTGTGTGTGTGTGTGTGTGTGTGTGTGTGTGTATAAATAAACAAGTCTGCTGTATGTTATGGTTTTCAGAGATTAGAAAACAGAAGAATTATTAATATGGCTTCAAATTAGATGAGAAATTCCATAAAAGCTTTTAATATATTTAGGTGTTTGGGAAGATGCCTCAGTGGGAAAAGCATGACCAGAGTTCAGATCCCCAGAACCCAGGTGAATGCTGGGTGGACATGGTGGATCATCTGTTACTCTGGCACTGGGAAACAGGAGGACAAGGGATCCCTGGAGGAAGCTGGCCAGTTTTATTACTCATATCAACAAGCTTTGAGTTCAGCTGAGAAATTTTGCCTCAGTAAATGAAGTAGAAAGTGACCAAGGAAGATTGCACACACACACACAGGCACACACACACAGGCACACACACACAGGCACACACACATAGGCACACACACACAAAGGCACAGTGCACATAGGCAAACATACACAAAGGCACAGTGCACATAGATACATAAAAAGCCATTTACTCAATTTAGAACAGTAGAGCTGAAATCCCCACAGTTCATTTTTCTAAGGGTACATAACTTAGTTGAATGTAGTGTTCAACTGAAGTTACAATTTTCTCTTGTTCCGAATTATCAAACAGTCAGACGTTTTCTCCCCCATTAAAGTTGATTTAAACATACAGCTTATGTAGGTTATATGGGATTTAGTTCTACGGTTTCTTGAACCAAGAGGAACTCAAGATGGATTAGGTGTGTTAACTCTACGAATCCATATGTGTTTTTATGACGCTGAAAGCAAGTCTAAGATTTTATGTGCCCTCTAAAAGATAAAATCTTTAGAGAGAGGCATGTTCCTACCTCCATAAATATTGTACCAATAGCTTGTGCATTATCTAATAACAATAATAAATACACCCCAGTCAAAGGCAACTTTGAGTTTGTAATTGATTTTGACCATTAATCCACATTGAATAACTGCAGAATACAACAAAGTGAGAATGATGATGTGGCTGATACACAGAGACAATTTCCCATCCATTTGAATAGCCCATTTTTAACCCTCTGAATGAGTGCGCAGACCCAACATTAGCTACCACATGACTCAAGTACAGCAAATGAAAGATGTGTTTGGAGGACAAAAGAAAGGTTAGAGTAAAGTTCACTCAGAAATGTTGCAAGAAATCTTAAACATGGTACCAGAAGGTCTCAAACGTGTAATTTCAAAAAATTAATAATTGTATATAAGGAAATGTTACTATATAATTTTGTATATGAATATGTGTTGGTACACATGTGTGCATATATACGTAGAGGCCAGAGTTTGATGTCTACTGTCTTCCTCTTTTAAGATCCATGTTATTTTCTGAGACAGGCTCTCTCACTAAGCCTAGATCTCACCAATTCAGCCAGGCTAGCTGGCCAGTCACCTCCAGGGATCTTCCCACCTCTATATCCCAGCACTGGGATTATAGGTACATACCATCATGTACAGCTTTTTATGTGCACAACATTCAAACTCTGATCTTCATGCTCATGGAGCAATCACTTTTCCAACTGATCGATCTTGCCAGCCTCTGAAATGAATTTTTTAACAGGACAATTAGCCCCACTTCCTCAGAAGTGTAACACAATTTCTTGAGACAGTTTCAAATGCTGAAATGCTAGAATGATGGCCTAATTACCCAAGAATCCCTTTGAATTCATTGGAAGTCCCCTTGATGAAGTTAGTCTGAAAACAAAGAAATTCCATCTTTGGTCAGAGGAGTTCTTAAGTCATTACTGGGCAGGAGCTAAGTTTGGGGTGACTAACAGTAACAGAATTCCTGAGTTTGCTAAGACTCATTTGAAAGCAGTTGATGGTAATATAGTCTGGCTTGTGCTTCTGAGGCTAGACCCTTAGTAGTGGGTGTTCAGTGCTACTAGAACAATTAAGCAGCAATTTGACCCTTAGATAAAACCAATCACAGCCCCCTAACTGGTTTGAAATTTCTCTGAGTCTGAAACTAAAAGACAAGGCCATGTATGGCTCACTATGTCTATCTGCTGGGGAAACACACTGGATAACGTTCACTTTGAATTTAACAATGCAACCGATGAAGTTATATACTTTTAGAAAAAATTACTGCAGATTCCTCAGTTCTCTGTGCATTAAACAGCTTGAATACTTTCCAGAAGTTTCTATGTTATGGTCACTGTGAGCCGTCTTACTAAATAGTAGCAAACTTAAATTGAACTATAAAAACAGAACCCAGAATTTTTTTTAGCTAACAAATGGTAAAATGTCTATAGTCTTGGTATTAGAATGAAATATATATATATATATATATATATATATATATATATATATATATATATATTTTTACATTTGGGTACTAATTGGAAGAATGGAGCTCAGTGAATTTTTACATATGCATACCCTTACCAAACCAATACTCAGATTAAAAAATGACAATTTCTGTTGCTCTAGAGGTTCTTTTGTAGCTTTTCTTAGTTTCTCTGAAGGTTGCACTGTTCTGTTAGCCTTGACTGGTTGTACTTGCCTTAGAACCAAGTATTAAAATGTCAGTATGACTGTTACTGGTGATACACCTCTCAGAGACGTTACAGGCCAATGTATTTTCCCTCACTCATTTGTTCATTTGCTTAAAACACCATATAGCACCAATGCTGCCCAGAATTTAGTGAAAATATGATATTGAACAAGAACGAATTTATATCTGCCCTCAGGAAAGCTATAGAACACGGAAGAATTCATAATACATACAACCAAACATGACATGGTAGCTGTATAGCTCAGTGAATGCCCCCAAATGAGGGGTGCCTGATGTCAGGAAGGCTGCATCAGAAGATCATGGGGGTCAGTGGCAGCTCCTGGAACACTTTGCAGCTAGACTGAGACTGGAAGGATATGAGTCAGGACTAACCAGACAGAGATGAAGAAATACAGAGCCAGAGAAACAGAAGGAGCAAGTGCTCAGAAGGGAGAGTGTCTTGGATGATTGAGGAATTAGAGACACACCACGCACACACACACAGACAGACAGACACACACACACACACACACACACACACACACACACACACACACACACACACACACACACACACTTCCTTTTAACTGGACAAGTGTACTGGGGCTACATTCAGAAGGACTTTGTAGGCTGCCTTCCAGAGTTTCTTGATAACTTCCAGGGCAGTGGGGGGCCCCAGCGAAAGGCTTTCCTCATCAGATTGGCATCTGTCTTAAAGTAGCACCTTTAAGAGGAATTAAACATATGGAAAAAGAAAGGGTGTGATGAACAGTTTGGGTGTTTTCACTGGGAACCAAAATTCTGAGTCAGTATCTTTCCTGCCAGACACTGTTTATCACACTTTACTATCTCCATCTAAGTGACAAGGAAGTGCTATGGCTTGGATGTGAAATGTCACACAGGCTTCTGAGTTTCTACATTTGGACCCCACATGGTGGTGATGACTGGGGAGAGTGTGGAAGTTTAAGAAGGGGCCTGGCAGCAGAAGTGGGTCACTGGGATGGGATGGGGTACTTTACAGATTGTAGTCTGGCCCTGGTTCTCCCCAAGGCCTCTGGTGTCAGGGGTACCAGACTCACGTTTCTACCTCCATGTACCCACCTGCTAGTGTTGCCATGTCATCCTTGTCATGATGGACTGTACCCTCCTAAACTGTGACACACCCGAAAACTCTTCTGCCTTAAGTTGTCTTTTATCAGGTGTTTAATTTGTACATTATCTAACAATATATATTGGTCACAGGACACAAGCCAGTGATGTTTGAGGATATGTAACTCGATTCCATCTTAGGAGAAAGGCATCACCAGTGGACACAAGCCATGGACCAGCCAGACATCCCAAACAGCAAATGCAGTATTCACACCTGCCCCCAACATCTTCAATATGGGAAGATTCCTCACTGTATTTAGGTTTTTCCAGTTTCCACGTTAAACACTGTTTTCTTGATGCCTTGATCTGTGTTTTAACCATTGTTAAGCTGATACATCGAGGAGAAAAGGTGCAAAGCCATCTTTCTTGATCTCTCTAATTCTAGGACTCCTTTGTGATCTATATTTAAACTAATGTTCTTCATAATTCTTTCCAGCACCTGCCCTATTCACTTCACACTTGCTTTATAAAATGGATGTTCAAGCTGATTAGATTCCCCAGCTTAACATGGACACGAATCATGGGGGCACAGGTTATGTAAAAAGGCTTCGTGTTTTGCCACGCTGAATGTGATAAACTGAAACACAATGCACTCATCAGTACCATTTTTACTTCCTTCTTCCTTACTTGAATGGACTTCAGTATTGAGCCCATTTTAGGTTTATTTGCCTTACACTAAAACTCATATACAATTTCCTTACAATGGTGGTGTGTTGTTCAGGTTTGGATTTTTCATATGTATGAGTGTTTTGCTGGCATGTATGTGTATGTATCATGTACATGCCCCGTGCCCAAGGAGGTCAGAGAGGATGGTGGATCCCCTGGAACTGGAATTATGGGTAGTTATGCACTACCACCTGGGTGCTGGTAATTGAACCCTGGGTCCTCTGTAAGAGCAGCAAGTTCTCTTAAATGCTGAGCCATCTCTCTAGCTACTGTTATTCAGCTTTTTGTCAGGGTTGAAACATCTACCCGATGCTGAAGTGTCCATAAAGTAGCATTATTTACTGCCATGCTGACAAAAAGTGAAATTAACACTTGATAGGTAGACATCAACAGAAAAATTCTGGCTATGGGAAGGAAATCCAGTCTAATTTCACCCTAGTAAGTAGTAAATTTTTAATGGGCTCTGGGGACATATATGCTTCTTCCCCTAACTGGACTATAAATCCCTGGACCTAAAGTGTTCTGGGTTGAAATGTGTCCCTGAAAGATGCATATGTTAAAATCCTCAGTTTCAGTACCATAGCAAATGACCTTATTTGGAAGAAGGGCCATTGGCAGGTTTAACTAGTTGGGTTACGATGAGGTCATGCTGCAGTAGAGCCAGTGATCCAGTGTATCTGATTCTTAAAAAGGGTGTGAGAGGGGTTGGATGTAGACACATACACATAGAGAATACTGTGTGGAGATTAAAGTTGTATATCAAGGAACAGGCAGAAGTTTTAAGTGTGGGGTGAATATTTCCTAGCATCTTCGGAGAGAGCATAGCCCTGTCAACATGTTGATGCTGGACTCCTGCCTCCAGAAAGATAAGGCAATAAATTTGTGCTGTTCTAAGCCATCCAGCTTATGGCGCTGTATTATGGTTAGAAATCTAACTAAAGGATTAGAGCTTGCTCATTTTTGCATGCCTTACCAAGGCTCATGAATGTTCGTGCAACCGAAACAAGCTACTCAGGACTGCGTTTGGCTTGACACCAACTGCTTGTTCCTGTAATAAGACAGGAACAAATCACTATCTACCTATCCACCTCTACTCTGGAAGAGGGTGATGAAGTTTCTTGATGTGGAGATGGAGTCTTTACCCAGCTGAGGCTGAGGCATCCATACCAAACTCTTATCATGGACACGAAGCCTGGGAAGTTCTCCCCCATCAGTGATGTTTGTCTTTCCATTTCTTGTAGAACATATGTGTGGAATTTGATGTATCCTTTAACTGCACTGAGGATTTTCTCCCCAGTGTACCAGTCACTCTATCATACCATAGCTCATTGTGACCTACGTGAAGAAGTTAAGGCAACCCGCGTTAAGAGAGACCCCATTTGGATTGAGGGAAGAGCAGACTGCATGGGCCTAGCTTTCACCCTTTGATTTTATGAAGTCTTATTTCCCACGAAACAAAACGTAAGTGTTGTTTAGACTGACTTCCACCCAAAGGAGGAATTATTGTTTGGTCTGCTAGGCTGAAGTTGTCATCTAATTATTTCAAAGTTAATAGTGTGTTGGTAGATATGCATTCTGAAGTTTGCAACACATCTCATCAAGTATTATATGTGTGCTGTGCGCTGATCTTGTCTGCACCTTGAAGACGTTTTACGTGTGGATACATTTGTGTGTGTACCAGATCATCAAGTTTACTTAAGAATGATCCCAGGGATAGAGAGATGGCTCAGTGACTAGGGGCCCTTGTATGCAGACTTGACAATCTGAGTTCAACTGGACCTCACATCAGGCAGAAGAGAATTTAGAGTTGCCCTCTGACCTCTACACACCATGGTACATGCATGACAGACAGACAGACAGATGGAGGGACAAACAACACACACACACACACTAAAAAAAAAAACACAAAACAAAAAACATTTCCAACAGCCACAAAACACTCTTTTGTTTCTTTCCAGGCTTTTGTATCTAGAGTATTTAATTTCCAATTATTGCTCAAAAATTACTTTATTTTGTGTGAGAAGAAACTTTGTCCACTGAGCCCTACCAATGACCTTTTTTAAAACTCCACAGATAAAAAGCATGCTTCTGAACTAAGAATCTGTGGCAACTCAAAATAAATATAAAATGTCAAGTCTGGTTCAGACCATCCCGTGTTGACTTTGAGTTTGTGTGGAGAGTAGGATATGCAGATGAGCTGCCTGCTGGTAAAGGAAAAGGACATTATATGTATGTTTTACATGCACTGCAAAGTATCTGATAAATAGAACCAAAACCGTAAAGCTAAGGCATTTCATATGACAATCTAAATTCTATTTAAAAAGCAAAATAAATACTAGAAGCTTTTATGCTTCATGGCTGGGGGGGGGGGAACGACACACTTAGAACAGACCAGTTATTGGTTCCTTCATGTGAGTAAGATGCAGGAAGTGCCATTTCTCAGTGGTCACATAGCACATGCTTGCCTACCTCACACATGCACACACAACTAGACCCAGTTGTACATGTAAGGCAAGATTTTAATAGGATACTGTCCCCCTCCCCGGAAAAAAATATTTCAGTACCCCCAAAAAACTTTTAAAAGAAAGTGAAAACTAGAATTGCAATTTAAATGAATGCACTATTTCTTGTAACTGTTCCTAGTGATTGATTTTTTTTAAGATAGCTATTATTTATTATAGACCATCCAAACAGTTTTATGCACACTCATGAGCATTTGTGCTTTACATCTGCATACTAGCTAATATGTAATTTTTAATACAACCATTATGTTGAAACAGACTTATTTGTGCTGTGATCATAATTTCAATTTTGGCATTATCTTTTCTGCTTAACTATTTAATTAAAATTCAAGATGTAGAGTGAATTAATTCATCTTCTGTCACTCTTTACGTTTCAAAAGTGAACTCAAATCACTTATTGTGTCTGTGTTAGACTTAGTGCTTCATGTTAAATATTGTCTGTCTACGTATGTGGAAATCTTCTATGAATGGCATTTGAAAACAAGGCACAATATTGATCTCTATAAAAAGAAACATAGGTACTTCTAAGTCTTATATTCAGGTCAGGTGTGGTGGTATACATCTTTAATCCTAGCACTTGGGAGGTGGAGGCAGGAGGATATCTCTGATTTCAAGACTAGATTGATCTATGTAGTGAGACCCTGTCTCAAAAAAAAAGTTTCTTTTTCAAATATGATATAAAAGAGCATTACTATTTGTAGTAACTTGAGTGAGCAGTGTCTCTGCACAGACCTAACTTGGTTCCCAGATGAAGGCACTGTCTTAGGAAATTCAGGAGGTATAACCTTGCAGGAGAAAGTATATGGATAAGGGTGGGCTTTGGCACTTATATAGCCTTACTCCACTTCCTGGTCCCTCCCTCTACTTCCTGCTAGTGATCGAGATGTAAGCTCTCTGTTTCTTACTCCCACTGCTGTGGCTACCTGCCATGATGGACTCTCACCCTCTAGAGCTGTGTGCCCTCTCATCTACATGATGCCTTGGTCATACTGGCTTATATGGCTGAGGCTCTCTGCGATTCTTCCTGTTTCTGCATCCCCGGAACTAGGGTAACAGATATGGCAAGACACTTCCAGATATTTACATGGGTACTGAGGATCTGAACTCATTTGTGTTTGGTACAAACTCGTGCCAACTTTTGTTACAATGCACTAGAGTGTCGCACCTTTACTCTCTTCCACTTTCCCTGTGACCGTGTGACCATACTGTCTAATCCTCAAAGCTTTATCTGTAGAATTTCTTCCTGACATATCAAATTGTTTACAAGCAACTTCAGAATCATCCAGGTAATTTGTAAAACCGCTTGTCAGGTATGAGAGTTGTAGAAACAAGGAATAACATAGAGGAAATAAAAGAAATTAACAATATAATGTCTTTCAGGATCCAGTTAACTGTACTTGCAATAATCTGTTCACAAACAAACACTCATGTGGTGCACTCGTATATGCCTGCACACACTCCAGATGTTTATTTTATTAATTCCACAAGTGTTTTATCTTTCATAGTATGTCCTGAAAAATCTTCTAACTTGAAGCATTACTCTAATTATTCTTTATCAATAGATTCAGGAATCAGATATTGGGGTAAAGGTCTGAAAGATCAGAGAAGCAGAGAAGCCGCCAGTCCTTCTTACCTGCTCTGTTCCTTTCTTCCTCCAAACAGAAAGCCTGATCCCTTTCTGCCCTGCCTTACTATTTCCTGTCCTATCTGTCTTCCAAAACCCCTGTGGTTAATTTTGGTTGGCTAGTGGCTAACTCCACCCTCTGACTCCAAGCAAGCTTTATTTGCCAGAAAATGGTCAAAATAGCACACAATACTCACTTCCATAAACATAATCACTGTTACTCAAACTCTTGAGTTACTGAAAGTTAAAATAACATATTTTGAACATTTTTACTTGTAGTTTAAATGCAATTTTAGTTTATTCAGTGTTTGGGTTGGGGAAGTAAATGTACAAGTTTAGCGGGAGAGAACAGAGTGACTGACAATCGTAGGCTCTTAACAGTGAATTCATTCACTATAGCACAGCCAGGCTAAAGGATATCTGCACCTGTAATCATTCCCTGGTCTCAAACACACCTATTTTGCTTCCATTATAATGTGGGTTGCACAGAAAGCAGATCCTTCCAGCTTTCTTCTCCATTCTCTGCTTGTTCAAGCATCATTTCCCCAGTAGGTTAACTAAGCGGGTTGTTTCCCTCTTCTCATGTTTCTTACTCCTAGTGGATTTGCATCCTGCTCCAGCTCATGAAATGGTTTTCAAGTTCTGTTATGCACCATCCAAGAAGAGTGTTTCGGTACCGTTTCCTTCTAGGATTGTCTCTCTAAACTTCTGCCTATCACACTCTTCTAGTGTTCCTCTTGCTGTACTGGCCACTTCTCTTGTCTCCCTGCCCACCCCATCTCCCATACTCTGGATCCACAAACATGATTCAATCTGTGTGCTTTGCATCAGACCCTTCCATGTCTCTTCCCATGTCCCCATTTCTCTGTGTGTCTGCTAAAGGATTTCCTCAATTCTTATCCTTATCTATATTTATCCCTGTACATCAGGGATTTATTCTCTACAGCATCTTTGACCATTGAAGTCAGAAAATAAAACGCAGATCCTCATGATTATCAGGGCAACTCCGCAGTGGTTTTATGCACTTTCTCAGAGTTCCCATGGGGACTGGATTCCAGGTACTCTCAGAAGTAACCAGCTTATCAATGTATTCTTTAGCCCTCTCATTGTGTCACCTTCTCGTTTCACTGTTCTCCATTCTTCTTCACGTTTTCTAGAGACCCATCTTGCCATTAAATCTAATCATTTAACTCTCTGATAACTCAGACGAAGATAGAACTTTTCTTTCAGTCAGCGTTTTCCTTTTGGTGAACTGGAGTTCCTAGTCCTGGTTCTGCAAATGTATTGACACGTTTTGACCGTCTTCAGGTGTACATACTCTGCCCGGGGCCTTATCATGAACCAGAAGCTGACATTTCTGGCCTCTCACCAGATTCCTTACTTGAGTATCTAGTAAGTAAATCAAACATAAGCTAAACGTTTCTTCTCCAGTCTCAGAAAAGAGGAATACTCACTTCCAGTTGCTCAGATGAAACTTGGGCATCATCCTTGACCACTGTGCCTTTCGTTCACATCCATGTCCAGTCTCTCAAGGTGTATAGCTTCACAAGAAAGCAGGGTATGGTGGGCACACTTTAAACTCAGCACTTGGAAGGCACAGCCAGGGGTTCTCTGAATTCAATGTCAGTTTGGTCTACAAAGTAAGTTCCAGGCCAGCGAGGGGTACACAGTGAGACCCTGTCTCAAAAGGAGGAGGGGGCTTGACTCTGGGCAAGGAAGATGGTTAGTGATTAAGAGGATATACTACTCTTACAAAGGATCCTAGTTTAGTTTCAACACCCATGTCAGACAGTTCACAGTTGCCTGTAACTCTAGATCCAGGGTATCTGACACACCCTTCTTGCCTCTGTGGACACCTGAAACCATATGCACAGACAGACACATGCATGTGCTCACACATACACACATACACACAATTTAAAGACATCTTTTAAAAAAGAAAAGTAGGAGCATTGTCTCAGCCCCATCACCATCATTTCTCATCGGTTACAAATTACAGTAGCCTCTGACTGGTCCCCTGGATTCCATACTTGACCCCTTGCAGTCTGTGACAGTACAGGGTACATTCCCATTAAAACAGCATACTACAAGAAAGAATCCTGTAGAAACAGTGCCAACACGTCTCTGCTAACATTCTCACAGCAGCTCTGACGCATTCTCTTAGAAGTGACCTTATAAGGATGGTACTGTTAAAGATCCTATAACATGGATATGACCAGAAAAACCCCATTAAGGGGATGAGAATAAAGATTTAAGCAATGTTAAGGGGGTTGAGCCTAGATGTTGAATGTGCGTTGAATACACAAGGTGGGGGAGAAATTGTGAGAGCTCAGAATACAAGCTGAGATGAGATTTGTGTGTGTGTGTGTGTGTGTGTGTGTGTGTGTGTGTGTGTGTGTGTGTGTGTTGTGTATGTGTGTGTGTGTGATTAGATGTTCTGCAGGGCGCCCACTTTGAATCTTTGAGGAGCTAAGTTGACAGAAGTAAATGTGAGAGAGCACTCTGTGGTTGTCATTATCATCATTACTATACTCACCCAGGAAATTACAGCTTATTTAATACTTTATTCCTCATATTAATCATGTGAGGTTTCAGGACAACCAGTAAGAAAATAAAAATGAAAATACTAGAGCAGCCTGAGGTTCTTAAAAACCTGGTAAGGTCCAAACATGTCCCCACAGAAGATGACTCAGTGACACAGGATTGGCAGGTGGTTGTCCTTAGATCATTGGTTTTTGTTGGACTTTCTACAATTTTAAGAAGGCGTCTGTAGAGCCTTCCTTTCTGTCATGGTCTTGGATGCATCTACAGAGACTTGGATTTGACTCATTAACTGGAAAAATACAGTAGAGAGATCCCTCAATGGCTTAACCATGTTTTTCCAACGGGTGCTAACTTATGGTTGTTTTCACATAAAATGGAGACCGGACACATTTAAAAAGGTTGCTTTTGTTTCAAGAAAGAGTGGGAGGAAAAGCCTGCCTATCTCACAAGGTGTAGAGGATGCACAACTTGATTTGCTGCTATAATTTGACCAGATCATGTGGACAGTAAAGAAAAGGCTCCCTCTGAGGGGATGCTTAGTTATTTCCTTGGCCTGGCTCATCTTTAGGAAATAAAAAATTCTGAAAATGGCATGCAATCACTTCTAAATCTGGAAATATTTTCAAATGGTAGACCACATGTCTCTGAGACGTTCCTCTACAAGTTGGAGTGTCAGTAGGCTAGGAATAACTTACTTCCATACAGGTTGTAACTTTCATAGCCCGTATACAGCCAGTTTAGCATATTATGCTAGATATGCCTCGGACCAATTCTCTCCTTAAAAATAGGTTTGGAAAAGATTAAATTTTTGAGCACTTATAAAGTGTCACAAATTATCTAAATTGCACAACACTCCTGGAAAATGCTAATTTATCCCTTCAACAGCTCCACAGAATTTTACACAGCGACACTAAATGGTGTCTGGCAAGGGACATGGACTCTTCAGTAACACTATAGATAGATGTGTACATGTGATCGAACCAAACAAAACAATTGTGAGTTGTGACAAATTGTATGAGGCAGAAATTAATACAGGGGGCCAGAAGGGTCTCTTATTTAATCTTATGAAAGAGACAAAGAACTGGTCATGAAACACAGGAAGCCTGCATGGCTTGGTTGATGATGAAGTAAATGTCCTTTGCATACATGGGTACTAAGGGGAAGGCCCTTCCTATTTGAAGCAACCTTAAGAATGGGTATGGAGGATGAAACATTTTGCGTCTCAGTCTCTGTCTCTCTGTCTCTCTGTCTCTCTTTCCTTTTGGTTTAGTTTTGGTTTTTCTAGACAGGGTTTCCCTGCATAGCTCTGGCTGTCCTGGAACTCACTCTGAAGATCAGGTTGGCCTCAGACTCAGAAATCTGCCTGTCTCTGCCTCCTAAGTTCTGGGATTAAAGGCATGCACCATCACTGCCCATGAAGCATGATTTTTATGTTTGGTATATCACCTTCATTTATGAATAAATACAGAAGCTGGAGAGATTGCTCAGTCATTAGGAACCAGGTATAGATTTGACTTCCAGCATCACATGGCAGCTCACAGCCTTTGTAACTCCAATTCCAGGGGATCCGATGTCTCTTCTGGTCTCTGTGGGTACCAGCCTGCATGTGGTGCACATACATACAGACAGACACATAAGATCAAAATTTTAAAAATAGATGACTATATTAGCATTCCCCTAGAGAAATAGAACTGAGTAAAAATGGGTGGATAGATAGATGTAGACACAACCATGATAAACAAGAAGGGATTAATTACAAGAATTAGCTCACACATTATGAAGATGGAGAAGTCCCAAAGTATGCTGTCTGAAAGGTAGTCATCCAAGGATGACAATGACATTTCTTAACTCAAGTCTGAAAGCCTGAAAACCAAGGAAGCTAGTGGAGACATTTTCAGTTCAGATGTGAAGATCAAAGGCCTGAGACGCAAAGCAACTGCTAGTATGATTTCCAGGGTCTGGAGCTCAAGGGTAGGAAAAGATGGCATATGATGGGTGATGTCATTCTGTATATATTTTTCTCTTATTGGTTGATGAATAAAACACTGGTCAATAGATGCAGAATGACAGGCAGGACTAGGAGATGAGGAGAATTCTGGGAAAGGTAGGTAGAGAGAGACCAGTAGGGAAAGCCATGGAGCTTCGAAAGGAGTAAGTCCGGTAAGTCAAGACCATGTGGAAATACATAGATTTATAGAAATGGGTGAGCATTCTTCCCACCAGCCTGGGCCCATGGCTGCATCAGCCCCAAATAAACATTCAGAACTTATATTAATTATAATACTGTTGGGTGATAACTAGGGCTCCTTATTGGCTAGCTCTGTCTTAATTATTAACCCATAACTACTAATCTATGCATTTCTACATGGTCTTCTCTTACCAGAGAATACCTCACTCACGTCCTCTCTTCCTGGAAATCACATGATGACAGCTCTCTGCCTACACTTCCCAGAATCCTCCACATCTCCTAGACCCACTTATCTTGCTGCCCTATTGGGGCAGTGTTTTATTCATCAACCAATAATAGAAACATCCCCATCAAATGGGTTATAAATTAAGGCAGAGATAGCCAATTAGAAGCCCTAACCATTGGCCAACAGTTTAATAACTAATATAGAGTCCGTGTGTTTATTTGGGGCAAAGCAGCTGTGGGACCAGGCAGGACAAGAAACTCTACAACAGATGTTCCAGTTTCACAAGTCAGAGTAAATTGAGCTTTCCTCTGCCCTTATTTTCTACTGGGTGAAAGTGGGTCTTCCTTTCTCATTTCCTTGATTCACTCATGGTCTCTTCTGGGAGCAGACCCACAAATGTAATCAGAAACGATGTCTTGCTCCCTGTCTGGATATGGTGTGATTCATCCAAGTTAACACCAAAGTGGAAATTGGGAGAAATAAAACCTACTTTCAAGATTGAAAAGCAAAGAATCTATATCCCTGACTCCATCTCAACTAGTATTTTTTGATCATGGCATGTTTTTTTCTTTGTCAAATTATGACCTTTCAAATGGAAGCTCTGTAAATTACATGGACAAACTTGGCATTATTTAAAATAGAAATGCATCTCAATGTGACACTGTCAGCAAAGAGCAGCTTCCTAATGCTGCTTTGCACAAGTGCCCACAGCCGTGTTTGGGGCAGCTGTCTGGGAAGGCTGCTTACCACTTGCAGCAGGATTTGTACTTCCTATGTCTCTCATGGGAAGGAAGAATTTGTGGTATGAAATTTTGCCCACAGTAGATTCTGAATTCACCAAGTCTGTGATGTGATAGATTTGGGAAAATTAAGAGACACTCATGAGTAGGTTTTGAGTTGTGTAGTAATTTTTTGTTTATTAACTTAATTACATGCATATGAACATATGCACATAACTGTAAGTTCATACACATAGGCATACAATTTTATTTTAGTTGAAAACATAAAGTGCATAAGTGAGTTTAAAAGTGAGACTATTAAGGTTTTTTAAAAGGTCAAAACCAAAGAGAGTGAATTTCAACTTCTTGATCACCAAAGCTGAGGGGATGGTTCAGTGGGCAAGTGTGCTGGTGCACAGCACGGGGACCTTTCAGATTCCAGGACCCATGTCAAAAAGACAGATGTGTTATTTGCATATGACCCCACCACTTGGGAGGCAGACTCAGGGGATGCAATGGGGCTTATTAGCAGCTAACCTAACAAAAAATGGTCATCTCCAGGTTCAGTGAGAGCCCTGTCTCCAGAGACAAAACCAGAGGGCACTAGAGAAACCTGGGATCCTCCTCTGGTCTCCACACATGCATTTATAGGATGTACATTCCCACATACTTGTGCATACATGACAACAAACACACATTTAAAAAATGTATTTATTTCTGTTAGTAGATTGAAGGTAACATCTATAGAGTATAAATAGTAGGCCAGCCACTTTGCAGATATCAGTTTATTACTAAATAATAATTTAGCAATTATTATTAATCCCATGTTGTGACATTTTATTTTGTTTGTTTCAGAGGTGAAAAACTATGGCAGAGAGAGGTGAGTTATCTATTACAAGGCTGAAATTCAAATCTCTCCTGCATCTTACCTTCAGGCTTTCCCCCTTCTGGGGAGCTGTTAGTTGGGTGGTGCACACTTACATGCTCTGGTTCCAAAGCATCACC
Organism: Cricetulus griseus; assembly: GCF_003668045.3. NCBI lineage: Eukaryota > Metazoa > Chordata > Mammalia > Rodentia > Cricetidae > Cricetulus > Cricetulus griseus. Next base: position 425,194,851 of record NC_048595.1, on the reverse strand, counting down.
TCCTGTCCGGATCATGCTTTATGGAATGTAAATATTTCTATGGAGGCTGTTTTCAGACTGAAGGAGGAAACCATCTGAGTCTTTTTATCTGAATGTTTACCCACCCTTCAGATTAATTGCCTAGGACCTGCCAACTTCCCTTTTTCCATCAGCTGAAAAATGTAAGAATCTCTTCCTCATTGCTTTGTTAGTAGAAACAGAGAGAAAGGGGACACAGTAACATTCTTCATTTAGCCAACTCACTTGAGGGACATGCACTAGTAGACAGTTTTAATTCCTGGATAGAAATACAACACATGGCATTATATGTTCATGATTACATGTGATGAAAATAGCAGGACTTTCCTCTTTACTGCTGCCAGTATATAATCAGATCTTGTGTTACAGGTTTAAAAGAGAAGCATGTGGAAGAAGGAAAAGACTAGAAAACATTAAAAGAAAACAATATAACAATATAGATTAGTATCTCAAAGTCGACAGTCACAAGAAAGAGATCTTGTTAGCAAATTGCCAGAAATACTTATGTGAGTATAATCACATATGGGGTTGTGGCTGGGGAACTGTCAGCTATCACTTAAACTGTAAAGCCATAGATCTCCTTATTTAATATAAGAACAAACCCAAGGGCCACAATAATAAAAGTGTTTATATTCTGTTTACAATGGAGATATGTGTGGAATATCATCATCTTTGAGGTAAACAGCACTACTAAGTTTGGCATTGTTTGCAGATTGCTTTCATTGCCACTATGATCAAATACCTGGCAACCAGCAACTGAATGGAGGGGTATTTATTTTGGCTTACGCTTTGAAGGATCACAGTCCTTTATTGTGGGGAAGACAGGGCAGCAGGCGTATCAAGGGGCTGGTCACAGTGTGCCTGCAGTCAGGAGACAGGGAGAACAAGAGGTAGATCCGGGCTTAGAAACCTCAGGGCCAGTGCCCAGTGGCGCACTTCTTCCAGCTAGGCCCTGCCTCAAGACTCAGTCCCCTCAAAGGAAAAAGTGTTTAAGCATGAGTTTGTGAGGGACATTTCATATTCAAATTACAACAGTTGGTCTGAATCAGTTGGGGTATACATTTTTTTTTGAAAGTATTATGCTGTGGTATTTTGGTCCATTCAGGAACATATTTCAGAAATATGTTTATATTTAGCTCACCCATCCTCTATCCCCACCAACAGATGAGATTTGTATCCTCAAATGGATAGAATTAGCTGAACCACTGAAGGGGTACAAGAGATGGGATACCTAGCAACATGAGTTCCCCACTAGTTTTGAAAAAAAGAAAAAAAAGAAAAGTGGCCACAACAAAGGACCTTGTAAATGAGAGGGTAAAGGGATAAATTTTGTTAACTGCAGACCCAAACCCAGGCTTTCCAAATTTTAATAAACTAAAATGGGCTTTCCCAGTGAAGGGAATGCAAAAATCAAAGACCACGTGTTATTGTGACTTTACAAACACAGATGGGAGAGACTGCAAGGATCCATACCACTGTGGAGACATGCTTGACTTAAAATGGATGGGGGTTGGGTAAAAAATGATGGGTCCAGCTGTATATCTCCGAGCTGAGTATAATGGAATCATTGACTCTTTGAAGTTACTGGGATAAAAGTTAAAGAGAGTTATGGAGGTTCGGATTTGAAGGAGCTATTTCCTTATCACCGCACAATCCTTTTCATAGTATCTGCAGTTGGTGAGCTTTTGGTTTTTCCTTTAGAGAAATAGATCATGTTCATTCATCATATAAGGTAGACTGTTCTTGGCCATACACTTCAGACTTTTAGAATGTCCCCACTAATTTGTGTAAAAATATGTCTATTGTTTCTAATATTGATATCTATAATCACAAAGTAAAAAATGTGTATATTCTTCTATAAGACATGATAGCTTTTCTAATATTTGAATAACTTTATTGTATTTCCTTTAGTTTTGTTTTCTTCCCCAGGCTAGATCTTATTTGATTTTTCAGACAGCCCTCATATATCATGTTTCCAATCTTTTCCATTCCCTTCTGCAGTCCCTAAATGTTCTTTGGTTTATTTGTGCTCCTCTGATGCTTTTCCACTCAGAAGTGAACAGTATATGTTAGTAGATAGACAAAGGATCCAAACATCAGGAGCTGGCTAGGGCTCCCGCTCTCCTTCAGTTGGTAAGGCATGATTTCAGAACTAACCACACAAATCTGAACCTGTGTTTAAAAGTGTGGGATCTTCAGAAATTCAAGTTATTTCAGATCATGAAAAATAGTGATAGTGTCACCAATGATAAGGGCAATACCCACAACATCATCCCAGACGTCCTAAACAATCCTAGGTTACTACTCTGGACTGATGGAGGTTTCATCAGGTTGAAGACAATGCCCTGGTGACTTGTCTTTTTTTCTAGAAGGAAAAAAATAAGGATTTTAGTTACTTTAAATAGCAGCTTCTTGTTTTATCTCTTTCAACATTATATAAATTAAAAGAATAAACATTTATTCAAAGTGAACAAGCAAACATATTTAATAATATTCTTCTCTCACATTCTTAACACATAGTTATCAAACAAATTAAAAGTTTGGAGAAATTATTTCTAGAAATTATATGATTCATCTATCCATCTATATCTACCTATCAATCATTATCTATCTATCTATCTATCTATCTATCTATCTATCTATCTATCTATCTATCATCTATCTTCTGCTCCTGATCAATTATCTCTATCTGACCACATGGAAAGTTATCAAGGAGATATGCATGATATTATCAAGGAGATTTCAGGGTCTTCTTGAGCATATGGACAAACTAATGCAAAGAACCATAGAACTCTCAAGTTCCAAACTTCAGAACTATGATTATGTTTGCTAAAACTGCCAGGCAAGCCTCCAATACCTAATATTTGATAGTTTTTGAAACAAAGTATTGTTATTTATCCCAGTTTGGCTTCATCTTACTTATTTCAGTTTGGTTTTCCTAGTCTATGAAGAATATTTCAAATAGTAGTTTTGTTTCACTGAGTATTAAATATCACTCATAGGCTTTTCATTTTCTGAAAATGTAATAAACACTCATCCCTATTTAAGCTTACTAGAGCAAGGTAAAGTTAGATGTCTTGGGCACTCCAGTAGAGCTCAATTTCAGGCTAACACAGAGTCACAAATCTTTGCTTTACGGAGTGTGATCTACTATTACCATCAGTGATATCCAGAGAATTGACCAGGAAGTGGACTTTTTGTTATGGAGTATGGTCTACTATTACCATCAATGGTATGGTACCCAGAGAATTGACCAAGAAATGTACTTTTGTTATGGAGTATAATATACTATCATCATCAGTGATACCCAGAGAATTGACCAAGAAGTGGACTTTTTGTTGAGTCACCTGAGTCTTCCATTTATTCAAGTCTAGGCTTGTCTCACTGGGGATGAACAAAAGACCAAGACACCTACAAATGATGCTGAGATAACTACATATCCATGTACAGAAGAAGGAAGTCACATCATACTTTCACCTTACATTTAAAAACATGAATAACTTTTCATTTATAAACATCATGAATCAAATATGCTACAAATTTATAAAAAGCTTAGAAGAAAATATGAACATAGGTCTTCATGACATTGGTTTAGTGAAATCTTACAAAAACCATAAGCAGCAAAAGAATTTTTAAAAATAGGTTTTCATTAAAATTAAAAACTTTCATGCCACAAAAGATACTATTAAAACAGCAAAAAAAAAATAAAAATAAAACCAAACCTTATAGAATGGAGGGGATGTAAAAAAATGATACTACATGGATGAACTTTGCGAACATTATCCCAAACTAAAAAAGTCAGTAGTGAAAGATTTCCTAGAATACAGTGCTGTTTGTTTGAAACGCACAGGTGAGGGAAATCTACAGACACTTTGGATTAATGGTTTCTTGGGTCCTCAGACAGAAGAAAATAGGAAATGACTACCAAAAGATATGGAGTTTCACTTAAAAGTTAATAAATTATTGTAAAATTGAAAATAGATTGTTAGATTGATGGAGTCTAATAATATAACATATTGTGGTTTCGGTAGAATTCTAATATAATAGAATTATTTTAAAGGTGAAATGTCTCTGCGTGTTGAAACTCTCAATCTACAATACTACAAAGGAGCCACTGATCCCACTTTATGAGAAGGCATTTTTAGTAGGTTCCTGAGTTAACTAGAATACATGTAGCCTATGAAAAGCTGTCATGAAGAGTGGAGAGCTATAGATATAAGATGTAAATCCCTAACAGTTGCCATAGTTAGCTTTTGGGGGCATTTTGTAGGTGACGTCAGCAGTAACAACATTAAGATAGAGCATAGTTTGTCTATGATGAGGTTGTTTGTATAGGAGACAGCATAGTTTGTCTATGATGAGGCTGTTTAAGGCTATTACTAACTGTGCAGTTCTAGAGATCGGCACTTAGCAGCTCTGAAGTGGTTTTATCTAGATAGCTTTTATCTAGGTTTTATTTATCTAGGTTGGCCTAGGTAGCACAGAGCAACAGATTATGTGTTCTCTCTGAACATAAACAGTATGCAAGTCATGGCCTAAAGACACCCACCAGCCTGAGAGCTGGCTGAGAAAAAGCCACGCCTGGGAAGAATGCTCACAGCTAAAAGAAAAAGGAGCAGAACTTTCAAACAATGTTCTTGTGCATGGTGTATATTTTGGTGAAGTGGTTTGCTTTTGTATATATAAATAACCGTAGTAATCATTGCATTATTGAAATAGTCTAAATTCTTCGATTTCTTTGTAACAACTCAATGTAATCATCAAATTCCAGAATCTACTTGTACTTATTTTTCGAGCTTTCTCCTTCATCATACACTAGTAGACGAGAAAGAATCTAGCAAATCTGCAATGATTTCTTATGAGTCGTGAGTAAATAAGAGAGAGCTTGTTTGGGATGATAGAATTTATTAGAGCAGATGTGTAAAGTAAATATACTTCAAAGAGATTCTTGGGAAGATTGAGCATAGATGAGGAGGCACAAGCTTCTATCTAGGGACATCCAATGCCATTGTAATTCTAGTGGACAAAACCAACACCAGTAGCCCATTGGATTCCATTCTCCCAGATGCAAAACCATTAACGGAACTATCTGCTCTCAGTGTACAAACAGCAGCCAGAGGCTTCTCTCAGGAAAAGCCAGCATCTGTTTTAAGAAGTCCTTTGAGGAAAAAGTATATAAACACGTGGGAACAGCCTGGTACATACACTCCCTGGCTTCTAGTGTTGCCGGACAAGTAGGGAATCAAGCTTCCAAGACAGAAGCCAGTCAGCTGCCCTGGCCCAGGTAGTACCACCAATCCCAGCCTTTCTGATATTTACCACACTAGGAAAATGGAAGCAAATACAGTTATGGCTGGAGTCAAGCTCACCAGTTTCCTGGCATGGGGTCAGTGACTGCTTAGTTGTACCTCTGCAAATGAAAATAATCAAAACTTGAGTGGAAAACTTAGGTGGAATGGTTGAAAGTTCAGCTAAAACTTCCATGCAGATTTTTATCCCTAATAACCAGCAAATAAGGCAATTTATCAGGCATAATATTGTATCATATTTTCTAGGCTTCATCTAGGGTTCTTGGATAAAATTCAGTCTGAGAACTTGGAATATATATATATATATATATATATATATTATATATATATATATATCTTTTTCTTAACCTCAAGACCAAAATGATCCTTTTCTCCTACTATGTATGTAGGCAACAGACCAAAGTGGCTGTGGCTGATTCATCAGTAATAGAATCATCAGTAATAGAAGTCACAGATGTTTTTATATCACATTGAAGAAGCTGCAGATATTTTCAAATACTCCTCTCTGCTCACTATTTTAAAATTATGATGACTATTAAACTTGCCATTATATCTTGTTATACAATTACTAATAGAGAAACACATCTGTGACTGCATCAAAAATTTGGCATTTTAGTATTTCGGAAAATTTATTTCAACATAATTGGTTTCCTTGGGATTCTGTGTAATCCCGGGCATTTAATTTAAGCTTTTAAAAACATGACTATGGGAAGGCGTCCACAAGCTCTACTGGCTGGACGAAGGTGTCAGATGTCAAGAAGCCTTATGAAGAGTTGTAGGGCACTTGGTCCTCCCTGAGTGCTGTCCCTTCCTGTACATTGAGGGGAGGCAGGCCTGCCACACCCAGATTCAGTGGTAATTGTATGAGAGTTCAAAGATAAAGGTGGTTACAGAATATGTCCACTCTTGAAAACAGCTATGATTTAGATTGCCAAAGACCTCATGGAAGTGTGAAATCTTCCTTTTTTAGGGCTGATCAGATGCCCCAGGGTCACAGATTACACGCCTACAATATAACCAGAGGGGATGAATCATCAGAGACCAAAGTTGTAAGCAGGAAGCCAGGGCATCTCTGAGGAGTGTGGATTCGGCTATTACTGTGTCTTCTTGTGTGATCTTGGATAAGTGACACAACCTCTCATGAGTTAGTTTTTCCATTTCCTTAGACTTATGTTTTAATCAGCTGGCCATGCAGAAATCCCAAGAGGAACGGCTTTCTGAAAGAGACAACACAGAATATATATATATATATATATATATATATATATAGAGAGAGAGAGAGAGAGAGAGAGAGAGAGAGAGAGAGCCAGGCAGTGCCAAGTTTTTGCTTCCAGCCTTTGCTGATGGCTCCACTCCTAGATTCAGCACCTGCTCACTGTTGTACATTTTAGTCCTCATTTCACCCTTAGCTCAACTTCAGTGGCCATCAGGGTACCTTTTCTGATCTCCGAAAACCATCCTTCACATGAAAAAAGAAATGCTCAGCTTTGTCATTGTTTTCCTTACACCTCTGTTCTCACTGGGTTGTTCATGTCCTTCCTAGCAACTATCACCAGGGCCACCTATTTACACCCATATGCACCTCCGCACTTCCAAGGGTGAAAGAGCTATGAACCTTCACAGAAAGAGAAGATTGTCACTTGGCAAGAAATGGATGTCTCCCCAGTTACCGGTGACCAGTGCAAAAGGATTTTTGAGTATGAATGGTAAAAGCACTATTGCAGAAGTAAAAATATAAATATATGGAAAAATATTCATGAATTTCCCACAAGTCTGAGGTGTCTGAGTCACGCCCTGCCTGCTCATTATGGCTTTGGTGTTCATCTTTTAAAGGTGAATAGAGTGTTGACAAACATAAATTTGCAAGCAGGGGTGGTGGTGGCACACATCTTTAATCCCAGCACTTGGGAGGCAGAGGCAGCCTTTGTGAGTTCCAGGCCAGCCTGATCTACATAGTGAGTTCCAGGAGAGTTAGAGCTACACAGAGGAAACCCTGGTTTTTGTTTGTTTGTTTGTTTTTGTTTTTAAAGTTGTAAGCAAATAAGATGAAAGCTGGATGGAGGGATTTTAAGCACCAGAAAGTAAACGAAAGGAAACCACACAGAAATGAATGCCTTTCAGACAATCTTTGAATTCCAAAGCATTGCTAATTGCCAATTAATCCTTCTTTTTAAAGTTATCCTGATAAATTTTCTGACTGAAGCAACTCAAGCTAGCTTCTAAGGTAACATTGCCATACCAAATCCACAGAGACTTCCTTAGTTAGCTATTCCAAAGTCATGACAGTGACCATATCTGCTCTCACATGGAGGGAAAATATTCAAGTTAGTCATCAAGATTCCTGATGTGCCAGTATGATGCTTAAATTAGAAAAGATCATTAGGAATACCTCCTGGGATCTTTGAGGATAACTTCTTTAGTTATTGGCTGAAAGTCAAACCACTTATATGATGTCACTTTCACAATCTTGGATTTGAGTTTTTTCTGCCCTGGAATAATCTTGGTCATGCTACTTTCCAGTGTGCGTTTTAACAAGGTTGGGCTGGGGTTTCTGTAAGCTGAATGCCCAGGCACTTACATTTTACGTCCAGTTTTTTTCAGGCATAAAACCATTTTTTTCCATCAAACTAATTTTTATTAGTTGGATTTCCATCTGCAGACCAGAGAGGAAAACTGGAGTCCTGAACATGGGTGGTACAGGCCTTCAGATTATAGTGGATGGGAGAAAGACAGCCAGTGGTAGAGAGACACTGGCTTCTAAGATAAACTTCTGTGCCCCCACCATGTCTGTTTGCACCAGGCTTGGATCTACTGGCCTGTGAAGTGATCTGTGTGTTTGTTGATACTTAGCTGTGATTTTTGTCAAGCCACACCCAGCTGCATTTTATGATAAAAATAAAGTGCTTTTGTTTTGGTGTGTGTGTGTGTGTGTGTGTGTGTGTGTGTGTGTGTGTGTGTGTGTGTGTGTTTTCCTTCAGCTGACTAAACACATCAGACAATCGGCTAAGGTGTCTGTCATTTTTTTTGTTTGCTCATTCTACTCACTAGCAAAAAGGCATACAGCAACAGGCAGAGAAGGGTGGCTCACACAGCAATTCTGCTGGTTTTCAAGAGCTTGAATTACACCTTCTGTCCTAGGTCATGCCAAAGACAAGCCTGGCTGCCAGATGTTCTGCTGAAAGGTAGCCATGGCCTCTGCTCTCTGTTGGCCTGCCAAGGCACTGAGCTTCTCGGTGGCCTGCTGGCAACGCAGGGACTTCTCTGAAGTGAGCATGGAATGGGTGACATCCTTATATAATGGGGATTCATGGTCCTGTGGTCAAGACACAGCACTCACATTGTTGGGAGAAACCACTAGTTGTTGAGTACCAGGATAAAATTGTCATCAGAGTTTGGGTGTCCATGTGCGCAAAGTCACATTCCCTGGACTGTTTGCCCTGTTTACCAGAATCACGTGTCACTTTTGTGCCCCAACTGTTTTGAATCCCAATAGAATATATTTTGGTCTTAAGAACTGTGTGGATTCCACAGCCCCATCCCCCACCACCATAGGAGAATGTGCACTCACACATTTTGTTTTTCTCCAAGCACCTAAAAGGTAGACCATCCTTTCCCAGCTATCAGATCTTGGTTTAGAAGTGAACATTTGATGGGCACTTTAACCTGTCTGTTTTGTGTTCATTTAGATTCATTTCTTCCTCAGCACATCAAAACAGAATCTGGCGAGAGTCATAAAAATCAAAGAACTGTTTACACCTCTCGGTTTTTTAGTCTGAAATTAAAGTTGTGCCAGAGGTAAACCAGTTTGAACCTTGAAAGCTTTACTTGAGGAGGAAGTAAAACAGACTTTTTTCACCTCAGTTCAGGAACTCTTATTTTCTTTAGTCAAAGCACCTGCACTCTGTTCTCAAGCCTAACACCAAACACACTGGGATACTAAGAACTGACACCAGAGAAAAGAGATGCCATGGACAATGGTTAAAGCTCGATTGCACCAGGAGTTATCTGTCTTGCACAAACGTATATGACAAAGCTACAGGAGAAATAATTTCCCTCCCTTGCAAGGCTAATTGAATGAAAATTGCTGCAAAAGTAGATTTAGCTGGGGTGGTTTGCTGGAGGTGCTCCTAGCAGCTGGGCTTCCTGTTGCAGAACTTCCCATTTTAATCCCTTTGCTTTAGTGAAACTTGTTCAGCAATGATTTTTTTTCTACTTTCACAAAGGGGAGATTTTTCTCATTCTTCACTTTAAAAGAGGTGTTATCCCCCTTTCCATCTTTCCTGCTTATAGCTGAATAATTAACTCATCTGAATTTGACTCTTCATTACAGATAGTTTCAAACACACACAAATATACTTGGAGTAAATCAATACAATTATAAACTAACATATGGATATGCAACTTTTATATGAACATTATAATAAAACAAAATCTTTAAGGAATGTCTACTTATCCCTAGTTTCAATAATTAACAGTCTTCCATTTTATTTCAACTTCCCCTGAAACTCTATTTTTAAAAATATTTTAAAAACAGTTCTTAGATTGTTATCATCTTTTTTATCCATCAACACGATCTTGTTTGACCCATCCTCACATAAGTATCTATTGATAGTGGAAAAGCCTCTTTTCAAACCTCAATCAATCCTCTAACATTGCACTTTAAAAAGTAATTATGGTTCCTTAAAATCAATTACTCTTCAGTATACATTTTTTCCTCTCATTATTTCAAAAATGTCTTTTGACAGATTTGCTTGCATCAGTGTCTAGACAAGTGCCACACACTGTATTTTGCCAGCGTGTCTTTAAGAATCCCATCTACATTGCTTTCCCTTTATTTCCCTTTTCCTATGCTAATGAAAGGTAAACTGAGGCATGAAAAAATGTAATGGATATATGTCTGTAAACAACAATTCATGAATCAACAACTCTGAATGCTAAGTGGCTTGTGGGCTCCTGCCAGTGGACATAGGAGAAAAAAAAACAAAGAAAATGTCAATTGGTTTACAGTGATATAGTTGCCTTATTTGGTCAAGCCTTCTGGAGTCCCAGGGTTGCATTAATTGGTGACTTCTGATTAATTAGGTTGGAGTTTCACTTTGCTTTAAGCATTTACAAAAAAGTACAAGTTGCAGTTCACTTATGTTATGGTTTGCATCTAAGTGACCCCTGAAAATCCACTTATTAAGGGCTTGATCCCCAATATAGTACTACTCAGAGGTAAAGCATTTGGGAAGTGATTCATTATTAAGAGCTGTGACCATTTATGGATACATAGGCTTAATGATTTTTGGAGTGGGAGTGGTTGTATGCAATTGAGGGCACTCCTGGCTGCCATGAAGTGAGCAGCTCTCTTCCACCATGCTTCTACCAATGGACACATTTAAAATTATTCAGACAGGCTGACCATGAACTGAACCCTGAGCCAAAATAAATCTGTTTTTCTTTGAAGCTGTTTAAGTATTTTGCCACAACAATTTGCAACACCAACTCATCCAATGTCTGCTAATTGAGTGAGGGTAAGGCCACTTCTAAGTCTTAAGTTGCTTTTCTTGCTAGACTATCCTTCACTTATAGTTTTCATTTTAATTTGTCTTTGTAATACTATTTGTTTAAAAAGTAAAAGGGGTGGATTGTGATCCTGAAGGATTTCCCACACAGCCAACTGTGTTCTTATGAAGTCATTTAATACACTCCTGTGTCACCTCTGTTTCCAGTGTGCTGGTAATTAGATCTAGTGACTTATTCAGGTGAACATTGGATTTTATACACAGTACTCCCCACTTTCTGTTGGGTTACATCAGAAAGGACAGAATATCTATTTGTAATGATGTTGAGACTCACTGTCTGGCACCTTTAACATAATGAGTTTAAGTGTTCTACTTAGTCATGGTCTCAATTTATGATTTCCTGAGGAATTGATTCTGCATTTATTGGTTGGAATTCTTCTAATTTTTTTTTCTTATTAAACACTTGGTTGTCCTAAAGCACAGTGTGAATAAGAAAGATACACAGTGTGAATAAGAAAGATACGATAAATACATATTTTTCCTCTTTGTATTTAGTAGGCTCCAGAATTACTTGGTATTCTCTCTCCTTTAACTTTGACAATTGTGTGTGTGTATGTGTGTGTGTGTGCACGCGCGTGAGCATGTGCTATAGAGCATTGGTGTGTGCATGTGCACATATACTGAGGACAGAGGGGGACAACAATGCTCTGCTCTATCATTTCTGGCCTTATTCCTTTAAGACAGGATCTCTCACTGATCTTGGAATGAGGTTGGAAGCCAGCAAGCCCTGTCAGTCTTGTTTCCACCTCCCATGGGGTTATGACTACAAGAGAATGTGGTGTGACTGACTTTTTATATGGGTATTGGGGGTTTGAATTCAGGTCCTCATGCTTGTACAGCAAGTATTCTATCACCCTCACTCTAACTTTCATAGTTTTAAAAGTAGGAACTTTGTGACATAGCATTTAAAAAAAAAACTAAACAACAACAAAAAAAGAGGCCATTAACATCCCAAGTTCAACAATTGCTTCATCAATATAAACCTTACCCATGAAAATAGTGGTGTTTTTTAGTATAATGTGAGCCTCAAAGTTAGCAATATCACTACATTATAATATATACAGGAATTTTATCATAAAGAGCCATGAAAATAAATTGAGATTTTATCGAAATTAGTTTTTATTTAAAAAAAAAACTGTTGGGAAGTTCTTCTGTGAAGATTGTTTAGAGGCAATGCCATAAAATACCATATATTTAAATATAGCAAAATGTTATATTTTAAATTGTTTTCTTAAAATGAGTCTAGCAGTTCTTCCTGAAGAAATTTCCCTTTCTCCCCAGTCTCTATCAGGAAGAGAAAGATTTACTCTGCAAAAATCAATATGTTGACCTTGTTTGATTCATTTCCCCTGAAAAAGATTTGTCATTTCTCAGAAATGAAGATTAACATGTTTGTGGAGTAGCTAAGTGTTTTCAACAATGGAACATCACAAGAATTGGGGCATGGAGCAGGAGGGTCTTGATTTTAAAAAAAAAACATTATGCAAAAGTAAATTTAAGACAATCATTTTCAGTGATCTTGTTAGACTGCCTGAAGATACTTTTTTCTACTTAAAAAACATTTTTAAAAAGTCATAAAAACAGACAAGTTATTCTTGTATAACAATTTAGAGGGTTTCTTTCCACAGTTTTCAAATTTGGTTTTGGATCAACTGTCTTAGAAACCAGGCATATCACCCTCACCAGTACCGGGAGTGCTTGACAATCTTGCATGTAACTGATAGGCAACAGGGAATATTTTCGGGCAGCAGTCGTAAGCTTTCCTTGACTGCCAACATCTGCTTGCTAACGCCTGCACACATCCCCAGAGTGCTGGGTTTTGTAAACATTGTTTGATGATGACATACTGAGAATTATGAAAGTGTGTCTCTCTGTCCACACCCAAAGCCCTCTGAAGAACACTTCATAGTTTCAGACTGGGGTCAGCGGGCTTTTGGGGAATTATTTGAATGTCTCAGCTCAAAGTTAAATAGATGTTTTATTAAAAATAAATTCCTGAGCTGTGCTTGCAGGAAACGAGGTGGCCACACGCCACGAGGTCAGTTTTGAAATAAACTGCTACAGAAATAAAGGTTGTTTCTTACAACTCCCCTGATAAGAATTGCTGCAAACTAAGAGAGCGTGTTATTTTGTAGAGCTAATCATATAAACTGCCTTGCAATAAGCATACCAGTAGCCTGAGGATGATTTTTTTGACTTCTGTAGAATTGAAGACTCCACACTACTTGATAGTGTAACATTTCAAGCGGCTCTCATATTAAAGTAGCACTCTTTTTAGCAGGATAGGATGCAAGGTTGAGCAATGATGAAAGAAACACAGATAGAGTGAAGTTTAAGCATGTGGTGAACGCCTTTTTCTCTGCTAACTATCAGAGGCTAGGGGGATGATAGGAAAGGAAATCTCACTCAAGCCGGAAAAGCCTTTTCTAAGTCACACACCTGCAAAGCCAGAGGGATTTGTGCGACTGTGCCTTGTGCACAAGCAAGACGAAATGTAGAAATCACAGGTGGATACCCTCTTAAATCCAGTAGCAAAGCAGTGAGGCAGCTTTTTCTGGAAAGCAATGGAGAAAGAACAGAAAGAGAGGAAGACATGAGAACTTGTCAGAAGCAGCATGCGCGTAGCATGTGTTTATCCTAACCTGCTCCTTGTTCTCTGTATGTACTCACTATGCAAGCAGGACATGCACAAGGAAATGCACCCAACATTTGTACATAGAACAAAACTATGAAAGTATGACAAAAAAATAAATAAATGAAAGTGGTGGTGGTGGTGGTGAACGCCTTTAATCCCAGAACTCTGGAGCCAGAGGCAGGGGGATCTCTGTGAGTTTGAGGCCAGCATGTTTTTTTACAGCTCTCAAGAATCATCCATCTACTTGACTAAACATTCTCCAAAAACCCTAACTGTACTTGGTGGTCACTCCCGCTAATGCAGAAATCATAGTACTCAGGAGAACTGTAAAGTCAGCTTCTTCTTGCAAAATAAAAATCTACAGAGTGAGTTCTAGGACATGCTCCAAAGCTACAGAGAAACCCTGTCTCAGAAAACAAGGGAAGGAAGGAAGGAAGAGAAAAATAACTGATGGGGGATGTCCTTCTGTATGCTGTGAATGTATTTTTCTCTTATTGGTTGATGAATGAAGCTGTTTCAGCCAATGGACAGGCAGGATGAAGCCAGGCAGGAAGTATAGGCAGGGCTACCACACTAGGAGAATTCTGGGAAGAGGAATGGGAAGTGAGTTTCAGGAGAGATCCCATATAGCTACCTAGGAAGCAAAAGACCCAGGTATTACTGATAAGCCAAGACTACATGGAGATACATAGATTATTAGAAATAGGTTAATAATTAAGAGAGAACTAGCCAATAAAAATCCTGATACATGAGCCAGACAGTTTACAATTAACATAAGCCTCTGTGTGTTTATGTGAGCCTGAACAGCTGCAGGCCTGGCAGGACAGAAACTTCAGTCCACAAAAGCAATCATGACTTTCCTTGTGTATTAATTACATAACCAACAACCCTGCCTCAAAGAATAAGGCTGAGAAGCAATGGAGAATGACTCCTAACATAAAACTTACACCCCCACATATGTGCCCATACATGTGTATGCCCACATACATGCAGACATTCATGTATGCATATATGTATATGAAAGTGTGGAATTTATTTTTAATTTTAAAAAAGAATTTAAACTCCATATAGGCAATGGTATTATTGTATCCACTGCTGTTTCACTGGCATCTATAATTTATAGTAAGCATTATATAATTATAGTTAGAAAAAGAGTAATTTTTATTGGCCAGGAGACATTGGAATGAAGTTTAGGGAATTCTGAAGTAATGTTGGTAGTAGTATGTTAATTAACTACTGAATGTTCACCCAGCCGTCACTACATTGAATACAGATCAAGCCAATTGCCTGGGCATGCAACCTATGTGATTGTACAAGGCCTCATCTTTAGAAGGATCTAGTGTCATCGTATTGAGTCTTACTTATGGACAAGGAGTCTTGCATTTTTTTCATTGCTCTGGTCTCTGATAATCCCATAGGCAGTCCTCCTGCAGACACTTTCTGAGACAGCTGAATTACCAAAGGTGCTCTATGGATGACTAATAATCTAACATGAAGAAGATAGCTTATGAATAATTAAATGTGAAATTATGACCCTTAGAAAGTCAACAAAGGGAGTACCAAATAGTAACCATCTACCTTGTTTCTTTGGATTTTCAACACCCTCACAGAACAGAAACCACTTGTCTGTGAATGAGTGATCACTGTGTATCTGCCACCTTTGGCTTTCTAGTTGTCTTAGAACCTAATTGAATTCTAATGTTCCAGTATTGTCTTAATCAGGGCAAGTTCTATTTTTACATCTCTCAAGAATCATCCATCTACTTGACTAAACATTCTCCAAAAACCCTAACTGTACTTGGTGGTCACTCCCGCTAGTGCAGAAATCATAGTACTCAGGAGAACTGTAAAGTCAGCTTCTTCTTGAAAAATGAAAATCCCACATACTAGGTATTTGTAAGTCTCTAAAGTGAAGGCTAGAGTGGGATTTTAATGTAGCACAGACATTCCAGACACATCGATAGCACTTGTATTCTATTGCCGACATGCTGCATGTTTCACAGAAAATGTCCTGCAGTCCATCAAGGCATCCCATTTGCCATGACTCGAATTCTTTATAGCTAATGCTGTCACTGGTGAAGGAATGCTACCACTTCTTGCATTAAAACCTTAGGGGCATCTAGAGTGCAGTAGTTTGGAGGTGGATGCCCATCTTTACTCATCTCTCACAAAGTATCAGGTCAAGCACTCCGAGTTCATTTGGAGTGAAAGAGCACATTGCATGCCTAAACTTCCTCAACCACTCAAAAGTGCATTTCAAGAAGCTAATAAATCATGTTCAGTATCGTCATTTACACTTGCTTGCAAAACCCAAAGGCATCCCTTAAAGAAGAAAATCATAAGACTATCCTTAAAATTTTATTGTTTTCGCTAAAAGCATATTGGTCAAGAATGTATTTTTAGAGTAACTTCATCAAATCCATGAATGTGCCTTGTGCTGGGTTTAGAGGTGGGTTGCCTTGGGATGAAACTTTTCCTACCTGCCTATGGCCATTCCATCCCAAATATGACTGGCCTCTGTCTCTGATTTCAGAAGTTAAGCAGGGTCAGCCTGGTTACTATTTGGACAGGAGACATTTCTATAGACACCAACTGGAGAATTTTACTTCTTTAAGTTGTTTCATCATGTTGTGGAATGCTGTTCTCCATTCATTTCAACATTGATGTTGCCTTCTAGAACTCTCAGCAGCTGTAATTACAGCTTGAGACTTGTAGAAGATTGGGTTCATTGACATTCCATCATGGCAGGGTAGGGACTGACAAAGTTCTGCTTCTCCCTGGCAGTGGTTGATGGCAGCTACAGGAGAGAATTTTCTTCAGTGGTTTAGCTGACTCTGAGTTTCCCAATAGCTGGTAAGCCACCCCTCATTCATGCTCCTGCAAGCACAGTGGAACTCATCGGTTACCATTTTAGACTTAGATGCCATTATTTCTTTGGTCTACTGTTAGTGCCACATCTGAGGTGAGTAGACACTTGTTCACATCGCCTCCAAGAAAAGTTAATGCAACATCTTGAATGCCAACTTACACTAGATCTTTATTGTTAGTGGCAATAATTCTTGCAACTTGGGGGACCCATTTGTACCTCAAACCATCACAGAGACTTACATAACCTACTTTATTTAAGTTTAACATGCAGAACCCGATCATCACAGTCTCTGACTGTCCTGATTTCCATAAGCTGCCTTGTGCTAACCCTCTATTCTTATTTTTCAACTTTGTTTACATTCTCCAGTTCATCTTCACAAATCTCCAGGAGTCAAGCACTGGGAGGCAGATACTAACTAACCCTTCTGCATTTCTGGTAGTGTCACCTGAGCGAAGGGCCCTTTCTTTTCTTCTCATCTATGCTACATCTCTTCAACACTGCTTAGGACACTCTGTCGTGAACACCATTCACACTCATCCTCCTATTTGTTTCCAGTTTAGACCTTCTTTAGGAGGGAAGCAAGTACACTTCAGGTAGGATGGACAGCACAGACCAAAGAGCATGTGTGTATTGGAAGGTTTAGCAGGTAAAAGAAGAATGGTTTGGCATAGCTTGATTATAAAGGGTGTCCTCAAAGGTACATAAAGATCAGGCCAAAAGAATTGCTGGATTTGAATATTAATCCTGTAAGTCTATTATTCCATTTTAAGATGTGGAAACCATGGAAAGACTGAATAGAGTGAAGAATCCCCATCCACTTTCTCTTTAGACAGGTCACTCTTAGTAGATGGAGGATGAATTAGAGTTAAATCACAGTTCTGCTAAGAGACTGCTGAGAGAGTAGCCATGTGACCAAAGGGAAATGGAAAAAAAAAGATTCCAGGTGGAAAGAAAAGTGAGTGTAAATGTAAAGGCTTGTTGAGCACACTGGAAGACTGCTAGGGAATCCCTCCTCATGGTAACATTGAGAGTGAATGGAGAAAGGGTGGAGGTGATGAGAGAGGGAGAGAGAGGGAGGGAGGGACTGTAATGATAACTCTTTCTGCCAGCAGCCTGAGTTCTGCCCCCACATTAGGGCCCCCAAATAACACACAGAGACTTATATTTAGTTACAATGCTGCTGGCCAATGACTAGGATTTCTAATTTTCTAGCTCTGTCTTAAGTATCAAACATAACCATTAATCTGTATAGTTTATAAAGACTTATCAAGGATGCCAGCAGCATGCATCCTCTCTTGCCGGGGTCACATGGTGACTCTCCTCTTTACTACATTTCCCAGAATCTTCCTTGACTTCTAGCCCCACCTATCTTGCTTCCCTATTGGCCAACAGTGCTTTATTTATCAACCAATAAGACAAACATATACACAGAAGGACTTCCCCCATCAAGGGAGGATAAATTAAAGGCATTCAGGTCATATAATCCTCTGCCAGGACATTTGGTTTTGCTCTTGGGCATTTGAAAAAGCCATCAGTGAATTTGGGATGATGGGTTGAGATACTCATATTGCAATCTGAAGAAATATTAGTTTTGTTACTATGCAGAAAATTAAACTCTATGTAGGAGCTGGCTAAGGAGACAGGTGAATTATAGGAAGAGTTCAGGAAGGACATGGCATCTGATGCCTTGGACAAGGTTGTAACAGTGGAAGTTGAATAAAATGCTAGCAGACAGAATTCAGTGACATTTGAATATTAGAGAGGAATATTAGAGGGAAAGAATGACCAAAGATGACTTAAAGGGTGAGCAATTAGCTGTGTGTAGTTAATCCCAATACTTGAGTTGCTGAGGCAGGAGGATCATGACTTTGAGGCCAGTTTGTGGTACAGAATAAGTTCCAAGGCAGTTTGGGAGGACTACGTGGATAGACTGCCTGAGAACAAAGAAAAACAAAACAGTGATCAATTCTCATGGATGTCACACTGTGATGAGAACATAGAAAGTCATGAAATTATGATTGCAAAATACCTTCTATAAGTGGTTGCCTTTTATTGTTAGATGGAGTAAGAGAATAAATGAATGAGAGCCATGGCCTGCTTCTATCATCTGGCTTGACTGTAAGGATAGGCTTAGTATTGTTTAATCAATGAATTTTCTAAAAGCCCCTAAGTCATTTTATAAAGTAAGGGCCACAGAACTTTCTTTACTTGGCTTTCACATTTCCTGAATACCACTCACCCCACCAGCCCTTGAAGAATCAGCCAGAACCGCTCTATCACCATCTTCTGTGGAATGATGATTCCCCCAATTTACCAAACACTAGCATTTAGCTTTGAAATAGGAGCCCCTTCTGCAAAGCCCTCTATTTTAACCAGAATAAGCTGTGTTGTCAAGCTATTTTTGTCTTAATTTTCTTAAAATAGTTGGGCACAAATGCAATAAAAGAAGGGCTGGTCATGTTTTTGCTTTAAATCCAGTCACACACATGGATTTTGGTGGAAAATAGTTTCTAAAAAGTAATAGAAAAGGCCTTTTATTACAAGTTTAAATTGTTTTTTTTTAATCCACCAGCTGATCAGAGCTCTGTGTTGTAGCCAGAATCCAGCTGTGCAAGTTTTCAACAGCTGGAATTATAATAAACTTCCTTCTATGAAAATGAGCTCATTACTATTGAATTTTGTGCTGATGCTCAATAAATCAACTCTATACTTCCCCAGGTTTGAAGAGAATTTCATAAAAGATTTTTTTAAAAAATTTTAGGTTTGGCAATATGAAAGGCAAAATAACATTTTTTTTGTACTCTACCCTTTTATTTTGAAGCTAAGTCTCTAATCAGAACAAACTGTATACATTAATATTGATGCACCACTAAGTCAGTTCCATTTGGTATTCCCACTAAGATTAAAAACAATATCTTGGTAGGTGTCAATATTACATGACACAAGAAAGAGATCATAAAGCTTTATCATAATAGTCACAATATGTAGATTTTAATCAGGTTGGTTGTCTTTGTCAGGTACTTTTAAATGCCTCCTCCTGCTCTTTAATTCAGCATTTAGGACTCACATGGAGACATAAAGGAGTTAGATATTCAGTTACAGTCTTTGTGTGGTTTCAGTCTGGTATTAAATATCTCCAAGATAGGTCAAATCCTATTCTTCAGTTTGGTTTCATCATATCCTTTGAGTATATTTTCTTCCTTAGCATTCAAATTATAGTAAGATAATTTGGAAATGTAAAGCTACTGAGAAGCAAAAATGACCAGATTCTAAAACAGGAAAAGAAGAACAGTGTAGTAATTTTTTTTTGGTCTAAAAATTTTGTAGGTTGCAGTCAAACATTTGAGACAGTCTTGGAAATGTGTGAGAATTCAATAAAATTTACTAGCTTTTGAATTTTAAATAATCCACTTCTCTGCCAAAATAGTTTTAGTGTGCCATTTTTATATTCCTTTGATATGAATCCCAAAGAGACTTAATGGAGTGACAGGTGACCAGAATTAAAACAATAAAACCTATGAAACTCAACCTCTAATGTATTTTTAGTATGAACTGCCCTATCTATGAACACCACAGAAAAATCACAAATAACAGTTTGATTTTGATCACTCGGGATTGTTCTAATCAGCTCAAATTCCAATATATTTGGCCAAAGGCCAAAGCTCCCACTCTCTGGTACATCACTGAATACCTCTTTAGCAGATCTAGTCGCTTGAGAATGTCACCCTTGAATAAACATCACTGTTGTAAAAGGCACTTGAGAAGATCCTTTAAAAGTCTCGGAGAGGTGCCATGCTGGCCTCTTTGTTAGAGTTTAACCAAATAGGTGTTTGTGTATATGTGTGTGTGTGTGTGTGTGTGTGTGTGTGTGTGTGTGTGTGTGTGTGTGTGTAGGGGGGGGTTAATCCCAGACACGACCTCTCACCACATTCTACCTGTAAATTTCCCCTGTGCACGGTTATATAAATCAGAAAAATATCTTCTTTCCTTTTGTGGGCCAAGACAGCATTGAAGGAGATGTGAAGGAGGAAGCGTCTCATAGGTCTCTGAGCACCACGCTGATTGGCTGGCTCCGTCCCTGAGGGGCGGCACCACAAGCTGCAGGAATGGCTTCTGATGTGGAACGTTCTGTTCTGATTCCAGAACCTGGGAGCTTTGGGAGCGGGAGAGGGAATCTGCTTAGCTCATTTTATTCTTGCTTCATTAAAATATCACATCTGCTTTGAGTTTTGTGAGGTGAAGTAATATTTAGATCTTTGTAGAGAAAGGAGGGCATAAGAATGCTGAGTTAGAAGGGCGATGCTCAACCATTGTGATGTCACCTCCGGTGGTACCTTCCAGATGCGTGTGGGTTGGGAGTCGCTGTGTGAATATCCTGACACCGAAGCTGTTACAGAGCAGCTGTACTAGTTTAGATTATGATAACACAGCAGAAAAATTCAGCACCTGCTGAGATTATGGGCTTGATAAATCAAACAATGTCTTGTGTTTGTAGCCATTTAAAGCAAAAAAAAAAAAAAAAGGCACAAAAATCCATTAATCTCAGTTTTCAAGAGAATCTATTTACGACGTGAAACATACTCACTTTTCAAAATACTGCATGGTCTTTTCAGAAAATACGGCACCTTCATCAGTCTCCAAAGATACTCAGAGATTTAAAAACGTCCCAGCTTTTATCGTTCTAATCTTTATTTGCTGGGCTTGCTTTATTACATGGCAGGATGCCTTTTAATGAGTGAAATGTAAAAGATATGTGAAAGGAGTCTAAAAACCCATCCCAAACCAAAAGTCAGTATTTTTATAAGTGAATTGCTATTAAATACATATTTATTGTCAAAAACACAGAAAAAAAAAAGCACTCTGAGAAGCCTGTATATCCACTACTTTAATAGTTGCTTGACAAAATATGGGATGAAAAGCAGTTTCATGAAGGAAAAGGTTGCTGTAGTCGCCCCTTTGTCTTAACGTTCACGGGGATATGATCCATCCTGTCAGGGATCACATGACATCGGCGGTTAGGGAACAGAAAGAGAACAGGAAGTGGGGCTGAGCTATAGAACCTCAAAGCCCACTCCACAACGGCCTGCTCCCTCCAAGGAGGCTCCACTTCCTAAGGGTTCCACAACCTTTCACAAATGTCAGTAGCTGGGAAACAGGTGAACAAATACATGATGAGCTAGCTCATGGGGGAAATTTCCCATCCAATCCACACGATTTAGGAGAGATACAAGACGACACGATTGTAGATGTCCATTTAAAAGATGGAAGAAATGCTAGCGGGAGATGCAGTTGATTTGGAATGAAAATTTTAGTGAGGAACCAGTGCAGGAATGCCAGATATGCTCATGGTTCCGGCTGGGCATATGTAATTCCATCCTAAGACATTGAGAAGATTTCTTTCTTTTTTCTTTTTTTTTTTTTTAATACAATAGAGTTTGGGGACATGAACATCACAAGGAAACAGAATATCAACCTGCAATCAAAGCCACAACTCTGGGAAGTTGAGGTTTTAGGAGAAAGTGATACTTCTATTTATTTTTTCCACTTTGACTGGATCTAGAGTCACAGTGACCAGCCTACAGAGAAGAGAAACTCGCTATCTTGACAAAAATCTTAACCAACATCTTTGGTTGGAGGAGGCTGCATTTATTTTGATTGAACAACTTTTCATTTTATTTCAGTCTTGCCTTTGATCTGACTTCTTGTCAGATCTTTTTTTTTTTTTCCCATAAGAGGCTTTGAATATTCCAGGAGGCAGAATCTGTAATTTAAAACGGAGCGGTCTAGTTTAAGCTAGCAATTACTGCAGACTGCGTTTATGGTAAATGCTCCCCCTGACTATTGTACCTTTCATCCCAGCTCAGCTCTTACCATCCCTTAATGCCTTCTCCAATTGCTCAAGTTAGAGCAATTCTTGATGGACATTGTTTATAGATATTGAGCAAAACTACTAAGACATCCAGTCTGTGGAGGATTTTAATGGTGGGTGTCTTTCTGTATGCTGTGAATATATGTTTCTCTTATTGGTTGATGCATAAAGCTGTTTTGGCCAATGAACAGGCAGGTTGTAGACAGGCAGGAAGTATAGGCACTGCTACCAGACTAGGAGGATTCTGGGAGGAGGAACATGAAAGGTAAGTTTCAAGAGAGATGCTATGTAGCTGCCAAGGAAGAAAGAGGCCCAGGCATCACCAGTAAGCATAGACCCCATGGAGATATACAGATTAATACAAATGGGTTAATAATTAAGAGAGAGCTAACCAATAAAAAGCCTGAGCCATAGGCCAAACCGTTTATAATCAATATAAGCTTCTGTGTATTTATTTGGGACTAAACAGCTGCAGGACTAGGCAAGACAGAAATTTCCATCTACAGATTTTCACTGTTGCTTTTCCACTGTTTATTCTAGAACCTAGACAACCAATAGTTGAAGAATGAAAAACAAATGTCAACTAAAAATGCTGAGATGCTTTTTACTATTTCATCCTTTATTCAACATTGTGGGCAAATTGACTAAACACCTTCTTGCCCTGACTAAACACCTTCTTGCCCCAACATTGTACCACTTTCAACACAGTCATTGCTTTAGCCAACCAATGTTAACTCAGAGTCTCACCACAAGATAATTTTTAGTTTTTTCTCTTTTCTTATTCATTTCATCAGTACAAAATTGCATTTTTGTTTGTGTTTTTTCATATCTCCTGTTCTTTATTCCTCAGGTATGCCTGCCAAAAATGTCTTCTCTCTTTAAGGACCATCTCAAAATCCCAATCTACCAGAAAACTTTTCCATGAAGCTGCTATGAGCCCAAGCCTTGCCTTCCCTGCCACAAAGCCCAAGGCACTTCATCTTTCACTGAGTCTGACTTTTATGAAAATTATTACTGTGTTTAGTCTGCCCCATTACATAAGTAGTATTTTCTGAGGAAAACTGAATCACTCTAGGTATTTCAAACAGTAGAGATTTCATAGAGGGAAATTATTGAATAAGTTATAAGAAAGTTGACAAAACAATTAGCTTAAGAAAACTAATTTTAAAAGCTAGAGCTAGCAATTGGTGAAAGGTTTTGTCATATTTGGGCCTGGTGGGACAATGAAACAAGTTAGGATTGCCAGAATCTAGAGTCACCTAGCCAGATTCATGGTTGGAGGTAACAAGTAGTTTCTGAGACCATGGTAGGGAAGTCATCTTCAGAAACGATAACCATAATTGATGGGTGTAGCTAAAATTGGTAGCCAATGACTTCTGCCTCTATTGCCTTGGTCTAGGTCTTAACCAAGTTCATCTACAAATCAGTTGGTAAATGATGCTTAGAGATAAGTAGCTCCCTGTAATACATAAAAAGTGAGAATGAATACAAGGACAATTTATTCTAATATCCCTTCAGTGTCCAACACAGTATCTTACACACAGTATTAAGTTGTATCATTGTGACCTATTTACACAGTGAAAGCAGTGCTGGAGAGATGGCCTAGAGGTTAGGAGCACTGGCTGCTCTATGTTCAATTCCCAGGACCCACATGGAGGCTCACAACTATCTTTAACTCCAGTTCCAGGGCGTTCAATGTCCTCTTCTGACTTCTGTGGGCATCAGGAAAGCATGTGGTATTCAGACACACATTCAGACACAATACATGCCCCCCAACTCATTTCATACAAGATTAAAATAATTGGTACAGAAGTTTCTATTTAAGCGGTGATTCTTTCTTTGTGTCTCCTAAACATCAACATGCCTGAAGTATAGGAAGCCAGTCTTCACAAGATGTCATTGTCAGTCATCCTCTCAACTCTGTTAACTCCTGCTTTTCCCCTTTTCTTCCCAGACTTGTCAAGGTTTA
Source organism: Cricetulus griseus (assembly GCF_003668045.3). Lineage (NCBI taxonomy): Eukaryota > Metazoa > Chordata > Mammalia > Rodentia > Cricetidae > Cricetulus > Cricetulus griseus. Next base: position 425,170,615 of record NC_048595.1, on the reverse strand, counting down.
TTGAGGGATATTTGATCACACTGTGATACCTTAGAATTGTGTTAATAAAGTGTTAACCTTGAATCAGGGGGCAGAGCCATCGACTAGTTGACAAGGATTAGTCATAGAGAATAGGGAGAACCCACCATATGGGATAAAGAGGCACAGGAAGGAGTTGGGAGGGACTTGGAGATTTGCAGGCCTTTTGTGGCTTTCCTTTTGGTTTGGAAAGTGTGGAGAGAAAGTCAGCTGGATCTGACTTCCAAGTCTACATTGGTAAAACATCAACTTAGGAAAAACAATGGATTTTCATGTTGTTACTGTTAATTGTTTTTTTTTTTAATTTTTGATCTTCAAAGTAAAGTTTCCAGATCTTATTTGTAATTTAAAACCCCATGAGAACCTGAAAAGCTGTTGACTCTTTGCATGGTGTGTGTGTGTGTGTGTGTGTGTGTGAGAGAGAGAGAGAGAGAGAGAGAGAGAGAGAGAGAGAGAGAGAGAGAGAAAGAGAGAGAGAGAGAGAGAGAGAGAGAGAAAGAGAGAGAGAGGTCTGTATGTAAACTTAGAATTGCATATAATCTAACTATTTATATAGTCCTGAATCTGCCCATTGGCCTCTTACATCAGATTTGGAAGTCTTGGTGTTCAACATTTAATCAAATGAGGTGTGCAAATTCACACACATCGTATAATTCAGTTTCCTCCATATAGAAAGAAAAAAGATTACTTTTGCCAGAATGGCATAGGCTGGAGCAGTTGGTGTCAGATTGGGGTGAATATGACCTCCCTGGGACATTTGGAAATGTCTAGAGAACATTTTCACTTTTGTGACAGGAGTGCAGCTCTGCTACTGGGGCAGAGTGGGTAGAATCAGGGACATTGTTTAGTGTCACACGGTACACAAGATGTCCCCCACAGAAAAGGACTGTCCAGGCCAACAGGTCAAAAGTACTTATATTGAGAAATCCTTGTCACAAAAAGAGCAATGGTATTTTAGATTTGACTGAGCTAAAAGAGGTAGCATTAGTTTATAAATCAAGATTTGTCTTTTAAGTACTCCACAAAGATAGAGAATTAGATGTTGCTAACTTATTTAATTGTCCAGATTTTGTCCAAATATTTCCATTCTAAAATTATTCACTTTTGGGCAATTCTAAGGATCAAACCCAAGGCCTTTTGTATACTAGGCAAGTCTACCAAGGAGCTATATCCACAGCCATTTGTTTCTAAAGATAGGATGGCCCTCTGTGTAGCTCAGTTTGGCTTTCATTTCACCACAAGGCCATGATGACCTTGAATTATCATCCCCCTGTCTCTGCTTCCTGAGTGCTAAGGTTACAGGCACATGCCACCACATCCAGCTTAATCTTTTAGGTCAACTCAGTCCCCTGTACATCATGTTTAGTCTGTATCATGTTAGGTAATAACCAATAAATTTCTATTATTATTAAAGAGAAAACTTTCTAGTCTAGGAAACCTAACTTTCACGGGTTAAAAAAAATGATACCAAAGGCATAAAAATTTCAACAGTGCAAAAGATGAGTGCATTCAGAGTGCCCAAGCACAGTCTACATCATTGTTGTTTTGTAGTCAGATATATGTCAGAAAATCTGAACTAATTTGCAGTCCTTGCTTGGAACTGCACTCTTGGAAATGCAAATACAAACATTCAAGCAAATCCTAGAGCAGTTTCCAGGGAGCATCTATTAGTGGCGTGTAACCAGAAAAGCTGCCATGGCTGTCTATTTTGGAGCCACTTGAGGATCAGGGTGGTGCTTGGGCGGTAGCTTTCCATAGTGGTGTATCCAGTCTCAGACTGTACCACAGACCAACTTCAGAACCCCAAGCGTGGACCCCACGGATTAGCAAAGCCATCATTCTGTAGAGCACAATTTCCCATGGCAAATCTGTCAGAAAAGCATCTGGAGTTCTCCTCTGGGGAAGGTCAAGAGACAAGATTCCCTTCCACCAGCTACTGGGATTCTTGTACTTTTGTTACATCTCAGGGACCTCAGAAACTCTATTGCTGACCAGGAAGTTAAGGCCACATACCAAGAGCTGTTCAGGCATTTAAGGGCATGTTCCAAGCAGGGAAGCTAACTGCCCTATCTGGATGTCCTTGTCCAAGGTTCTTTTGCTCTCAATATCTCCTGTGTCACCAGGCTTTGGCATATCACATCGTAGTTCTCATCTGCTCTCCTTTGACTCTGAGATCCTTCTCCTGGCCCCATGGCCTACTCTCCTCACAAAATATCTCTCAAGTCCACTTCTTATTCCCACCACCCAAGCTTCAGGATCCTATTTTTTTCCTTCCTGAAATGTGGCATAAACTGCTGATGTATCTCCTTGACTGGAGTCTAACTGTGCCCAGCGACCACTTTGCTGAAGGCACTATCTTCCTACCTGATCTCCCTTGTTGAGAGCTCTGATCTTTTGCTGCAGGTACCTGTTACATTTTTCTCTCTGGTACAGTTATCCACACATCATCTTTATGACGAGTTCATCTTAATATTTCCCACAGATTACTCAGCACAGAACCTTGTTGCAAGCCTAGCGTTCAACAGGTACGATGTTTTTATACGTATCTATCAAGCAGAGTGATGATTTTTGGAACCTGATATTTGGAAGAATAAATCTTATGGTAACCATAAATCAAGCTGAGAACTGCCATAAAGAATGTAGCCTGGTGCATGGGTGGTGGAACATTGCCTTTCCGTGATTCATTGTGATGGTGACTTTAAAGCGTTACCCTGGCTAGGCACAGGTATAATCAACCAGTCCAACCAACGGGAATGGATTATTCAATCCAACACTAATTTTGAGGTTGTTGTGAAGGGATTTTGTTTTTGGTTGTGAGCCTAGCCTTTAACAGCTGAGCCATCTCTCCAGCCCTATGAAAGGGTTTTGTATGTGTGGTTAACATGCAATCAGTTGCTTTTAGAGTTTATCCTCTATAATCTACCTGCACCTGACTCATTTAGTTGAAAGGTGCAAAGTGTAACAAAAGAGAGGCTTCTCTGAAGAACAAAGTGCACCTGCAGGTTGCAGTTTCAGTTCCTGCCTCTTCCTGCTTGCCTTTCCTTGCAGTCTGCACTATGGTTTTAGAGTTTTAGACTTGCCTAACCAGCAGCTCCCATTCTATTGTGTAAGCTAATGGTTTGCAACAAGTTCCCTCCTCCCCTCCATATAATAACACTTGCCTCCTTGCCTCGTGATTAGGGAGTCTCAGAAATGCATTAGTAAACAATTATTTTTGGTTCAGACAAGGTAGAATATATTCAGCACACTACGCAAACCCAGCTACTCTTGATATATATATATATATATATATATATATATATATATCATATGATGTATGTGCAACAGTGTATAAATACATGCATATCTTATTGCTTTATATACCATGATGAACAAAACATGAGATCAAATCAAGTACAAAAAAATTATGCAATTAAGAGACTTGGCAATAAGGCCCATAAAGCATACCTCAGCGTACTTTTTTTAAACACACACACACACACACACACACACACACACACACACACACACACACGGAGGTATATTATCAAGTTACAATGCAAAGAACTGTACAGTAAATAATATGTATAATCATTTGCTATCATGGAGCACTATGTACTATACATAATTGTACAGTTATAATTTTCTCTGACTCCTGGCACAGGTTTGTTTTCACAAGCATTGCCACAAACATGAGCAATGACTTGTTCATCTTAGAAGGGTATGTTACAATCTTATGGAGTCACTGACATCTGAATTGTCATTGTGCTCATTATGTGTGCGTGCGTGAGTGTACGTGTGTGTGTGTGTGTGTGTGTGTGTGTGTGTGTGTGTGTGTGTGTGTGTCTGATTCTGCTTCTGTGATAAATCATGACTGGTGTTGCCATTATGAAAATTTTCACCCAGGATTTTGAAAATGGTAGTTTGTAATTACATACTGTTTGTATGTGTCTATTTATTATACATGACTGTAAAATATATCTACATATGCTCACACAGTCTAAGTTGAAACAAGGAGATGCCTTTTTTCCCCCAAAGTCAAGAGCAATCTTTAAAAACGAGGTGATGTTCAGTGTTGTAAGAGAACTAAGACAAACCCTTTGTACAGCTGATGTAAACTGACACAGCCTTTCTGATTAACAATTTGGCCTGAAAATGCTCAAGACTATTTCATTTAAGAACTTCTTACACACACACAATGATTTGTGTGCAGGTGCCTGCAGTTCAATGTTATGGTCAGTGAAGAAAAATCCGAAGCCATTTAAATGTCAAATAATAAGGACATAGCTTCTTTCTTTAGCCTTTTCTGCAAATATTAAATAGGCAGAAAATTTGGGGACCTGAGAAAACATTCAGTGTAATGCTGAGTAAATGGGTCCAAAAATTACATATTCTATCAATCAAGGCTCAGCTTGAGAAGGTGTATGTGTGAGGGGATTGTCACAAAGAATGGAATTACATGATTATAAATCTGAGATCCAGGGGGCAGCTGGAAGAAATAGTGACTAGGTCACCTCACTCCATTTCCAGACTCCCCCATTCCTATCTACGTGCTCACACCCTGACCCTCACAGCCAGCCCCATCACCTCTACCCTTCTAGCTCTCCAATTGATTGAGTAGAGCTGCCTAGATAATTCAGGGTAGTCTTCTATACTAAATTAATTTGAGGCTCAAATTTACATTTGCAGAATCCTTCTCCGGCAGTACCAGTAACGATCCATTGTATAAGTGGAAACTACAGCCTACTCAATTTAACACATCTAGAAGCCCATCTCAAAGTACCCTTATGAAATAAATAAGTATTAAACTGGAAACAAATCTTGAAAAGAAAGTTAGGGAGAAGTGCCTGAAACTGGCAAGAAAGAAAAAAAAAAAAAAAACACGTATGCAATAAGACTATGAAAGATTGTATTGTTCTTCATAGTATCCTGTACTTCTCAAAACATTTAAATAAATACACGTAATTTTGTAATTTTAGATAGACAAAGAGAGGATTTTTAATGTCAATAAAATGTTAATGAAATTTAAAAACAGATCAATTGTCATTTACTTTGTCAATCAATGCTGCCTAAATTAGACTGAAAATCGTCCCCCCGTCACATCACCTTTCACCTTGGTCAGCATCTCTGGTTCAGGGCAGGCTGAGTAGTTGGCTGTTAGAAATAGGGTTTCTGAGAAGACTGGGCCTAGGAAGAAATCTCCATGTTTGATCCCTTCCTGTCTCCAGCTTGTCAAAGCATCCAGGTGCTTTGTTTAGCCTACTGACAGAGTCAGATTTTAATTGAGTTCACAGACATCCCTTTGTGTTCTGAGTTTGATGACCAAGAGGGAAACAGCTTTCTTCCAGGGTAAACAAAATGCTTTTTCTCATAACATGATTTGCTCGCATACATCAATTTTAATTCCTTGGCAAGTTTAGGTAATGAAAAGTCGGAGTTAGAAGAGATTTTTAGACTAACTCTTTTTGATAGAAGAGGAAGCCAAGGGCTCAAAAAATAAGATGACATTCAAGGTCACCTTGATAGGTAGAGATGAAGGCAGGACAGTCACCCAGGCCTCCTTTTATTCTAGCACTATGGGATTTTTTTTTTTTTACATTCTACCTCTTATGATTTGTTTGATCAGGAAAATCATCAGCTCTCAATAAACTGAAGTAGAAGCAGAAAGAAAAAGGGAGAATAAAAGACACTGCTAACCTCATTCATTCTCTTAGGTATACTTCTTTAATTTTATCCAGTCCATTACATCCATTATATTTAAAACTACTGTCAACTGCTGTAACCATAGCTTCATATAGCTAATGTGCACTGAAAATGTCTGTAGTGACTAAGAATCACACTTTTTCTAAGTTTAAATTTTAATTGATGTATTTTTTTATTTAAAAACCAATCCAATCCACTTAGCTGTTATAAAAGCTTTTAAGTGTTGAAAAACACAACGTCATGAATCTATTGTTCTACTCATTAGTTTTATGAAATCTAAACAAGGATCAGGTCTTCTTATTGAAAATAAGTTTGAATATAACTTAGTATGAATATAAAATTTTATATGTGTAAACATTACTTCTTGGATTCACATGTGACTTTTTTACCTTTCGATGTTTCTGGAAAATTTGAAGTAGCACCCATGACATTTTCATTAGACATTATTGACTACATAATCTAATTGGCTTTCAAATTTGTAATGAAGTCCTCTAGCTATTTTGCACTTTGGATTACAGTGAGCCGCATGCTGTTATTTACCATGGATCCTTCCATGTTAGCTTCCATATGAGGAACGCATCAATTAAAAATTAATACCTATAATTTGAGATGTTAGCTTTGTGGTTTGCTCCTGGTCAAAGCTAATTATAGCAAACCTTAGGGATTAAAAAAAAAGTAACTGAAGGAAACCATTGATATCCAGGGACATCCATACATTTACCGTACCACATCAAACAGAAATCACTGTTGTGAACTCCTCAGATATGCTTTAAGTATTATCTGAGGGCCAGATAATTCATAAAATCTCTGGGAGTGCCGAGGCTTAAAGCTCTGTTTCTAAGGACTTTTCCTTGGAATAGTGTAGACCTTGGCACCACCCGGGGAGCCATCAACTTTAGATATTGAACTGATATTAGATTCTTTAGCATAAGTTCATGTGGGTATCATAAATGGGACTATTGTTTATGTTATTGGTTGATGACATCTAGACATATGGTTTATGTGTTCCAACTGCCGTCAAATATGTCACCTGGGTAGGTTTTGTTTTCCCTTTCTAAGAAAGACCTGGTTCTTACCATGCTATCTAATGAGTGCACCATGAACCTCTGGTCCCATGCTCTAAAGGATGGCTTGACTATTTCCTTTTCTGGCATTTGAATTTGTGAGTGTGGTGGAGGGAGCATCTGTTATGAACAAAATTGCCCCTCCTCAAATGCATATGTTGAAGTCCTAACTCACAGTCTCTCAGAATGTGACATTATTTGAAGCTGGAATTTTCCATTGTCAACTTGATCACATTTGAAAACAGCTAGGAGACATGCTTGTGCATGTGTCTTCGGTAAGTTTCCCGAGAGGCTTAGACTTTGGGTTGGGAAACCCTGACTGAGTAAGCAGTAGGAAGGAGAAAGTCAGCTGAATACCAGCCTTCATCCTTTCTGCTTTCTGATCTGTGGGGTTGTGAGCAAATAGCTTCACCCTTGCATCACAACAGTCATGGGATGCTCCCACTGCCATGCCTTTCTCGCCATGACCAGCTGTACTCTGAAACAGAATAACTCCTTCCTTCCGTCTTTCCTCAAGTGGCTAAATCAGCCCGAAAGTGACTCAGGTAGTATTTAAAGGGTAGCTAAGGTAAAATAACTTCATCAAAGTAGACTTTGACTTGTGTTCTAAAAAGAAGAGATGCAAACAAGCATATGTGTGCAGAAGGACAGAGCCCTTGAGAACCCAGTGAGCAGGCAGCAATCTGCAAGCCAAGGGGAGGTCTCAGACCAAGCAACACTTACTGACAACACTTTCAGTCTAGACTGATAGCCTTCAAAACTGTGAGGAAACTCATTTCTTAAGACATCAGTTACAAGAGGTTTTGTTAATGGCTGCTTCCCTAAACTAACATGGCAGCCATCTCAACTGACCTTGCTCAAGCATCCTTTCCCTGGTAGGGTACCAACATGTCACTCCTGTTTCCTATAGAAAGGACCCATTTTTCCCCTTTACTCTAAGACAGGTTCCCTGGGAGTCCTCCAAAACGAAGTTGATAAGAGCCATAGGGTCTGTTTTTAAAGCTATATTATATTTTTCCTCTTGAGGGACTGCTAACAGAAGGAAGAGGGGCTGACTCTGACTCTTTTACCAGCTTTTAGGGATGCTATTCCTCATACTGGTCTCCTTACCCAGACATAATACACGGGGAGGTACTTCGTCTTACTGAAACTTGATATGCCATGTTCTGTTGATACTTATAGGGGACCTACCCTTTCCTGAACAGAAACAAAGGAGGAATGGATTGGGGATGGGAACAGAGGGAGGTGGGAAGAGGGACTGGGAGGGGAAGAGGGAGGGAAAGTGCAATGGGGATGTAAAATAAATAAATTAAAATTTTAAAAAATTTAAAAAGCTATATCATCTCGTATATCCTAGCCAATATTTTGTGACATGTTAATAAACAAACTTCAGGGTGATTTAATTTGTACAGTCTCTTAACAGTCATCCTGGGGATGTCAGTGTTGTGCCTCTGAAAGCCCTATATTGAAACCTAATTTCTAATATGATGGCATTCAGAGGTGGGGACACTGAGGGTGATTACATAATAAAGGTGGTGCCGTATGAGTAGGATTGGTGTCCTTAAAAAGAGACCACAGAGCATGCCTTGTCCCTTGTGCCATGGGAGAACACAGCTAGAAAAAGGCCACCAGGGAACCAGGAGGAAGGACTCAGCAGACTCAAAGCTGCTAGTGCCATGATTGGATTTCCCAGCTTCTAAATTACAAAATATATTCCTGTCTCTTATAAAGCACCTAACTATGCAACAGTAGTCTCAGTAGACAAAGACATGGGCTCTGAGAAACAGCAAATAAGGTGGAATAAAGGCCTGCTCCAGATTATTGACCCAGACTATTGAGATCTGGCTGCCTATGTACTCACTCTGGCCCTCCGAGGCTCAGCAACCCTTCCGAGTCTGTTTGCCCACCCTTAAATTCAGCCCAGCAGTTCCTCCCCAAAGGGTTACTTTGAGAATGCAAAGAGACAACAGATGCAAAAATCACAGCATACAGCATCACTCAATCCTCTTGCCCCCAAGGGAATGAAAGTCCCTTTAAAATATGGCCATAGATCTTTTACAAAAACAACAACAAAGGTGTTTTATAGTTGAAGAAGGTAAGGGAAAATGTCTGTTTATGGTGTCCTTTAGTGAAAGAAAATTCATGTATATTCTGGGGCGGTGATGAGGCCTGACTCCCCAGACACGGGAAGGTACTCATCAAAAATGTAGCATCATTTAGCCTCTCTGGCAGGAAGAGACTTGTGGTCTGGTGAGAAGGGCATTGGAGCAACCATTGCTGAATTCTGATTTTGCTTTCCCATGAGTAGGTTCTGGAAGACTATTTACTAATGGCAACATTTGTTTTACTAGGAAGAAAAGTTATGTTTCAGAAATTAAGTTACATTCCAAATGTTATATATAAATAAATATGTACAAATAAGTACCATAGAGAGAACATTCATATTTATACATTCACATACACACATGTATCAAGAAGCACCTACTTCAGTGAGAAATTTTTTTCCCTCTTTGTGTTTTATGACAACTCCCTACTCACATGAGCACTGGTTGTATGTGCGTTACTTTCACTGCCTTGAATAGACAAGACAAATATATGGATTAGACTCAGTCACAAGTGAATAAATTAGAGTCAAACCCATCTTTAATGCCTCTAAAATTGGAGTCTGTCATGTTTACACATGCCTGTAGCCTCAACAATCAGAAAGCAGAGGCAGGAAGATCATGAGTTTGAGGCCAACCTAAGCTATGGCAAGACCCTGACTCAAAAACCCAGGGCTTGGTGTGTAGCTCAGTGATTGAGTGCTAATGTAGGATATGTGGCATTCTGGCTGTGATCCCCAGTGCTACAAAGAAGGTTGAGAAACACAAAAAAACAACAACAGTAAAAACACTGCAATGTAAGCGAGTCTGCAGGGGCATGCTTATAGTCCCAGCTACTTGGGAGGCTGAAACAGAAGCATTGCTTGTGTTCAGAAATTCAAGACCAGACGAGCACATGGGATGACCCTGTTGATGTCTGTTTTTACTCTTTGGTTCTTTTAGGGACCAGTGATCTAGCTCCCAAATAAATCACACACAGAAGCTCATTATTACTTATGAACGCCCAGCCTTAGTTGAGTTATTTCTTTTTTTCTCCATTTTTTTAAAATTTAAATTAGAAACAAGATTTTTTTACATGTCAATCCCAGTTCCCTCTCCCTTCCCTCCTCCCCTGCCCTTATTTCTAACCAACTTTTCTTAACATAAATTAATTCGTCTACGTTTTTGCCTCTGGACTTTTTACCTTTTTCTTGCTTCTATGTATCTTACTTTCACTCTTACTCTGTGGCTGGCTGTGTGGCTGCCCCCAGCATCCTTCTCTCCTCCTTTTCTCATTCCTTCTCCCTTTTTATTCTCTCTGCCTGTTAGCCCCATTTACCCTTTCTCCTGCCTCACTATTGGCCATTCAACTCTTTATTAGACCAATCAGGTGTTTCAGACAGGCAAAGTGGCACAGCTACACAGAGTTAAACAAATGCAACACCAAAGAATGCAACACATCTTTGCTTCATTAAAGAAATATTCCACAGCATAAACGAAGGTAACACACCTTAAAATAATAATACAACACAAGCCTGTCTCAAATAGGGTTTAGTTTTTCTTGTTGTTTTTAAAGGAACCTAGACTCAACACTTCATAAGATTTTAAAGATCTAAAAAGGTACTGATGACGGTTAAACGGACTATAGCACCAACTTGCTCCTTGTTTCTCTTCTGTCACTGTGTAGTGTCCTCCTGCCCATTTGATTGCTTTTGTGAATTCATCCACACCATGAGTATGGTCCCTCTTTAAATAGCAAGGTCCTCACAATACTGCTTCCGTGAGGCCCTCCAGGCTGTGCTGTCAAATTCAAGGGGCCTGTTTTAAATCTAGACCATCATCACAAAAGGAAATCAAGAGTCCATGCAGACGCTTTTGGCCCTCATACTTCAGCAAGGTGGTTCTCCACCAACACAAGTGACAGCACCATCAACTCCATTTATGGATTTCCTCCATCAGCTTTTCCAAGACTCAGAGAAAACCCATTACTTCTAACAGTACAATGCAGTTTAAATGGAATCCTGTTAAATGTCAACATTTCACATTTCCTCCCTAAAGGCATTAGGCTAGAAATAAAATATTTTTGTGAGAAACATATATTAAAGGTATGCCTAGGAGGTAAGGCAATAGAGAAACCTAAAAGGATGACTGTATTTGAGTTGACAAACCTTCTTTGAACACTACTAGTCAGTTTAGGCTACCATTAAAAAAATATCTACAATCAGGTAGGTGGCTTGAGAAATAGATATTTATATTTTTCCACATTTTCTGGGCTCACAGTGTCATGTACTCACAGTGTCAGGCACTCATGGTGTCTACTGACTGAGTGTCTCCCAAGTCCCCCTTTCCTTGGCTAGCACAAGTTTTCTCACTATGTCTGTCAAATAGTCTCTGGTGTTGACAGTTTGGTCCCCAGCTCGAGAGCTTGTGGAGAATGTGATTGAATTGGGAAGGTGCTATGTTTTTACCTATTGATGAGTTCATAGGCAAATGGACTATTAGTGGGTGGGGCCTGGGTGATTGAACAAATGCCTTTGAAGGAGTCATGGGTACCCAGAGACTCTCAGCATCTCTTAAGCATGGAATTAGCAGCCTTGTTCACATGCCCTCCTACCATGTGCCTCTCCACAGACACAGAAACAAAATGGAGCCAGTCATCAGTGATCATAACCTGTAAAGTTATGATTTAAGACAAACCTGGCCTCTGTTGCGTTGTTTTGCTCAAGTATTTCTTTGCACGGTGACAAGATGTGCAAGCACAGAAAACTGGTAGCAAAAGTAGGATCCTTGCTGTTCCTGACTCTGATCATACAGTTTGGAAGCCTTTAGGACTGGTTTACAGGAGGAGTTTGGAAACGCTTGGAATGGTGAGCTAGAGAGAGGCCTGAGTGCTATAAACACAGCTTGAAGAGCATCTCTGCCAAGGCCATAGACAGTCAGAACACTGCTGAGGATATTGAAATGGAAACCTGGGCTCATGTGCTTTCACATGTGTCTTATCAGTGTTCTAATGCTGTGAAGAGACACCTCGATCTTAGCAACTCTTGTAAAGGAAAGCATTTAATTGGGGGCTTCCCTACATTTTAAATTGTTTAAAATCCACTGTCATCATGGCAGGAAGCATGGCGGCATGCAGACAGACATGATGTTGGAGAAGTAGCTTGAGGATCCTCAAGCAGCAGAGAGACACTGGGCCTGGCTTGAGCATTTGAAACCCCAAAGCCCACCCTGGTGACACAGTTCCTCCAACAAGGCCACACCTAATCCCTGTCAAGTAGCATCACTCCCTAATGACCAAGCATTGAAATATACAAGCTCGTGGGAGCTGGGCATTCCTATTCAAACCACCACAATATGGGAATGAGGACTCTACTGAGAATGGAAGGAGAAGTCATCCTGCTACATTCTGGCAACAAACTTACTTACATTTTGTGATGCTGAATTTAGAGCTTAGGGACTAACCAATTGGGTAGAAAATTCCAAGCTCATTCAGGCTATGGCATGGATGTACTGGGTAGATTTATGTCAATTTGACACAAACTAAAGTCATCAGAGAGGAAGGAGCCTCAATTTTAACAATGTTTCCATGAGATTTGGCTATAGGCAAGCCTATAGAACATTTTCTTAATTAGTAAGTGCTAAGGGAGGGCCCAGCCCATTTAGGGTGGTGCTCTCCCTGGGCTAATGGCCCTGGGTTCTATAAGAAAACAGGCTGAGCAAGCCATGAAGAGCAAGCCAGTAAGCAGCACCCCTCCATGGCTTCTGTATCAGCTCCTGCCTCCAGGTTCCTGTCCTGTTTGAGCTTCTGCCCTGACTTCCTTCAACGACGAACAGTGCTTTGGAAGTATAAGCTGAATAAACCCTTTTGTCCCCAGGTTCTTTGGTCATGGTGTTTCATCACAGAAATAGTAACCCTAACTAAGACACACGAGTGTGGAGCACCTGGGAAGTTGAGGCCATGAAAGTTGTGGCTAGTGAAGATATTATTGCTGTTAAAGAGAAATCAAATACTTGACATTGTGACATCAGGAAAGACCTTCAGGGCATCTAAATAACAATCTACTCAGCATCATCAGTGGGGAGAAAAGATGCACCATCTCAGCTTCAGTTTTCTATACTTACTAATATTCCTTCCATTTTGTCTTCTGTTTTTCATTCCTAATGCTATCTCAGTTCTTCCCAACCCAATAGACATCATCCATTGATTATCCTCTGGGTCCCTTATCCTTTTATTTCAACCAATAAGCCAGTAAAGAAGAGGGAGCTGAGGATGGTGGCACATAACCACCAAGTGACTGTGACACATAATCATTGCCAGATATAAGTGCATAGAGAATCTATAGTTCGCCCACTTAAAAATTCAGCTAGCATACATTTCACATAGATATCATTTGTGGTTGGTAATGTCCAAAACGGATTTGGCCTTACTGTGTTATACTGAAATCAACTTCCAGACAATGTGAACCGGGGTGTGAATTAAAAGCAGGCTTTCTTAGCCTAACCTGGATATTGTAGTTTATTTGAATTTCCTACCAAGTCAAGCATACATTTTGTTTTGAACATTTCCTAGTGGCCAAGTCATTAGCCTGAAAAAAAAAATTCTAAGATTAAGAAATTCAAGAGACTCATCGTCCCCACTAACACCTTTATATTTTCCTACTGAGTAGGCTGTGCTCAGTGTTGAAAACTACAACACAGAATAGGTGTCATTTGCTGTGATGCACTTGGTCTTGGAAAATTCTCTTTGCTGTGTCCTGCCCCTCTCTAAAGGTTGCGGAATCTATACTGCTGGCTTGATGTTAAGTATATGGGCTCTACTATGTAGACTGAAAACTCCAAGTTGTAATGCAAAGGGAGATGCCTATACCAGAGGAAACAAAAGGGTAGACCTGATTCACCTGCTGAACTATAAATCATTGTAACATGTTTTTCTTATTTGTGCATGTGTATGTGTCTGTGTGCTGGTGCTTTCCTATATGCAGACATGTAGCAGCCAGAGGAGAGTGTTAGATGTTTTCCTCTGTAACTCTCTGCCTAGTCCTTTCAGGCGGGGTCTCTCCCTGACTCTGTTGCTGACACTAAGTTACAGGGGAAGCCAGAGAATCCCAGTGATTTCCCCTCCCACTCCAGAGCTGGTGCCACGGGTCATGACAGGGACATTGGCTTGTTATATGGATGCCGGGATCCAAACTCTAGTCTTCATGATTGTTCTGCAATCATTTGTAACTGCTCAGCCATATCTCCAATCCCATGTTAGAGAATTTTAAAACATGCAATAACTTTAGTTATTTTTCCTACAAATTACCAAATAGCCAGCAAGACCATGCCATGTGATTAGGAATATGATTTACAGACAGGCCATCCCGGGCAAGTTCCGTTGCTCACTTACTAACCTGTCTTGTCTGTGTCTGTTTTCTCATCAGTGAATTGGAGACAATACTGATTAATGTCTTCATAATTTTGTTGGCATAAAGATTACCCGAGGTACTGTATGGATGATGCTTATAGCGCTCTCTGGTACTACCTCTGTATCTGACTAGTTGTTTTCAGTAATCTAGTGGTCCATGCTAGCTTTAATGAAGAATATTACTATATTATTATGGTCTTATAGTATTAACAAGAAAATGTGTGACATTGCCTAGGCACAGATGACAAATTATCTCCACATAGAATAAAAGTAATCTGTAGATTAAAGTAACATGTGGGTTCTAACATTTCAACATCTGACTTTCTCAATACAAAACATAAAGCCAGTTGCAAAAGTTATATAGATAACATTTTTCGGGATAGAATTCTTGTAGAGTCGGGGAACAAGGCAGTTAAGCACAGGGTTTGTCAGGAGCTAGCAAGAGTGTCCAGAAGTCTCTTTGCATGGGCACCTCAAACTATACCTCCACAGGTGTGAGGGTGCAGTAAGGCCTCTCTGGTGTAAATTACATAAAGCTAGTTGCTGCAAAGGAACCTCCAAGGAATGACTACTTGGAGTTCACACGCCAACCTTGAGGAAATAAATTTGATAATGACTTTGGTTTATATATAAAATCAGAAAGCCCACCTTTCACACACTGCAAATTTTATTATTCAAAATCTATCCTAGAGGGGAATCAAATCAGAGATGACTTTTTGTTGTTATTTTTTAAAATACGATCTTAAAATTCATTACTAACCAGGCACCTTTAAAAGCAGTCTTAGGGTTGGGGTATGCATATGCCTCTAATTCCAACACAGGCTGGTGTGAGTTCAAGGTCAGCCTAGTCTACACAGAAAATTCCAGCCATAGCCACAAAGAGACACTCTGTCTCAAAAGCAAACCAAACAAGCCAAACCTTAAAAAAATAATAAATGACTAACAAAAGAAATAAAATTAGTCTTGGGGATGAAAGTTAAATGTCTTTCTATTTTCTTTTTGTTGTCCCTCTGCCCCTTTCTCCTTTCCTACCCCCCTCTCTCCCTTCTTCCTGCATTCTCTCCCTTCTCCTCCTGCTCTTTATATTTTATATTTGCTTCACCAAGTACATAAATTGTGAGCCACTCAAACAATCAAATGATAAGATGATTGAAAACAATTTGTTCTTCAACACAGAAAGTACTGTAATGAAAATTTCACAATAGATTTGATGCCCAATGTACTGAAGGCACAAGGACTGTGTCATGGAAATCTTTATAAACATAATGTTAACTAGATTCTAAACAGTGATCAATTTAGACTTACTTTTTTAGGTGGGAATAAGATAACTGCTCCCTTCAAAATATTAAAACATTTCATTAAGAGATCTGAGTTGTCACTTTAAGCAGAAAAATTGCTGTATTTTATATTATATAAATTATGATATGAATAAAACAAACAAAAATTACTACAAATTTTATTTTTAATTGAGAAGTATACCATTCACTAAGCCTGCCCATTTTCAGAGGTTTAACAAGAATTTTAATTTTTCTTCTGGAACTAGCTAAATGCTAGACTTTAAATCCTTTAATATTTGTGTGCTGCAATATTTTAATAAAATGAGTATCTCTGACCTGTATTTTTTAAGATTTTATTTTAATTTAAATTGTATGTCTGTACGAGTGCGTGCGCGAGCGTGTATGGGATTGTAGGTGCCTGAGGAGGCCAGAAGAGGGCATCAGATCACCAGGATCTAGAGTTACAGGCATTTGTCAGCTGACTGATGGGAATGCTGGGAACTGAACTTGGGTCCCTGGAAGAACAATATGAGTTCTTAACCACTGAACTATCTCCCCACCCCAACTCATCTGTATTTTAAGTAGTATGGGTTAGTAATTACAAATTAATTTGTACTTTTCAAATTAAAACAATTTCCTAAATGCAGGGTACTATTATTGAGAATCATCTAAGAGAGTTTCACCTCTCTCTCTCTCTCTTTCTCTCTCTCTCTCTCTCTCTCTCTCTCTCTCTCTCTCTCTCTCTCCCCCCTCTCTCTCTCTCTCCCCTAAAATGTGCCAATGAGAGGACATAGGTCCGGTTATGTTATAAAGCAGGTGACAGAGGACTGCAACAAAGAGCCAGGAAATTCGTAAGTCAAAGCTGGCAAGGGACAAGAGAGTAGAAAGGTGATTTCAGAACAGATGGCCATCTTAGACAATGTATGTATGAGATGTGATCCTCCTTTCTCTTTCCTGCACAAATACTGAGTGAAATGGGGTGGTCAGTGTGGGTTCTTCATTGAGGACGAGATGAGTTGCATCCTAAGAAAAAACACATAATACACAGGGATTACTGCACAGAACCGCAAAACACACCATTGAGTACTGGCCTTGCAGAGAAAGGATCCACTAATCAAACAGGAAGCACATTGTTCGTGCATTTTACTACTGACACAAGCAGCAGAGGTGAGCTCAGACGTCAGGGCTCTGGTTTCAAGGTCCCAGTGCTTTTTATCAGTTATTATCTACTGACTAAGAGGCCCTGTCTCCTAGAATGGACACTAGAATCTGAGTTGTTCCAGTTTTCCAATCTTACGTGTGTTTGGCGTGTAAGAAACGCCCTTAGATGTGTCTGCAGGAGACAGTGAGCTCACTGAGGGAAGGCCGCCTGCCTCCTGCTTTCCCATTCAAGCCAAGGGACACCAAGAAAATGTTAGAAATAAGTTTTTAAGTCACCAGTCTCTCGGACACAAGTTCTTTCAATTCTTAATTGTTTTTGTGTAGTTCATTTTCAAAGTGATGACTTTCTAATGAAATAGTCTAGCACAGTGACCTTTTGTATTTTTAATAAGGTTACAACTATGCTTAGGCTTCATATATTGTCATCTGCTGTCTACCTCCTCTTCTTTTTCTTCTACAGTTTAAATCTGAATAATTAGCTGAATTATTCAGCCTTGGTCTCTTGTCAGCAGACACAAAAACACTGGGCATTCTGATTAGGGAACAATGTATATTTGAAGTCCTTGGGATCCAGGTCTTTGAAACAGCACCATTTCTTCACGTAGGCTACTCTTCTAGATCAGGACCTGTGAGTTTGGGCTGGAGGCCTTGTGGATTCTAATGTGGGGCTCTTTCGTCTTGTGATTCGTCTTGAAGAAAAGATTTCAGGTTGTAGCCTGTGATTGAGAGCCCTACGTGTTATCTCAGCATGGACATCATGAACATCAATGCCATCCATTTCCAGCACGGCGCGGCACAGCAGGGGCGGAGTAGCACGCTGACAAATACACTATCCTAAGAGCCAGACGTGAGACAAAAGCTCTCAGAACGTAAACCTAAAAGCTGGCTCTGTTTACCCTGGCAGAGCTAATGAGATGCATCCTAGCATACCGATTCTCCCACTTCTGTAACACTGTATGTCACTTGTAATAGATCTTACCAAAGGTGTAATTTCACAATTATTTGTGTGATGCTGCGATGAATGTCTGCCTCTCCCTCTCTCCCTGAGATGATCCGCTGCCTGAATCTAATTATCGACTGGCTGCTTTGAATATCATTTTTGCCCCCTAGCCTAGCGCAGGACAGATTACGCAATAGACATTGAGAGATGAATGAAATCAACAACTCTCCAGTTGTCTAGAAGGCAGCATCTTTTTTTTTTTTTCCCAAGAAAAAGCACAAAAGCCGTGGTTCTTAACTTTGCTTTTAACATAATCCCAAACCAATAGAATCGGGGTCACTTGGAGGCACTCTCCAAGATAATAGTGCTGGGCTCTGAGTTAGAACTGCAAGGGACTGTGGCCCAGCAATTTACCTTTTAATACGTACTCCAGGGGCCTTTTAAGCACACTAAAATTCGGAAACCTGCTGTACCCCAGATCTTTTGTTTGCTAGTACAATACCCTTCTAAAGCAAGCTTTCGGTCCAAACCTGCAATTCACAACACCATGTGCTATTCAAGGCTTACGCTTCTGAGGCAAATGACGACAGCGAAAGAGAAGTTGCACTGTGGACTTACTTTCATGGCATGTTGCTCTCATCCATCTGTTTTACTTTACGATTGGAGAGTTCTAACAAAAACCTATGCTTCAGATTCCGCAGTCGTGTCTTGGGGGACAGACAGGCAATTTTTCCCATCATTCATGCAGCACCTGGGACAGATTGTTCGGGAACCAAATACGCATGTTTGATGTGAAAAGCACACCTCT
This sequence comes from Cricetulus griseus, assembly GCF_003668045.3. Classification (NCBI taxonomy): domain Eukaryota; kingdom Metazoa; phylum Chordata; class Mammalia; order Rodentia; family Cricetidae; genus Cricetulus; species Cricetulus griseus. The sequence goes on along the minus strand of NC_048595.1, from coordinate 425,152,177 downwards.
AATTAATCACCGTGTTCCCAGCTGCAGCACTTTTCCCGGGATTTGCTGCAAGCATGACTGAGGGGCCATTCTCACCTGTTTTCCCGGCACATAGGATTCATATAAACAGCCTACTAATTTTATCTCTGAGCTTCTTTTTCTAATTTAGTGCATCTGTTTATTTTTGTCAGATTGGGAACGAGACACTTTACAATCAGGTAGCTTTAATGGGCAAAATGTTGACTCATTTCGCTAGACATCTGGAGGGGGAGAGAGTGTTCCATTTATTGAATTTGAATTAATGAAAGGTGGAGGCGCTTCAAAAAAGAAAAATAACCAAACTACTTATAATCTGTGCTCCTGAAAACGCTGGTTAATGGCCAGACCAAGTCAAGCGACGCCTTGTTCCCACTCAGTAGCAGTGAATTTCCAGTTTCAGAGAAAGTAGGCCCTGTGCTGTGCAGCCTTCCCTTCTCATTACCTCGTTTGCTGTATTTCAAAGGCATCTCTGCTTCTTTGAAAAGGTTGTTTCCATCCATCAGGCTCCCCCATATTTAATGACTGAAACAACTTTTGTTTTCTTCTCAGATATTAAATGAAGCAGTCGATTTCCATTGCATGGTAGAACTCCTTACACATTAATGAATTCTTTATATTAGACTAACATGTTGTGCTCTAGGTTCCAGAAGCCATAGTGAAAAATGGGCTTTGAAGCCAGATCCATCCACATGCCTGTTTCACCCGTGTGAGTCTTGTTGTCCATCTCTGCATTAAAATATACAGTGTAACCTTTTGTAAAATTTATAGTTCTGAACTATGTCTTGCCATTATCTGTCAAGCCCACTTCTATTTTCTGAAAGTCTCCTTTGTGGTAATGATACTAAAGATTCTAGTAAGAGCTTTCCTTGAGAGAGTCACAGCCTTGGTAGAAGTGTGTGCTTTTCTAGCCCTGTGGGTGTTGGAATGAGAAATTGCCTTTGTCGGGAAGTCTTGTATACAAGATGGATACCAGCTATCACTAACACATTTCTGACAGCATGAGCCAGAGTTATGTTTAATACATTGCTGCCTCCCAATCAGGTATCAAACTTAGCTAAAGGGATTTGACTGCTGCGAAGGCGTTGTGTAGTATTAGCTGTGATTTTATGCTGAGGCTCAGGGCAAAGAGGAGATAATCTTACAATGAGGCCTGCATGCCCTTTTCTTCTTCTATCAGACCATCACCTTTCTTCATGGAAGGACTTGTACGAGTCACAGGTATGCAAGAGTCAGAGCCGAAACTGTCTTTTAAAGAAAAGATACTAGAGGCCTTCACTCCATACCTATGGAACAAAAGGACCTAAAGACTAAGAATTCTGCCAGGTCTAGACTAGGCAGGGATCACACTCAAGGCAAAACATTGAGACTCTTTCCTCTTTCAAAAAGGTGGGACCTGGAGCTGCAGAGATGACTTGGCATTTAGGATAACTTATTGCTCTCTCTGAGGACCAGGTTAGGATCCCAGCACCCATATTGGGTGGCTTATGAATGCATGAAACTCCAGTCCCAATGGTTCCAATGGCTCCTGTGTCTTCATTGGATACTTTCACACACACACACACACACACACACACACACACACACACACACACACGCACACACACACACACCCCAGGCCTGTTTAGTTGCCAGGTAGCTGGTGGTTACATTTTACCCTGGCCTTTGCCTATGTCCTTCATCTGCTCCAAATTTTCTGTAGAAAACCAGCAACTCTCCTTTGCCTTTCAGTGTAACTCTGTCCTCAATATACACCAGACAAATGGCCTCTGTTGACAACTTCCGATTTCTAATACCTAAACTGATTTAGGTTAACTCGGTAAAATGGAATGTTAGTGTAGTCTGAGGCCCCTCCCCCATATGACTAACAGTTCACTTTAATCCTTTTTATGACTCTGGCTTGCAATGCTGCCCAGAGCCAGATACTTGCCAATGTTTCTGTCAGGCCTCCAAACTTCTATTTATTCTGGAGATAACATAGACCTCTTTGCCTTATGCTTTTGGGCTACCTATGTTTCTGCCTCTCCAAGACTAGAAAAACCTGAAGGTATCTTTAGCAACTAAGAGGTAAAAGCATTTCAGATAGTCTGCCTCATTTTGGATGTATACAAACTGGTTGTGGATATGAAGGGTTCCACTGGGTTTAGTCTTATAAAGATTCAAAGGTCTTTAGGGGTATGGATAATATTGTAAAGTTGATTCATGCTGTTCTACTCTACTGAGAAGGTTAGCTCAGGAGTTGAAATTTGGCCCACCTGTTAGAGCATGCTTGTTAAGTTGCCAGCTTGAGTTCCCAGGCTCAAGAAGTCAGTCCCCTTGGATGAAGCATCATCCCACTAGGATAAGTTGCATACTAGCCTCATTATGGGTCAAGGACGAAGGGAGACTTCCAGGATAAGTGAATATGAAGCAGAGTTGCAGTTTACTAGGAAGAAAGTCCAACATAGGTGTTAAGCACAGGGTTAAGAAAGAGATGGGTGCTCTTGAGAAGGATAGGACACACCCAAGTATAGATGCAGGCTTCTGGAAAGGGATTGCCCTAAAGTGTCCTTTATTGTCTTCTGAAGTCACATCTCAAAAGGTTGCTAGGGAGCTCCAGTGAGATCATAAGTTGGTCCCTGAGGTGGATTAGATGTCATCACAGCTGATAAGGTAAACCTGCATCACCTGAGGACACTAAGACAGTGAACTAAGACATGTTTTCATTGTGAACAAAGTTTATAGTCTTGTTTGGAAGATTCCCCCAAATTGAGGGTCTACATTTGGGAAAGGAATAGAAGGCCATATGCACTTAGACCCTAAATGTGGTTCATTACTAGTTTAACATTTGAAACATATCAATATGAAAGGAATATTACCTGTATATAGTCAATCTAAACAAATGTAATTGTGATAGACTTCTTGGCTCCCAGCTAGTGAGCAACTTCAACCAGACCTTGTCTTTTTTTCCTTGTCTTTCAGTCCAGCCTCCTTATTAAAATCACCTAAAGGAGTTTTGCCTTGTGCTTTTTGCTGTTGTTTAGCCTTGATTATAGGGGTAAGGAGATGGCTCAGTGGGTAAGAGCACTTGCTATGTGACCATGAGGACCTGAGTTTGGATTGCTAACACCTATGTTTAAAAAAAAAAAAAAAAAAAAGACTGGTGTAGTGGTACCCACTTGCAGCCTCAGAGCTGGGAAGCAGGGACAAGGGGATCCTAGGACCTTGCTAGTCTGTAGTAGACCAAAATCAGAGAAGTTCAGGATCAGTGAGAGACCCTATCTCAAATAATAAGTCAACAGAGTGATCAAGGAAGACATCAACCTCTGGCTGACAATGACAACACTCTGGAATCCAGGGACCTGTATTTCATAGCAGTGAGACTCTTAGGTGAGATTCCAACCAGGCACCAAGACTGGGTGCTGGTTTCCGCTGCAGCAGAAGTCTGCTTCTGTTACCAAAGCAGTTACATCATCACCTGTCGCCAGGTGCCTTTCTACCATCAGCTGTGAAACATATGTACCCCTCAAAAGTACCAGTCAGGCAGAGCTCTCTCTCTCTCTCTCTTTGCCCCTCTCTCCCTTTCTTGTCTCTTTTTCTCTCTTGCTTCTTTTTGCCTCATCTTTCCTCTCCTTTCTCTTGTTCCTCTCTTACACCTTGCCTCTCTTCTTCCTCTTGTCTCTCTGTCTGTCTGCTTGCCTCTCTCATGTTCCAGTTCCAACATGGCCAAAAGCTCTCCCTCTCCACCAATAAACCTCTTGGGCTAACTCTGTCACATGTGATGTGTTTGCTTAGTAGCATACCTGGGCAGGGTTTGCCAAAAGGTACTCATTTCACCTTTCTTGTTTTTTCTTTTTATCATTACACCAGAACATCTACATTATAGTATATATGTATCTTTTTGTTGTTTTGTTTTTGTTTTTCAAGACAGGGCTTTTTTCTCTGTGTAGCCCTAGCTGTGCTAGAACTCTGTAAACCAGATTGGCCTCAGACTGAGGGATCCATCTGCCTCTACCTCCCAAGTGCTAGGACTAAAGGCATGCACCACCATTCCCAGATTTCTTATAGTAACACATTTCTTTATTAAACTGAAAATGGTGCACATGTGGAGGCCAGAGGACAGCTCTCAGGAGTTGGTTCTCTCCTCCCACCTTCATTGAGGGAGGGTCTCTCTGGTCCACCAACCAAAGTTGGGTGATTTTGTCTCCTTTGCTTCCCATCTTGACATAGGAAGGCTGGGATTACAATTGTGTCTCACTCCGGCCAGCCTCTTCACATGTGTTCTCAGGATGGAACTCAGGTCACCAGACTGGCTTCGCAAACACGCTAACCTGCTGAGCCATCTTGCCAAACTTCTTGTTTTGTTTTTGTTTTTCCCAAGATAACGTATCTCTGTATAGCCCTGGCTGCCCTGAAACTACTCTGTATATCCAGCTGGCTTCAAACTCACAGAGATCAGCATGCCTCTATTCCCAGGTGTGCTGGGATTAAATTGCCCACTTTTTTTTTTTTTTTTTTAATGCAGATTACCTTCAAAATGTCTCAGGAAACAAGAAGCCCAGGACTACAAAGCAAAAGCACCTTTAAAGAGTGTGAATGGAAACAGGAAATGGCTGGGCTCAGCAGCTACTTCTGTGAGAGCTGACAGACACTTGCAGCTCTATGGAGGCTTCACTCACTTATCAAATGCATTCTTTAAATCCGTAATGCTTCTCACCAACTGTGTGCAATCATGTCAGAGGAACTCAAATAAATAAAACCAGAGACTTTAATCATCCACATGGGCACTAACAAGCAAATAAAGGGAAAAAATCATGTTTTCCACACTCGAGCAAATCAGGCTCTACTAGACTTGTATTAAGAAACTGGTCCATTCAAGAGAAACAAAGGAAGTCAAAGCATTTTTATAGACTTGTTAAATGCATGCTTAT